>NC_035445.2:89557800-89900300 GCF_002127325.2 Helianthus annuus | reverse complement strand
TTTGAATTACATTTTTACTATCTGGGTTTTTGAATTGAGTTATTGTGTTTTACAAAGGAATGCTAATTTTATTGTGTTTTTAGTCCATTGCGTTTTAGGTAAAACACACTTTTATGTGTTTTTTGTTAATTGTGTTTTATAATAAACGTATTTATTTGTGTTTTTAGTATATTGTGTTTTAGAAAAAAAAAACACATTTATTTGTATTTCTAGTCAATTGCGTTTTAGAATAAACACTTCGTTTTGTGTTTTTATTACATTACGTTTTAGAAAAAAACACATTTCTTTGTGTTTTTAGTCCATTACGTTTAAAAAAAGACTTTTTTTGTTTCTACTCAATTGCGTTTTAGAAAACAATACATTTATTTGTGTTTTTAGCCAATTGCGTTTTAGAAAAAAAAAAAAAAAAAAAAAACTTTTCTTTTTTGTATTTTCTAGCCATTGCGTTTTAGAAAAAAAAAACACATTTTTTTGCCTTTTAGAAAAAAAGACATTTTCTTGTGTTTTCAGGCCATTGCGTTTTATAAATAAGACATTTCTTTTATGTTTTTAGGCCATTCCGTTTTACAAAAAAAAAAGACATTTCTTTGTGTTTTTAGTCATTCGTTTTAGAAATAACACATTTCTTTTGTGTTTTATGTCTATTGCGTTTTAGAAACAAGGCATTTCTTTGTGTTTTTTGTCAATTGCGTTTTTGAAAAAAAAAATAACATTTTTTTTGTGTTTTCTAGTCATTGCGTTTTAGAAAAAAGACAATTTTTTGTGTGTTATGGCCATTGCGATTTAGAAAAAAAGATTTTTCCTTGTGTTTTCTGGCTATTTCGTTTTATAAATAAGACATTTTTTGTGCTTTTAGCCATTGCGTTTAAAAAAAAAGACATTTCTTTGTGTTTTTCAGTCATTGCGTTTTAGAAGTAATACATTTCTTTTGTGTTTTTTGTCTATTGCGTTTTAGAAACAAGACATTTCTTTTTGTTTTTTTGTCAATTGCGTTTCAGAAAAAAAATCATTTTTTATGGTCCATTGCGTTTTACGCATCTGGGTTTCGAATTTGTTTTTTCAAAAATAATAATAGTACACTCGATTTAAAGATAAAAAAAACGCTCGTTTTTTTGGTGTAATTTTTATTAAAAAAATAATGTCGTATGAAATAGTTATTAAAGTTTAAAAAATGGGGGGAATTATAGGAGCGGGAAACTATTATTTTGGATTGACTAGAACACCCCTACATAAACTTACATGTCTCAATTTTTATCAATTATGCCCATTTAATTCAAGCCCTTGATTAATCAATTGATGGTAAATGTTACTTTCTAACACTTTTAGATAAAATTAACTTCCTAGTATATCCTGACCCTACAAGTTACGAGTCATTTAGAATAATGTTGTAAATTAATTAATTGCATATACTGAGTGAATGTAGATCATGCTCTTGTCATATTCGGGTTTTTTTTTTTTTTTTAAATTCAGTAGTCCCTAGTCGGCCCCTTCCCACTAGGCATAAAGCGATAGAAACATCACCTCATATTTGTTTTCCATATTTTCAATCTACCATTTACCAAAAGATGTATGTGATGAAGTTTTAGTATTTGTTTTTAGTGTTTTGATTGGTTGATTAAACTTTATATGTTAATGGGTAGATGTTTTGTGGCATCTACTAATTTGTTTTATATATTTTTCTTTATATAAAAGGTTTAAAACTTTGTATACAAGCTTTTATTGCATATATATATATATATATATATATATATATATATAGGATTAGGTTCAAGAGTGAACACTAGTGTAGCTTGCGAACTGAGTGAACTAATCCTTGCCATATACGTGTGAAGATCAATGGCCAGGATTTGATGTTGAAATACACTAGTGTATTTTATGATTTGATGATGAGATCCTGGCCATACACATGTGTATATCAATGGCCAGGATTTGTTCACTTAGTTCACAAATACACTAATGTTCACTCTACAACCTCACCCTATATATATATATATATATATATATATATATATATATATATATATATATATATATATATATAGGGTGAGGTTGTAGAGTAAAATACAAATGCGCTTATCGTACGATACGTACGCGATCATCCCAGACGTTCGATCAGGTGCAGATCTGGTGCGAATTCAATACATATCGCATGTGAAAAAATGGTTAGCATGGGGTAGTGTGAAAAATGGCATTGGGTGTGTAGATGGACAAAATCGCATGTGGAAGATTTAAATATCGCATGTGAAAAAAATGGCTAGCATGGGGTAATGTGAAAAATGGCATGGGGTGTGTAGAATCGCATGTGGAGGATTGAATATCGCATGTGAAAAAATGGCTAGCATGGGGTAATGTGAAAAATAGCATGGGGTGTGTAGAATCGCATGTGGAAAATTGAATATCGCATGTGAAAAAATGGCATGGGGTAATGTGAAAAATGGCATGGGGTGTGTAGAATCGCATGTGGAAAATTGAATATCGCATGTGAAAAAATGGCTAGCATGGGGTAATGTGAAAAATGGCATGGGGTGTGTAGAATCGCATGTGGAAAATTTAATATCGCATGTGAAAAATCTGTGTGTGTGTTACTGTTCATCTTCTTTGATTGTTGGTCGATCATTGTCAGTCTTCTTCCATTTGACCCCTACAACTCCCAAATTAGTAGTTCTTATTATCGATATCGCACTAAAAGGAACGAAGGGAGGTTGGGGAAGAAGATTTTCAGGTTTTTGAATTTGATTTAGGGTTTGATTTTGAACTATCATCGGTCAATTACAGAGATTTATGACCTCGCAATGACGTTTAACCTTCCTGTTATGATTTAGATATATTAAAATGATTAATTTAATCATTTAAATTAGTTTCGCTCGCGTTTGATCGATCGAAGATCGAACGGCTGAGGGCATCGCGTACATAATGTAGGATAAGAGGTATTGTACGTTAACTGGCCTCTCTCTCTCTCTCTCTCTCTCTCTCTATATATATATATATATATATATATATATATATATATATATATATATATATATATATATTCTTCTTTTAGACTATTACTAAAAGAAAAAAACTTCTTATAGAATAAATAACAAATAACTCTTATGGTTTACTTTTAACACACCGTAACGTCCGTGCGTGCTTTAACGTTTTTTTTACATCTAGTTTTTGTTCGGTGTAGTGGTACCTCTGCAACGCGCTTCACTTTTTTATATAAGATTTCGGATATTGTCAACATCTTTGCTATAATGCGTGGACTTACGCTGAAGATTTGGGTTTTTAAAAGATATTTCGAATTAACACATGAAATGTGTATTTGTTTTTAACGGATTTGTCGCATCGCTCAGTTCATGAAATACCAGTTAACTTTTAATTAATACTCTTCTCCTGTTGTATTATTTCAAAAAGATATTTTTAAAAAACTTATTTACATTCATCGTGTTAAATTTCAAATTTGAGGATAATACATGATTTTATGTAATGGATTAAGGATGTAAATATTTTTATTTTTTAAAGGCCAAATTATCCATCCCTATATTAATTTATAAAAATGTTCGGATAGTCTCTGTGTTTTGCTCCATTTTCATCTACAGTCCCTACATTTCTAAAATTACAACTATAGTCCTTAATTTTTACACATTCCTTCTCGGATAGTCCATGAAGAGGATGGAGATTAGTTTTTGGTGTTAAGTGAGTGTGAAATGACCAAAATACCCTTAGTATGAAAAAGAAAACTAATTTGAATGAAAATTAAAACATTAAAATAAAAAACCTACCCACACCCACACCCCTACCCCACCCCAATTCGTCTTCGTTTTCTTCTCGTATCACCGCCACAATCGCTGTCTACCACTGCCGGCAACCACCCTCCATCATCACCTTTCAGTTTCTCCTACAACTCAACTGTTACTTCACATGTAACAACCCTCAAAAAGGTCCCACAACAATTCGTAATCAAGACTACGAACGCGTACGAAGGTGTTTTTTTGTGAATGTGAATTATATAGGTTCCATCGATGACGTGGTTATTGGGCTGAGAAAGTTGTGGTTGGAAAAAGTCGTTTGTTGGTTCACGTATTTACGAAAGAGAGAAACCATTTTTCAGGGAGATTAGACCATACAAGAGGAAAAAGTGAGTGTGGCTTAGTCTGTATATCTTTCGTCCATTTCTTTAATTTTAGTATAACCATAAGTTATATATGATAAACTGATCGATGCCGAAATGTCAATAAAAATATGTTAAAAAGAGTGTTCCGAGCTCTCTTTACCACTAAGGGTAAGTGAGGTGTTGAATCCAAAAGGAATCGGTGGAAAGTGCCAAATGTCAAATGTTTCATTGAATTGAACATTAAAATTGGGAAATTGATTGATTGTTGAAAATTTGTATTAAATAGACAAAATTTAATTGGTTGCAAACAGTTATGAGAAAAAGTAATCCACTTTAGGTTTAAAATTTGGTAAAATAACAATTGACCTAGTTTAACCTAGTAGGAAGTCATTAGTGGAGAGTATGTATATGATTTAATCAAGTGATAGTTATTGAACTGAATTTAGCGGATTCTATTCACACAACCACCAATTCCATTATGTAAAAACAGAAACCAACATCAACTGCTAACGATGTAAAGAAACCAAAATCGAATGAATATTGATTCAAAGTTTTGAGTACAACCAGAACATTTTAATGCAAGAAAACCCTAATTGAATCCAATATTAACTTATTGGGTTAATAAATGCAATCCCAAAAACCTGGGTCAAACTAAAATCGAACGTTACTAACATAAACCCTACGCTTAAATAAGATCACGAGTGATTCAGCCTTGCATCATCACCATTGATCTTTAAATCTTGATTTGGATTCGGAAAACATGAATGAGGATGCAATCAGAATGATTAGAAACCTCCCAAATCATCTTTTTTTCGTTTAGAACTTTCCAAGAAAGCATAGATTCGTAACCCTAGAGATGAATCCTTTAAAAAAGAAAAAAAAATCATGGGATTCCAGAAAACTTGGGGCGTCTGCGTCACACAGATGTTGGTATTGGGTACCATGGATTCCCAAACTCAGAGTTTGACACTCAAAACTCTATGCAAACACCGACTTTAACGCCCCCAGCGTCCAAGACATCCATACCTGGCGCCTCGGACGCTTGGAGTCTAATTCTGACTAGAATTCTTCTTCAGCTCACCGAGACACCCCTGTTTAATATATTATGGCTCCCGTAACGCCTTTCCTTGCTTAAGATGTGTCATTTGAAATTATAAGGATGTAACATCCCAAGTCTTCTGGTCAATAAAATCCAAATGTCCCGAATAAACCGTAATCAAAACCCCAAGTGCATGCGATGAAACTTGTGATTGGTGAACCAACCCTCACAAAAATACCCTTACTAAACTCACAATTAAAAACCGAACCAATTGGGATCAAAACCCAAGCATACGCGATAAGTATTAGCACGAAAATCGAGAAAACGCATGATTGGATGAAAAAGGCGGCGGAGGACACGTGTCACGCCCATGCTCCACGTGTCAGACCTATGCTGGACACGTGGCTGGTCTAGGCCATACTGACCTCCCTGACGCCACGCGGGAGATACCATGTCTCTTCCTACGATGCGCGGGAGAGGTCCACCTGGCCTATATTAGGACGAGGTCCGGGATAGATCCAGTTGCTCATTTTCGACTACTAAAATCGATCTCTGATCTTCGTAACCCTGTTTCTCTGTATCCTTGTGTATTAAACCATAATCACTGAAATGATACCCTGTCCAATTGATCCGAAACCAATAAACGAATGCCAAAGTACTGCTTAAATAAGGCTATACTTTGTTAACTACGTTGAGGTTTTGATCTCGTGATAATCGTTAAAGTTTGAGTTGGGTTTATACACTAATATGAATTACATTCTGTGAAATTAGGGGTTAGAATCAGAAGGCTTAAAACTATAAATTCACGGATAAAGTAGATGCTTAACTATTAGAAGGCTTAGAACCAGGACTATAGACTTACAAGAAACTTGATTATTTGAAGACTCAAGAACTACAAGCTAGCAATGTGAGTTCCTCTGAACCGTTTCTAAAACAGGATGTGTTGTTCTATCTGATTGGTAATAACTACGGAACGACTATTTATAGCATCTGTCATATTTGGAAATGATTGATAGGATGATTGAGGGGTTGGTTGTATGTATCTGATTTAGCCAGTAGAGTTTGTATACATAGCCTGGTTATGTGAACGTATTGTGCTTACTCTGTTCTTATATGTTTGCCATGATTATATCTGATTGATGTTATAGTTGATAAAAATATGTTTTTGAATAAGATCATTTATGTTCATGATCTCACCAGTTTATGTTGAGTCCCAAATATTTTTCAGGCACACATCCTAGGTGCCATGTGATTGCAGGAATCGAGGATGATGAGATATAAGGAGATAGAGGTGTAGAGGGTTGGTATAGTTTAATGGATGAAAATGTTGTTGTATAATAGTACATATGTATAATACTATTTAATGTTTAATTAAAATTCAAAATTTCGCTGTGAATTCTCTAGTTACTATGTGTTTTGTATATCAGATGCGTAACACTCCCTAGAGCATATCCTGGGATGCGGGTGTTACAAAGGAAATTGTGGCTTAATTGTTTTCTGCTTTGACACTTTCAGGTCTCGTGCTTTTTTCAGATGTTTCAAAAACATGTATATAACGTGTTTAATCTTGCAAATCACAAACACTCGCAAAGTAAACGTGTGACATAAAAACATGATATTAAAACGTTGAATATCGAAACCTAACCTAAAGAGCCTGAATATATAAGTCTAGTTTCATCTAAAACTAATTTATTTCATTTTATATAGTAGATGAGTAAAATTAGTTAATGACTCCAAATAAAAGTACAACTATAAGTTGCTTAAGTGCTTAACTAGTGGTAAAGTCATTAGTCGGCGGGTAAATTATGAACCCATTCACCCTCGTTGACTTTAATGCTGAAAGGGTCTTCTTTCATTTCATAATAATTCGTTTTTTTCATAATGCATTAACTATACATTAGTGCCTATATTTAAATCTTTCATAATGCATTAATTAAACATTAGTGCCTATGCTTAAATCCAATAATATTATTCTTCGTTAGTTTTTTTTTTTTTTTTTTTTTTGAAAAAGAACGATTTTTTAGAAACATTACTTAAGCAAGTTGCTCAAGTGGTAAAATACAATAAAGAAAAAAGGAAACGATACATGTAAAGCCTAGTCAAACACTAGCTAAACAGAAAGGGTATTAGCCATACTTTGTAAGATGTATAGCCATACTTTGGAAGATAAAAGGTTGACTTTGACATAACATCATCCTGTTTAATTAATCCAAGTTTCATTTTATTCATTTTGATTATTTTTCAAAAACATTTTCAACATAATCTTTCTAAACACAAACAAACTAAAGCAAAAGCCTAATAAAGTTGTTGTTGTTATTATTATTATTATTATTATTATTATTATTATTATTATTATTATTATTATTATTATTATTATTATTATTATTATCATTATTATTATTATCATTATTATTATCATTATTATTATTATTATTATTATTATTATTATTATTATTATTATTATTATTTTCATATTATAAATAAGCAACATTTTGTTGCTTTATTTGTTGTACAATGTGCATAGGGTGCTTTTCAAAAAAATTTTGGTTTTTCATTTTTCATATAAGTTTAATCTTTTCATTTTAGCCTTATTAACTTTTTTACTTTTAACTCAAAATTTTTCATGTTTTACAATTTAACCCTAAAACTTTTTTTTTATTTTCAACTTTGGTCCCCTATAATTTTCATCTTTCGTAAGTTTTACGCTTCGTTCAAATTTTTATGAGTTAACACGCCGCAACGTGTGTATGTGGTTCAACGTTTTTTTGTCTGTTTTCCGGTTTGACATGCCCGTCGCCTTTTTACAAGTTCGTTCTAATGCGCGGGTCCTAAATCGACTTGGTTTCTTATTTCTACGTTTTATGTTTCGGTCTAATTTCTTCGCATTAACACATCGCAACGGGTGCGTGATTCAACGATTTTAAGTCTGTTTTTCGGTCAGTGTTATTTTTTTCTTTTTTATTTGTTTTGTTTTACGAGCTCTTCTGTTGTTGGTGGTGTGGCATTGGGGCTACTTGACACGATTTTATAAACGTTTTTCACCTATTAAATTTTTTACTAAAAATTATTTGTTTCGATTTTACCCATATTCCATCTTTACTTAAAATAAACTATTTTTACGTGTATATTTTTATTTACGTGTCGGTATAAATTCGATTTGCTCTATTTGATGTAAAATTTTTCTGGAAACGAGTCAGATCAAATATATTTTTTTTTGTTTAAAAAAACATTCTTTACGTGCTTACTTCTATGTACGTTTCGGTATAATTCGAGTTGGTGTATATTTCAACGTAAACTTTTTTGGGAAATGAATGAGGTCAAATATAATATGTTTCCGTGTTTATTTTATAAATGTTTTGTTAATTTTGTTTCGAATCGAGTGGAGTTAAATTGTGGTTTTTTTCCCTTTTTTTCAAAAGTTCTAATTAATCACTTTTGATTATACGTGTCAACTTTTCCGTTATACCATTCACGTTTTCTATGATACGTCGAAATGCACGTTTTCATATGATTCACGCATCACATGATATTTGAACTAATCCATTCGATATTTACGATGTACCCGCGCCGCAACGCGCGCGGGACTTATTCCTAGTTATCTATGAAAAACTTGCTTTACTTTGTTATCCATCATTATAAGTATTTTAACAATATATAGTAAGCATAAAAGCGCATAAGGAATTATTCTGTACAATATGATAAGGGGAACCCACCACTAAACCATACAATCGCACTCATCCCCTTTCACATCGTCACTTCCTAGAATAAATACAAACATACACATATATACATATACATATATACACACACATAATACATGCATATAATACATTTTTATTAACAAATTACAGAAACTGAAATAAAAGACCAAACACTCCATCCAATGGTCAACTTTCATAGGACAGAAATATTGTGGAATGAATCAAAATTATTTAATTTGATTCGATTGATACGAAGTAAAATGAGTTAGTATATAAACCTTGTTACACAATACCACCCACTAATAATATTAGTTCTATCAACCCTCTCTCCCTCCCTCCCTCCCTCTCTCTCTCTTTCAAAGCTTTTTTAAAGTAGCCGATGGCTAGCAATCCGACAAATCGACCAAAAAGGCGTGTGATAGTTGAGATCGGTTTACTAGTGGGAACGACGGGGCTATGTTTGGTGTTGGTGATGGTGTTGATCCCGGGCTTAAAAAAGTTACTTTTACAAAAGGTTGGTTTTGGAGAGGGAATGGTGCATGTTAATGGAACAAGTTCCATTGGTTTGATTGATGAAGACTTCATTTGTGCTACTTTGGATTGGTGGCCACCTCAGAAATGTGATTATGGAACTTGCAGCTGGGGATCTTCTTCTATCCTCAATTTGGTTAGTTGTTTAATATTTACATTGATTTCTTTTACATTCGACGGTGAACTAACTAACTCGCATAGACCAGAGGGCTTGTAGCCTGACAGTATTAGGGTGTGCGTAGTAAAGTTGTTCATCCCAAGTAGATTAGAAAAACTAACTTGTATCGCTATCTCAAATTTTGATAACAACCAAGAACATCTAAAATATATATTTATTAGTAAATGCATCTTAATCATTTGGAAAACTTTAAATAAGGAATAATTTAATTGTGATAATCATGTTTTTACCCATCATCGTTAAATTTATCCGTTTTTTGACCAAATATAATTATGAAAAAGATGTTTGTGTATATATATTGATGACATCCATGATGGGCTTTTCATTTTTTTGACCAAATATAATTATAAAAAAGATGTTTGTGCATATATTGATGACATCCATGATGGGCTTTTCATTTTTGGAGTTATCACGAATGACGACTAAAGCTATATATACCACATAAGGAAATTAATCGAAATTGTTTGTTTAACCTCTCGGCTTTGCATTGGGTGATCGTTGACATTGAAATGTCAAATTAAATTAATATTTTATGTTTTAGTAGATTAAAATAAGAGTTAAATGTCATTTTAGTCCATGTGGTTTGGGCCATTTTAACAGTTTAGTCCAAAGGTATGAAACGTTATCATTTTAGTCCAAATAGTTATAAGCGTTGCCATTTTAGTCCACTAGGTTAACTTCGTCCATTTTTATTGTTAGCTAGAAGGGTAATTCGATTATTTTATATGGTCGAATTGCCATTCTGGTTAACAGAATTATATATAGAATGACCGAAATGCCTTTCTAGTTAACAAAATAAAGGGATGAAGTTAACTCAGTAGACTAAGATGACAATATTTAAAACTATTTGGACAAAAATGATAATGTTTCAAACTTTTAGACTAAACTGACAAAATAACTCAAAACACAAGGACTAAAATGACATTTAACTTTTAAAATAAATAGGGTATTCGGTATGATAATATTTTATTTTATGTTGGTTTGAAAAAAAATGGAGTTTTGGAGGAAGAAATAATGATATATGGAGAATAGTAACGGTATAAATGTTTCAAAACGTAATTCATTTAATATTTTAACATATATACCGTGAAAGTCTACTCCTTATAAAACTAATTTTATTATTTTTAAAATTACATTTAATTACCATAAGTTAATTTTATACCATAAATGGCACCTTAAAAATCTTTTTAAGATCCATAAATAAAAAATATTTTTCCCTTTTTATATTTGAAGATTAAAAAATTAAGATAGTTGAACAAGTCACATACCATAATCTTAAACTTAAAAAAAAATGCGATTGTATTTAGGAATAATGGATTTTAATAATCCAAACTTTTAGTCGTTGGCCGGCAACGGTCCCAACTTCAAAAATAACTGGTGGTAGTCCCAACTTTTCACATATTGTAAACAAATGGACTTTTACTAAAAAGAACCTTAATTTCTTTTTGTCTTTTTATCCTTTTCGGTTTAGTAAAGGTCCATTGGTTTACATTATACGAAAAAGTTTCCGAAAAGGATAAGGAGACAAAAAGAAATTAAGGTTTTTTTTTTAATAAAAGTCCATTGGTTTACAATATATGAAAAGATAGGACCACCACCGGTTATTTTTGAAGTTGGGACCGTTTCCGGCCAATAACTAAAAGTTTGGATTATTAAAATCCATTATTCCTTGTATTTATATCTAGACCATTTATATCTAGGGAGGGTGCATCAGGATTCGGATTTTGGTTATAATACAATGAAACTTCACTTCATTCCACTATATAAAATAAACTTAAGCATCAACTTTATTTTTTATTCGTCAAAGTTATTATTAGTTTTTTGTATAAAACGGTTATTTAACTACACACATAATCACTCACTTTTCTCTCTTTCATTATATCTGCCATACATTTTACACAAGTGCTTTATACAATAATAAGAATTTAATGTACAAAATTGATTAATTATGTTTTAAAACTTGCTACTTTTAACATTCTTATTTGGTTTTAAATCTTTTGATCACAGGATCTTAACGTTCCAGTCTTGTTAAACGCAATTAGAGGTGAGTACACATATAAAACCGAAAATTAAGTATGTTTATGATTTATAAAACTGGATATTTATAAATTTAAATTCACATGAATCGCATTTGCATACACGAAATGCGTATACTAAATAAAACTAAAAATAAAATGTATGCATGTTTTAATTAGACTCTTGTCTCTTGTGTGTGTGTGTGTGTGTGTGGGGGGGGGGGGTCTTGGGTTCAATCTCAAGCAAGCAGTAATTTAGGATTAATTCAATAAAAAAATTCTAGTAATTTCTTCAAATATAATAAGTCATTTTTTATTTGATAGTCATTTTTTTCCTTGTAATTGTATTATCGTTATGTTATCTTAACTTTTAATTATGATACATATAATGCATTTCAAATTTATTTAGTTGTTTTTGGTAATTAATATGATATTAATACACCATAATGGAACTTTAACAACAAAAAAAAAAACTATTCTTTTTTTCAACATAATAAGAAATTTAATTTGGTTTCTTAACTTTTTTTTTTTTCACACTAAACCAGGATATTTATATAAATACATTTTTTTTCGTATTATCAAAAATTTAATAATATCAGGAACATAATCATTTTCTCATGTAAGAAGAAATCACACATTAGCCACGAGACACCCTACTAATATGTTTTACCCGCGTATCACAACTTTTTCCATCAATAATTACCTAAACTATTATCATGTGTTAGTGTTACATAAGCTATATACATGAGAGCAAGCACGGCTGGGGAGTGAAATAAACCAATTGCTTTGGGCCTCCACTTCTACAGGGCTCCAAATTTAAAAAACAAACATATTATATTTAGGTGATTTTGGCTTTAAAATTGCTGAGGCTCATGATATATAATTATGCATACACAGAGGTGATAGACAAAAAAGCCCTTAATCTTGTTATTAACTTCGGGCCTACAATATTTTGAGCCAACCTTGCATGAAAGTATTCTAACATGTCACATATATCTATTAGAGGCGGAACTATAATGTTGGGAGCCGTAGCACGGGCTACGGCTCAACTCCGTATTCGTACTTTTTTTCCGATTTTATACAAATGATACCCCTAAATAAAATACGAGGATATCCCTAACTAAAAAATAGGATACTGGATATTACTAAAATCCCATTTATTTTACAAACCCAAACATTTTACAACCCGAAAACTTGTAGAATAATTAGTCTGAATGATAAAATAAGCCCAAATTTTAACAATAATAGAATTGAAGGAAGCCCTAAATATAATTGATAAAGTTAGCCAAAGACCCAACAATAATCTATTAAGTATTTGTTTTACTTTATTTATTATCGTTTTTGTTATTATTGTATGATTGCATGGTAAAAAAAATTAGAATACGCCTAAATTAATGGACTAGCTCTGCCACTTATATCTATAATACAAGAAAATGTTCTACTTGTTCTCTTTTTAAAAACTACTGATTAATAACTTTTCATGACAAAAGGTAAATTTGATCCTTTACAGCCTTTTCTCCATTGAAACTTAGACTAGGAGGCACTCTTCAAAACAGGGTGATATACCAAAGGCAAGGTGGTCAAGAACCATGTTCCCAGTTCACCAAAACTAATGATGGGCTAATGGGCTACACTCAAGGTTGCTTACCACTATCTAGATGGGATGAGCTCAACACTTTTTTCCAAAACTCAAGGTAAAACCACTTAGACACATATATTTAAATTCTTATTCATATGTTTATGATATTAAGTTTCTTTGTAACAGGGTTTTGTTTTATTTTCTCTTATTTTTAAAAGAGCAAAGGTCATATTCGGGTTAAACGCGCTATATCAAAGAGAAGTAAAAACGAATGGTGCGGTCATAGGACCATGGAACTCGAGCGACGCAGAAGCTTTGATGAAATACACCGTCGACAAGGGTTTCACGATTCATGGTTGGGAACTCGGTAAGCTACTTTGGTGACTTGGTCCAAAACCGACCTTTTTTATGTGGTCGTGACTCAAAACGTTTTTTTTTATCGGTAACTAATAGGAAACGAATTGAGTGGGCGCGGGATAGGAGCAAGCATCGGTGCGGATCAGTACGCGTCGGATATGGTTTCACTCCAAAACTTGGTGCAAAAAATCTACAAGGCTTTTGAAGTGAAACCACTAGTTCTTGGACCAGGTGGATTCTTTGATGCAAATTGGTTCAATGAATTTGTAAACAAATCAAAAGATTCACTTCAAGTAATTACCCAACATATCTATAATCTTGGTCCAGGTATTAATATATATGACAAAATGTATATGATTATTTATTATGTAACATCTATGCATATATTAAAGTGTTTTGTTATTTATTTATTAGGTGTTGACAATCATTTAGTTGAGAAAATACTTAACCCCTCATATTTGGATGGAGGATCACAACCGTTTAGAGATGTTCAAAACATTTTGAAGAAATCGAAAGCTTCAACGGTTGCTTGGGTAGGTGAAGCGGGTGGTGCTTATAACAGCGGACATAATCACGTCACTAATTCGTTTGTGTTTAGCTTTTGGTAAGTTTTAACAACCCTTTTACCTTTTCAAGAATTACACGCGTTGAGCTCAATACATTTTGATTCAACGTGTTAGTGTTACATAAGACGATAAAATGTTGATAATAGTGTTGTATCTTTATAGGTACTTGGATCAACTGGGGATGGCAGCATCGTATGATACTAAAACGTATTGTAGGCAAACGTTAATAGGAGGTAACTATGGGCTTCTTAACACCGACACATATGTTCCGAATCCTGACTATTACAGGTAGTTTGTTTGTGACGATTATAAGTTGCAATAATTCAACTGTTCTTCACTAGAGAATTTGACATTGTCGAATGATTTAATCATACGATGTAGTGCCCTTCTTTGGCATCGGCTGATGGGACGACGTGTTCTATCGACAAGTTTTCAAGGCACAAGAATGATCCGTTCATACGCACATTGTTCCAAACGTTCGGTAACTATATATTTCCTCTTGCTGCAACTTTAATAGCAATGAATAACAAGTACACTTTTAATACATAATAAATGAAATTATACATATAGGGCATGTTTAATACACATTTTTATTTAAATAGAGAAGCACTAAAACTGCATAGTGTCGGGAATATTGGATTTTAATAATTCGAACTATGCGCCGTTGGCCGCCAATAGTCCCAACTTCAAAAATAACCACTAGCAAACCCAACTATTGACATATTGGCCACCAATGTACACTGACTAACAGAACCCTAACACCGTTAGTCTCCGGAAAACCGTTTTTGGCCAGAAAAAAGTTTCTAAAGGTCCGATCTAAGGTTACAAAGAGGGTTGCAACGAAAATGTTGAGTTTTCCGGCCAAAAAGTTGAGTTTTCCGGTGAAAAGGAGTTTTCCGACGACTTCAATAATCGGGGCTTTTACTAGAAAAAAGTTCATAAAGGCCCGTAATAAGGTTACAAAGAGGTTTGGGACGAAAATGTTGAGTTCTTCGGCCAAAAATGAGGTTTCCGGCCAAAACCGTTTTTCCAGCGAGCGGAGACTAACGGCGTTATGGTTCTGTTAGTCAGGGTCCATTGGAGGCCAATATGTTAATAATTGAGACTGCCAGTGGTTATTATTGAAGTTGAGACTGTTAACAGCCAACGACAAATAGTTGAGATTATTAAAATTCAATATTCCTTAGTGTTGACCATGAGAGAGAGCATGAATTGTTCCAGGGTGGGCAACATGGGTCAAAAAAACAATCATGCCTTGGGTTGTTTATGTTTAATAAACAAGTTTTGTTCATTCACTTGGGTAATTTGTTTAATTAGACAAGTCGACCCGTCAACCCATTTATATAAACAAAATAACAAGCCAACCTCTTTAACCCATTCATTACAGGTCTTCAACCCATTCACAAACTGTCATCCAGCTTGACACGTTTAGATAAATGGGTTAAACATGCCATGTTCTTGTCGCACGACTGTAAGGTTTACGGATTAACGATTCAACATGAACAAATATACGAGTAGAGTCGTTTTTGGATTCAACAATTTAACCCACCAACCTAAACCCCTAATTATACAGTTAGAAACATGCAATTCTCTACGTATAAATTACATCTGTATTGCACGGTCCTCATAGTTTTAACACTGGGTTTATATGTAAATTAATATCGGTTAAATTTGACAGAATGGGATGACTATCTTACTGATCAACCTCGACGGGATTACAAAAACCGAAGTAGGTGTTACGATTGAGAATGAGACAATAGCGGTGGCATCAAAACGACAAATAAAACAAACACACTCATCCAAACTTCGCAACAAAGAGTTCACAAGAGAAGAGTATCACCTAACAGCAAAAGATGGGAATTTAAACAGTCACACAGTACTTTTAAACGGAAAAGAATTAACCGTAAATTCTACCGGGATCATACCTTCGCTAGATCCAGTCGAAGCAAACCTCCGCGACCCAATCACTGTTGCTCCATACTCCATTGTATTTGTTCATATACCCGGGATACACATTCAAGCTTGTACATAATGACATGTTAGTAAATTTTATATATTTTGTTTGTCATGTGGGCCCCATGACACACACACACACATACATATATATATATACATATATAGGGGGCTGCTAGAATGAGAACCACCCCGAGTTGTAAGAACCGCGAGAACTACACCCCACGGAGCGCCGTTCGCCATGATTTTTTTTTATAAGTAGATGTGTGTATTATAAACACAGCCGTAAAAAATCATGGCGAACGGCGCTCCGTGGGGTGTAGTTTTTTACACCACAAGTTTGGTGTTTTTTAATTTTTTTTCTTTTTTCTTTTTTTTTTTCACCAAACTTGTGGTGTAAAAAAACTACACCCCACGGAGCGTCGTTCGCCATGATTTTTTACGCCTGTGTTTATAATATACACATCTACTTGTAAAAAAAAAAATCATGGCGAACGGCGCTCCGTGGGGTGTAGTTCTCGCGGTTCTTACAACTCGGGGTGGTTTTCATTCTAGCGGCTCCCTACATATATATATATATATATATATATATATATATATATATATATATATATATATATATATATATATATATATATATATATATATATATATATATAAAGGGGTTCATCCCCTTCAAGCCCCTCCTACGTAGCGGTGACGTGGCGGCCCATCCCCTTGGGTATGAGGCTCTCCATACCCTCTAGCCTAAAGCTTATTATTATTATTAATAACATATAAACGTCCTGGAATAATAGAGTTTATGAATGTAAGTACAAAAACAGTCCTATGATCAACCTAAACAAAGTCTTGAAAACGATCCTACATAATACATATAAACGCTACAAACCGGATATTGTCGTTTTGTTTTGCTTGCGGGTCCCACACCGATAATTATGCTGGTGCCTAATTGCTCCTTCCACCTCCAGCTCCAGCTCCAGGCATCAAATTTGCAAGAGAAGGAACACCTTGGTTCCTCATCTCTTCTTGTGCTTTTCTAATTTCTTCCGGATCTGCGATTAGTTTGATAAATCATAAGATCTCGAGATTTACTAGTTCGTAGTAACAAACATGTTTGCCGGTTTTCTATTGGTTCTTGTAGTTTATCAAATTTTGGATTTGGTCCCTGGCTTTTCAAAAGTACATGGATGGTCCATGTGGTTTGCACTTTGTAACACAATTGGTCCCCAACTTTTTCCAAAAGTACATGGATGGTCCTTGTGGTTTGCACTTTGTAACACATTTAATCCCTAACTTGGACCTGCTAAAACCTTTATATTTGTTGGCTGGGGACTAAATTCGTTACAAAGTGCAAACAACAAGGACCATCCGTGTACTTTTGGAAAGATAGGGACCAAATCCAAAACTTTGGTAAACCACAGGGACGGATTACTCTACCATGATTGTAAATTGAACACTTAGTTTGGGAGTTTTAAGATTAAGAAACGAGAATGCTTACCCATGTTTTCAACTAGTTTGGGCATCAAGAAGACAACCACCACCATAAATCCAATCATTAAGCCCATTGGACTTTTCACTATAGACATTATGTTAAACGGCTCCCTTATCTGCAACCACAAATCACGAGCCATGGTAAATTGCACAGTATAATAAAGGAATTAGTACCTTAAGTATTGTAGGTTGTTAAAATATTAGTTTTAAGGGCATTTTCGTCCATGAGGTTCAGCTAGTTTTACGACTTTCGTCCAAAGATTTGTTTTTCTGCATCCAAAAGGTTTGAAATCTTGTCATTTTCATCCGGCTCGTTAACTCCGTCCATTTTTTTCTCCTTTAAGTCAAGGGTATTTTACGTCTTTTTTGTTAACTTAAAGGGCAATTCATTCTTTTTCAAGGGTATTCGTTCTTCTTACATAAAGTGAAAAAAATCGAATTGCCCTTTAAGTTGGCAAAAAAGACGAAAACACCTCTGACATCACAGAGAAAAATGAATGGAGTTAACGAGCCAGATGAAAATGGCAAGATTTCAAACCTTTTGGATCCTGATGCGGAAAAACAGAGCTTTGGACGATAGTCGCAAAACTAGCCAAACCTCAGGGACGGAAATGGCATTTTACGCTTTTAATTATGAGGAAGATACCAATACATTATTAAAACTTATAACATGTCCAACTGACCTCATAGTATTGTTGCTCTTTTAGAGGCTCCAGCACAAGCTCGTTTAGACCTCTTCGGGTTTCTGTTAGTGCAGCCTGAATCTTACCAGGGTTTCTAGCACTCACATCTACCCGTACCTGGATCAAATGTTTTATAACAATAACACTGTTATGATCATGGTAACTGAAGTTAGTTTCAAAACAGAAAAGAGATGAGGAAAAAAAACAAACCGGTGAAAAGAAATAACCAATGACAACAACTTCAATAAGGTGGGTTCCAGCTGGCACATTATGGCTTTAAGTGGATTATCAAGGAACTTCAACAATGATAAATAAAGAGTAAATTACAAAAAATCGTCATTTATGTATGTCACTTATTGCAAACTGTGTCCTTTATCTTCAATAATTACAGAAAATGTACTCGATGTTTGCAAACCCTTGCAAGTTATGTCCTTTAGCCTTAACCCAGTTAATTTTTGTGGTTAAGTCTGACCAAATGGACCCCACATGAGGGTATTTTTGTTGTTAAATCTGACCAAATAGACCCCACGTGAGAGTAAAATGACCAAAATACCCTCATGTGGGGTCCATTTGATCAGATTTAACCACAAAAAATTAACTGAATTAGGGCTAAAGGACATAACATGCAAGGGTTTGCAAACATCGAGTACGTTTTCTGTAATTATAGAAGATAAAGGACACAGTTTGCAATAAGTGACATACATAAAGAACGATTTTTGTAATTTACTCTAAAAAAATACTAATAAACTACTTTCTCTTATAAAAAGATGCATAATTGCATATATACCCCCATCTTATGTACACACACACACATATATGGGAAGGGTGGTTTTTTGGAAACCCACTTGAGATGAGAAAACCTTGAAAACCCTGTGTAACCACTAACTCTTGTGTAACAATATCTAAAACAACATATTTTTTATAAAAGAAATTGGGCACGTAATATACATATTTTCAAAGCATTATTAGCCAAAAAAATCTAAGCGCTTAAGGAATTTTTTTAAAATAAAAAAAGTCCCTACGTAACAGGTGTGTAACATCATATTTATAAACAACGTTGTTACATATGTAACATATAAAACTGAATTTATTTTTTTGTAAATACCCACTCGACGCTTTTTTCATCTATTTTTTGCTCAAAACGCTCAAAAACATGTATATTACATGCCCTAAATATTTTTTTTTATAAAAAAGACGTTTTTATATGGTTTTCATTCTAGTTTATATAATGAGTATTCTATTATTGAACTGTAATTTAATTTTATACAATGTTAAACAAGATATCGAAGGCAAGAGATGAATAGTTAAGGTAGTATAGGATACAATGAGAAGTAACCATCTGGCTTTAGAAAGGTAACTTGTTGGCCACCGTTTAATATGACTTTGGCATTGTTAGCCTTAACTGGCAGACCAAAGCCCTTTGCACCGAAACCTGGAATGGATTCACCTAACGTTTATATTTATATTTTATGAAAATAACGGTTACAAAAAGCCAAGAGGTGAATGTGGGAACCTTGGTTTTAAATTGCGTGATGCGCTCCGATGCGTTTAGTCAATAAAATCTGATGCGCGATGCGAGCGCATCACGTATGTGATGCGTTCTTTATAAAAAAATAGTTAAAAATTATTTATACATAAAAACTTATAAAAACATACGTAAATTAAAACAACTGACGTAATTAGAAGGTAAGAGTTGTGTTTTTTGGTTCAAATCAAGCATACTAAGATGTTAATTATGGAAAAAACCGAACACAGTTCATAAAATCTGGAAAAAGGCATAAGAAACAATGTTGCGTGCATCAGAGCGCATTATACGATGAGCGCATTATGCGAAATGCGCAATATTTTCGCATCACGTAAACGCCTCGCATCAGCTGTTGCGATGCGCTCTCATTAGCGCATCGGGCGCATCACGCATTATGCGCGCATTTTAAAACCAAGGTGGGAACAAATAAGCTAAGCTCACGACTGGAAAGTGGAAATGAACACCAACAAAAGATGTTATTTGAATGATAAACAGAAAAATTCCACCAAAATAAATTACATACCGGGAATTTTTACACGACCATTAATACTATAACCACCTCCATTCCTATAAATCAACAAACAAATAATAAACAGCAAAATCATCGAAACATAAAGGAACAAAAATGAGATTTATTACACAATATCTATAGAGTAACAGTGTAACACATCATTAGTTCTATAGGCTTCCGACATTATGATTCGCTCGTGTAAACAATTCTTATCAGTCCATGGATAGAACAAACATGCAGATTGACTACACTACATCTATAGAGTAACATGCCATTAGTTTTATTGGCTTCCAAAATTATGATTTATGATTCACTTGTGTACACAATTCTTAACCCATCCATGTATAGAACTGATGGGAATCTGCTATGAGAGGGAATTATAGGTATTCTTAAGGGGCTAAAGTGTAATATGGGGGTAGTATAAGTAATAGAGAATAAGGTGTGTTAGGGATAGGATTGAGTTTGTTCGTTCGTTCATTAGGGCTCCTGCTTGTGCAGTGAGAGAGGGCTAGGCCCTGGATTATCTCTGTAATTGTTCCTTTACGTATTCAGCAATACAATCGGTTCTGTCTTTGGTTTCTATAATCTTCTCTATATTCAATTTATCACAATTATTTCATATCCAATCTCTATCAAGAACATATGTACATCAGTAATTCAGCATGTGTATATGATTTATCTGATTTGAAGAATTAAAGCCTTATGCTTTCACAAATTATCTATGCAGTTAAAGCGGTCCAAAATCGAATAGCGGTCAAGGTCCGCTATATGATATATAGGTTATAGCGGTGATATAGCAGTAATTTTTATACCATGCATAATTTATGTATTTTTATATATATATAAATATATCTTTGAAAAATATTAATACTAATATCAAAATTCATAGTAATATCATTCCATTATCAAAAACCTGTTGCAAATCAAATACTAATAGTAACTTTGAAGTATTTATTTAAGAATTAACACAATCAAACACCGTTCCTGCTATAACCGCTATAGGCCACCACTATAGCACCGCTACAGTACCGCTATAGCACCGCCATAGCGGTATTTAGCGCCGCTAATAGCGGAACCGCTATAGGCCACCGCTATTTGGACCGCTACACACCCTGAGGTCCGCTAACCGCTATAGCACCGCTATTGACTGCTTAGCAAATTATTATTAAACTATCACAAACTTCAAAGTTTCTTCAACAACTTCATTATGTCACCATTGTTGACTAACACCTAAACATTTGTAACGGCAACAATTTAACCACTGTCGTTCAATCTCCAATGTTCTAATAGAAGTTACTTCATATGTTTAGTGAATTTGTTACTTCATGCCTTATACAATGAATGATCTGACACTAGAAATTTTGAGATATTGGATCGAAACCACTGTCACAGTATTACAACCAAAATAAGGACAAGGAGCAACAGGAAGATGACTCCAATAAAAAACATGTAAGATGAAATATGACTGAGATTAATAATTGAATCTCTATTATCAAAAGCACACAAAGCGAGCGCCTAAGTGCCCCGATGCAGCCTTATAACCCTATTGCTTCACTTTAAAAGCTCTATTTTCAAGCACTAACACACTCTTTCAGGCCATGTTCCGAGCCAAATTTTGGCCAAAAAATTGCCTGAACAGATCTAAAACAATTACACTAGCCCTAAACAAGCCGAAAACATCTCTAAAACCCCTGAAATGGTATTTTCATACAACTATAAATTAAACTATATCATAATAATTAGAAAGCTTGAATACTAAATAGATCCTTAATCCTTTTACCATACATCAAAAGAATATGATAATAATAATAATAATAATAATAATAATAATAATAATAATAATAATGTTGAATTCATCTTACTTATGGTACAGTTTTATCTAGATTCAGGAGTTAACAATCATACAATCAGTAAACTACACGTCTAAACAATTCAATATATCATGCCACATGACACATCATAAAATATAAAATCTGATAATCAAAGATGACCGACAACCTAATTTCTCTGTAAACCGTATATATAACATGATGATTTGTGATTAGGAGATAATTAGGGTTTATATATAGAGTTGTAGGAGAAAGGAAAGAACGTACCCGGTTGCGATTGCGAGTGAAGAAGAAGCGAAAAGAGATAGTAGTAATAATAATAAGAGTGTAGGTTTGGATCTCCGTGGAACAGCCATAGAAGAAGAAGAAGACAGAGCACAGACCGTTCGCAGGGTTAGATAGTCGATTTGGGCCTTCGGCTTTTAGAACATGTGTAGTGGGAGGCTTTTACATCATTAGGCTTTTACGTCATGTGAGTCAGCAATGTACACGTTTTTTAAAAAATGAGTGTAGCCATGAACATTAGGGTGTAAGGGGCACTCACCTAAGGGTGTAAGGGGTGCTCACCTCTTAGGTGAGTCCCCCCTCTTACACATAACCAATCACATAGTGTCATGTCAACTCCCCTAATACACTCCTCTAATACCGATTTTTTATGGCGGCACTCCTCTATTAGGTGAGTTCAAAATTAATTTTTTTTTTGGTAAAATTATGGATGTTTAAAAATTAAATAAAAGACATTTCATTAAATTTAAATAAAAATACATTCAAAGTAGAAAATAAAAATTACATTAAAACTAGAAAACTAAAATTTTATAAATCGCATGGCCACCCGTACTTGTTAGCGATTTCTCGCTTTCGGGCGAGGATGATCGGCAACATACTTGGCGGAACATCGTCGTGCGGCTTAAGGAATGTTTTCATATCTCGATCGAAATTGTAGTTTTTCATCGTCTCGAGTTGTGCCGATATGAGCTCGCGAGCCTCCGACTCTCTTTTTTTCCTCAATTCGATCGCCTCCAATTCTACCGCTTGCTTCGCTTCTTTCATGACGGTGTACACTTTGAATTGTGCCGCCAACTCGGCCGAGCTTCCCTCGGACGATGTAGCTTGACGCTTGTCTCGCCGTTGTGCTCTTTGTGGCGAGGGATCTTCGTTCATATCCGGTATCGAAAAGTCCACGTCAACGGGCTTTCTTTTATGTGCCGAACCTTCACCTTCCTCACCCATCAATGGGACTTGGGCCCATTTCTCGTGTCTTCGAACGACCTCCCACGCCTCGATGTGTTGAAAACCGCTTGGAAATCTTTCTTTAAATTCTTTTAACGCGACTTTCATCACGTCGAGATCCTTACATCCGCTTGCTCGTGTGCGATCCTACATGTTATAAAATAAAAAAAATTAGAAAGTGTTAAAAAAGTATGAACTTAGAAAAAAAATTAAAAATATGCAATGTTAAAAAAAATATAATTTTTACCGCTTGTTGGTATAGGCCGTTGAAAAAGTTTATTTTCGCATGCATCGGGTTCCATTTAGACCGTACTTGATGAACGGTTCGGTTACTTCCACCGATAGTTTTGTTAAAGTGCTCTAAAATTTTACCCCAAAAACTTTCGCGACTTTGTTGATTGCCCTTTTTTTGTTGGTAGAACAATGTACCCATGCCTTCGCCAACGCCTCTTCTTGCTCTTTTGTCCATTTTTCGCTCACCGTTTTCCCTTTTTTTTCTCGAGCCTCATCTTCTTCGTTGCCCGCGTCTTCGTCCACATTATATTCATCTTCCTCGTCGTCGTCGCCCAAATTTTGAGTTTCGGGCACTACCTCATCCTCGTCGTCGTCGTCGTGAATAGGTAGAGGACGTTCGACATTTCCTCGTGTAGAAGGAACTTGTGAAGAACGATAAGCATATGGGTCGAAGGCGGGGGATTGAGGAGGAGCGTCCATTGATAACAAATTTTGAAAATAGCCGAAATTGGGTTGTTGGGTGTTGTAAAACGAGGGGTGTGGAGGTTGTTGGAAAAAAAACGGGGGTTGTGAAGTGTATCCGAAAGGGGGTTGTGGTTGAGCATTTGCACCGCTCGAACCATCTCGAGACGGTTTCGAGACCCGTCCCTTAGTTTTTTTCTTGGCCTCGCGGGGTCGGTTCTCCATTGCTCGGTGTATAAAAAATAAAAAGTGAAGGGGGTTTGGTTGGAGAGTATAAAAAATAAAAAGTGAAATGGGTGTGGTTGGAGAGTTTAAAAAAATAGAGAGAATGAGATGGGTTGAGTATAAAAAAATGGTGAGAATGAGATGGTTATTTATATTAGTTTAAAAAAAGTGAATTTTTTTTTATTAAAAATCCGACCGTTACCATACGACCGTTCCTCTTTTTTCGTGCTTTTCACTCGGTGAACCCACACCCAAAACCCACCCCGATTCGGGACCCCGCGGTGATGGCGGCGGTGTTCCCGATCGGGGAAAGGCCTCACCGCATCCCCTTACCGAGTACGCCTCGGACACCCTAAGAGGTGAGTCCCCTCTCTTACGCCCAACCAATCGTGTTGTGCCACGTCAACTCCCCTCTTAAACTCCCCTAACACCCTAAATTGATGGCAGCACTCCCCTCATAGGTGACTCGGTTTTTTACTTTTTTTTTTTTGGTTTATTTATTTGTTGAAAATATACATGTTTATAAAAAATATCAATAAAAATTAAATATAATTTAACAAAAGACATTTTAAAGTAGAAAATAAAAAAAAAATTAAATTCAAACTAGAAAATAATAATTAAAGTCAAACTAGAAAATTAAAATCACATTCAAACTAGAAAATAAAAATTACATTAAAACTAGAAAATTAAAATTTTAGAAATCACATGGCCACCCGTACTTGTTAGCGATTTCGCGCTTTCGGGCGAGGATGAACGGCAACATACTTGGCGGAGCATCGTCGTGCGGCTTGAGGAATGTTTTCATATCTCGATCGTAATTGTAGTTTTTCATCGTCTCGCGTTGTTCCGATATGAGCTCGCGAGCCTCCGACTCTCTTTTTTTCCTCAATTCGATCGCCTCCAATTCTATCGCTTGCTTCGCTTCTTTCATGGCGGTGTACTCTTTGAATTGTGCCGCCAACTCGGCCGAGCTTCCCTCGGACGATGTAGCTTGACGCTTGTCTCGCCATTGTGGTCTTTGTGGCGAGGGGTCTTCGTTCATATCCGGTATCGAAGGGTCCACGTCAACGGGCTTTCTTTTATGTGCCGAACCTTCACCTTCCTCACCCAACAATGGGACTTGGGCCGATGCGTTTAGTCAACCATTCTTCTTCTTTAACACCTTAGTGTCAACATGCTCTATTGTGGTCTATTTGCATGTTTGACCTGAGTTAAGTCAACCTCAACGAGTAACAAGCTTCCCGGAGTGACTGCACGGAATCAAGTTCATTCCTGTAGACTAAAAAAAATTGTATGAAAGCGACAAATAGCGTTTTTAAGTAATTATATAAAATAAATTTGTTCAGTTAGATAAAACCACCATACAGTCATACTCGAAGCGATGACGTCAAATGATTTATGATTTTGACATTCATACTATGGCGTTGCTGGTTCGAACAATGACCTCAATGTTTTCTTTCAATCCTTATTATTCAGTAATGAAATGCATGGAACCACTTCGAGGTGCCCATTGCATGTTAACGGGCGGCAATACAGACGTGGCTACTATCTTGCTAATGGAATTGACCAGACTTGGTCTATTTTTGTGAAATCTTTTGCATGGCTGTCGAAGACATAGAAAAAAGTTCAAGAATGTGCAAGAGTCAACAAGCAAAGAATGGCGAGCGTACCCTTCGTCAGTGCAGTGGCGGACCCAGGAATTTTTCCATGGAGGTGCGGAACATTTTTAAAAATTTTAGGCCCCAAGGTATATAAATAAGAAATCGGTTCGTATCGGGTCGGTTCGGGTCATGTAAAACAAAAGAACTAAATTTATATAATCATCAAAATCACGTCAAACCTTGTTACAAACATAATTAAAACGTCGTCCTACAGGTTTTCATTTTTTGAAATCTATCCAAAACATCATCTAAACCTACTTTCTTAATCAACTCTTTCTCTATATAACATATACAACCTTCACTTAATTCTCATCGCCAATTCGATTACGCAAGTATCCACATCAACGAATCCGGAAGACGTATCAACTTTCCTCTTGAGAAATCGCGCCATAATGTCGCTGCTCATTGTTCCTATCGGCTATCACACACAAATTGACTATAAGTTCATGGCTCCATAACATATTACATAATGTATTAACTATTCAAGCCCCTAAATATCATAATGTAAATCACCCTAAAAATCATCTAAACAACATATACACCATAAAAAAAAGCCAAACGTTCTTCACTAAAAAAAAGCCAAACATACTTACTGTGGTATACGGCTATAGAAAAGGCAAAATATCATCACTAACAAAATATAACCCACCATAACATAGTGAAAACAAAACGAAGCACATGTCTACTATGGTTAGTATGTGGCTATAATAGGCTGCTGGAGGTGGATAATATCAACCAAAAAATCATCAAAAATAACAAAGAAACTTACCCGTGTTTGATCGGCGGTGGTATGGTGGCTGCTGGACTGTTCACTGTTGTCGCTGTTGATGTTCTGATCGCTGGCGTGCAAGGACGATAAAGAGAGCATGATAGAATATGTAAGAGTTTTGGGCTTGTTTATTTTCTTTTAGTTTGAAATATTGTTGATTTGTTGGGTTTGTTTATTGGGCTAAGACTTAGTAGTGGGCTAGTTAAATGTATTGGGTATTTGGGTTTAATTATTTAGATATTAAAAGTTATATAATTTAGGTAGTATTTTTTTATAAAATAAGAGTTTACTAAAGAATATTTTTAAAATATAAGTTGATAGCACTTTTTACCTAAGGGGTGCGGACAGAAAATTCCAAGGGGGCGGACGGAAAATTCCATGGGGAGCGGTCGAAAAATTCCAAGGGGTGCGGACGGGATTTTCGACGAAACTTAGCACTTAAATTTTTTTCCCGGGGGTGCGCCCGCCCACCTTGGGCGTAGCTTAGGTCCGCCCTTGCGTCAGTGGCGAAGCTTGATATTTTCGACCCGGGGGCGGAAGTCACCGGACCTAAAAAATTCTATAAAACTGAGGTGGTCGCAAACGTATATACCAAAAAATTTCTATACGAAAACTACATACTCTCCACTACTGAGAGAAAAGTTTGGGGGGTCGGCCGCCCCCTCCCGCCCCTTAAAAGCTTCGCCCATGCCCTTGGTGCTCGTGTTTTGAAATCTAAATAGGGTATCCTTAATCGACTGGCACGGGCATTGAAGCGCGAGAAAGTAATTTAGCATAGAAGATGTTGTAATCAGTTTTCCAGAATTTTTTCACCTTAATAGTCAAATGGCCCAAATCCATAAACAAAAAGAGAAAAATAAAAACATCTAGGCAAAGTTATAGCTAATATCTTAAATTAATTCCATAGCATACAGCAACCACTCTTCTTCAATGCCTCATGCCTGAGTGTCAACATGCTCCTTTGTGGTTTATTTGCTTGTTTGACCAAATTAAGTCAACTTCAACGCGTAACAAGCGGTCCGGAGTGACTGTATGGAAGCAACTTCATTCTTGTAGAATAAAACAAGGAAAATACATGAACTCGTCATATTCCGTCCTTAAGATATTATAAAAAATAAATTAATTAAACCAGAATAACGAAAAAAACATACTTGAAATAGAGAAGATCGGCTTTTTCCCGCTCTGGATGAGTTTAAATTTAATACGATCTCCTTTCTCGTAGCCATTGGCAATACAAAATTCCTTCAATCCGCTAATAATATAGTAGAATATGCCCAAATGGTTACTCAAGTTAACTGTCCACGAGCCTTCGTTTTCCACATGTTTTAGGATCAATTCTCCGTTAGTTAATCCATTTTCTAGAGCAAATTTCTTCGGAATATACTACATTAGAAAAATAAAACAATTATTTCAACAAGAAGATCAACGACAGTTAACAGAACACGACAATATTCAAATTACCATGCGATATTGTGAGTTGGAATATTCCCCAATAGTCCCAACAAAGTAAGGAGTTCCCACAATTCCATGAGATTCAGTCTGGTTGGTGCCAAGATCTTATGGATGTACAAGACACAAAATGTTATTATGTCATATGGTTGTGACAAAACATGCATGAAGCAATAGATAGGTGCTAAAGATTTAACTTGACTTTGGAAGTCAAACATGCTAACTTTCAACCTAAAAGTTGATGGTCATTTGTTTTAACTCTTAATCAGGGCCGGCCCAAGCCCAAGTCTTTTGAGGTTTGGGCTTTGGGCCTCCAACTTTAAAAAAAATTAGTAATAATTATGTATGATATTTGGGTTGGGTTGTGATGGGTATTATTGATGTATAGCAGGTTTGTAGGGGCGCTGCCTATGGAGTATTGTATTTGGGCAGCAATTGCGATTTACTCAATTTTTTTTAGGGAAAAGGCCTCTAGTTTTTACTTCGCTTTAGGCCACCAAAATGGTTGAGCTGACCCTGCTAATGGTCAATAAAATTTAATTAATATGGTTTATTTCTCAACAAATACCACAAAACATATATGTTACTTTTGATTTGTAACATAAAGCATATTAGCTATGAAAATGTGGAAGTATTATGTTTGACCTCAAAAGTCAAATAACTCTGTTTATGTTACGAAGGAAAACATGATGGATGATAAGACATACTATAAAAAATTGCAACAGGTTTGTTCCCAGTTTGGATGAGTTCAAGCTTAAACTGGTCTCCTTCTTTTAGCCGATTTTCGATACAAAATTCATGCCATCCTCGCCCTATGCAAGTGTAGCTTCCCTCATGAATCTTTACCTCAACCGTCCACGACCTTTGGCTTTGACCATTTTTAAGAATCATCTCTCCGGTTATTAATCCGTTTGACCTAGTGAAATTGCTTGGAAGGCGCTAAACCCGAATATTAATCACACATTTGCCATGATAAAATAAATAAATGAAATTGGTAATTATATTTCTTGTTACCAGTTCATATAGACTATCAGTAGACCTCAATGTGCCAATAAAGTAAGGATGTTGAACAGGAATTGTATCATTTGATGCTACAAATTCATGAGTAAATTCATTGGTGTCAATTTTACGTTTCCTCGACGATTCTGTAACTCGATTATTTGAACATTCCCTTTCGCATCTAGAAATATTGTTGAAAACCATGGTATCAAACACCATGTTTCCTTCATGTTTAAAGACGACGATGTCAAATTCTTTCACACCGTTTTCTCTCGTGAATTTCTCCCAACCTTTGCCAAACACCCAATCGCTAACGCTCACAAACCATTTCTTAGATCCTCTTTTCAATATGGCTGATTGGTTTTTTCTTCCCCTTTTTATATTTTTTCTGAAGGATTCAGGTATTGACTGCAAATAACCAATGTGTCTATGCATTAATTTAGCTTACATGTTAAGTATAATGATAGCAACAGAAAACAAGAATAGTTAATACTTAACAAAAACATTCAAGATTGTTCACTTTAGTATTCAACATTCCATGTTTTTTTTAACGACAAAAATTGGATCATTGACAGACCACTATGTAAGATTAAATATTATTATGTTTAATATTTAATCTATAGCCATCTTAATCATTTACATTATAGAGATCAAAATATATTAGAACCTATTATTTAATTAGTTGGTAATTGTTGATGGACCATATTACCCTTAGTAACTAATTAGGTTTCCTCCTGGGTGCTTATATAAGGAGAATAAGGTGGAGGTTTAAGGGTTACTCAGTTTCACAATTCACACCCCATAAGCCATAACATCATCACGAAACCTCCTCTCCATAACCGATACCCCTTTTCGGTTCTCTAAGTCCCCATCATCAGTCAGCACCCTAAGGAGGAACCAGATCAAGATGACAAACATGTCGAACTCCATTACTGGATTCTCCTCAGCACCATCTGCTGTGACAGGTATGATTTATTTGTTTTCCTTCATGCACAAACAGAACTGAACCAACATGTGGTATCAGAGCATATGTTGATTAGTCAGTTCTGTTTTCGTATCCATAATTCTGGGATTGAAACTTGGAAAACGGAATTTTGAAACCTTTAAAAACATAACAGCCGATTTCGAGTTCATCATGTTGCGACTCGAGATCCCTGATTTTCGATGAAAAGATTAATTGTTTTGTTTACCGAATTAACTGGATTACGTTTTTAGCCGAAATCTGTTTAGTAAAATTATTAAAATTCAGGTTTCGGGTTCCAGAATTTTATTTTTTATGATTAGGGTTCATCATGTTCATGTGAAAATTCGAAAAATTCTGTTATGATTTGGAATGATTTAGGATTAATGGGTGTTTTTCCATGTTTGATCTAATTTTATCTTTTAATTTTATTCGAAACTGTTATTAGATAAACAGTTATTATTTTCGAAATATGTTGACAAAATTAGATCAGCTTAAAACAGGAAAGAATATCTCTTAATCCCTTAGATTTCGAATTTTCAGTTATGATATCACAATTAACAGCTGTTAACGAGGTTGCTACTCGAGACCATGAGATTGCTACTCGAGATCACGAGGTTGCTACTCGCAACCATGAGGTTGCTACTCGCAACCATGAGGTTGCTACTCGCAACCATGAGGTTACTACTTGAGAGCAAAAGGTCTACCACTCGCAACCATGAGGTTGCTACTCGCAACCATAACGTCATTAGTCGAGACAATGAGGTTGCTACTCGCAACCATAACGTCATGACTCGCAATCATGAGGTTGCTACTCGCAACCAGAATGTCATCACTCGCAACCATGAGGTTGCGACTCGCAACCATAACGTGATTAGTCGAAACCGTAGTTGCGACTCGCAACCATAACGTGACTAGTCGAAACCGTAGTTGCGACTCGCAACCATAACGTCATTAGTCGAAATCGTGGTTGCGACTCGCAATCTCATTATTTTAAGCTGTTTAAATGTGAACTAAAGAAAATTTTTTTCGGGGGCCCGCCCCGAACCCCGGGCGGGGGCACGCTGTCCCCCGCACCCCCCAGCGAACTCACCGCGGAGTTCGATCCGCGCTAACGGGTGGTTTGCTATTAAATAAGTGGTTTTTGTAATTATTTAGTTAATTAATGAGGATCAAATAATGTTTTACAAAACCAAAATGGCTTTACTTGAATGAGCTTCTGATGCATCATTTCTGGCCAAAGCTGACTTGATGCATCTACTTATCATCCAAGTATTACGAAAGCTATGTTGTGTGTGCATCATAAGCATGAATGTCTTAATTTCTGGCCAAAGCTGATTTAATTCATTCATAGATGGCATACTCAACAAGTGCATAACTAAAGTGTTTGTCTCAATTTCTGGCCAAAGCTGATTTGTTACAACCACTTTGCACATATGCTTAAATGATTACACTTCTGGCCAAAGCTGTTTTGTCTTCGTTTAAGTAGAACTTTAAGTAGTCTATTATTTTGATGTTAGTAATAGACGTATCACAACCTCTTCACATAATGATCCTTATATTAATGATCCTCAATTAATTTTTGTGATCATTTTGTCTGCCTTATTCTTAGTACCCATAATTTTACTCACTATAATTTTTCTTCTATAAATCTATATCTCATCCACTCTAATTCCTAAGCCTAAAATGTTTTGCTTTATTTAAAGTTTCTATAAGAATTAGCTCTTAAATTAAATCCTTGATTATCTCTTAAGACACGATAACCTTATTGCTCTCTTCTGATAAGGCACTACAGAAGAAAAGTAGAGCATGATGATTAGGATAAATCGAACATGATGTCTCTTATGATAATCAAGAACTATCTAAAATAATTGCTATCACTAAAGTTATTCCAGATTAATTTTTCCTAAGACTAATCTATAATTGTGGAATAATTACAAGAACTCCTAAGGTGCATGTCTTCATTTAACTAATTATAAATTATATGGTTAAGTGGTATATGTGAATATATTATAATGTACAATACCATGACCCATAAAGTTAAGGGCTTACGCATGGAAATAAGTACATTTTCCAGTACATTACATACTAAGTTTTCATTTGTACAATTTGATGCATTATAAATCAGCTATAACACTCAAAAGTACCAAAGTATAACGAGTGTGTTGATAAGCAACATATGTACATAGAAAATAAATGTTTGAAACTGGAAAATAAGATGTTATTCACCTTAAAACCACTAAAACCTTAAGAGAGGATTGTTCTAAAGTCCATAGACAAATTACAAGTGCTAATCCCAACGTTAAGGTTCTTCAAGGGAAAATCTCACTGCATAATTATGTCATTAGACTAGGCATAAGCAACGAGACTATCCATTATTCTAAAGAGCAGTTGGATAAATTGATTAGATAGTAACTTACTAATGATATTTAAGTCTGATAATTTTAATATTCCAATTAACACATGATTAGTTGACTCTAGTTCCATACGTTTCCTTACCAGAACTCGACAAATAACTAACATGAGAGTTAGTGACAAAATTAAATGCTAAGACTATAAGAACCATAATGAACAGTCTTCCAACAACGCTTTTCGATACCTTATATATTCTGATTAATCAGAATATAGTATCATAATTAAGCAATGTTATGAAGGTTGTGAGGTTTGCATAGTCAACAGAAAGTCACACTTATCTTAAATTCTCATCTTATTTGTTCTAAATATCTGGATAGAAACATTACTGTGATGAAACTAGATGATACCTTACTTTTTCACAACTTTGTCATCATGCAAATGAGAATTTGACAAAAGGAAAATGAGACTTATAAATTTCATCCATTAGAACCAAAATTCATGAGAAATCATAACATGGTTAATGAGGATGATTTTTTTACCTAATCTCATTTTCAGTGATTCTAAATCATGACGTTACAGCCCTAAATATTACTTGGCTTAAGGAATAAATATGGGTCCATCATAAGTCATTCATTGACATTCGTGGAGCTTATTCCAAATGGAATATTCAGACATAATTCATTTATCATTTAACAGACTATCAACTTGTATCTAAATTTTGTCACATATGGCCCACGGTCTTAGAAGAAATTTATTCATACATATACTTTATAAGATTTCTATTAAATATGTCCTTAAAGTTTCTTATGATATCTGGACATTAAAGAAATCAAATAAAGTCTAACGTATATGTGATAGGTTCCCACGTCACGTAGCTCATTGAAACTTCTCTTGTAGCATTCTAGAGATATTAAAGATTAGTGGGAGCATTAAGTGTCTTAATAATAACTTGCAATAGTTGCAAGAGATGGGGGATTGAAAATTTTAAATTTCCACCTCTTGTACAAGACATCGCTCCATCACGACACTGTTCAATCAAACCTTATCTCCTTAAATCTAATGCTACTCTTACAAAAGTTTCATTGTTGCTTAATTGTGGGCGCACTTAGATTTCTTACCTAAACTAACATAATCCTCAACAAGAGAAATCACAACGACTAACGTCATTAACTTGTTTCTCTATTAGAATTTGTTGGTCGTTACATATTGACCCTAAGCATGCTGAGTTCCTAAAGATTTCTAAGGTTAGTGGGAGCAGTCAAAGTCCTTATTATGACTTGCAAGGAATACAAGAGGCGGGGGGAAGAGTGTCATTAAATTCACTCCGAATTTAACTCCGATTACACCTCTTGTACACTATACTGCACCAACTCTTACAAACTTAGAATGAAAATGATAGCAACCTAACCAAGAGCTAATCCATAAAATTGAAACTTCTAATGAACCCAATAATCAACTCAGGAGGTCATCTAGGTTTAAAAGCCTACTAACTTTGATGATTACATAACCTCCCTAATTGAAGTTGAAATGGATTTTGGAAATGCTTACTGATCCTATCTCTTCAAATTAAGCCATTAGTGTAAATCAATCATTTGAATGGAATAAAACAGTTTTCTAGTAAAACTGATTTTGTGTGTTCTTATAACGGTTGGGATTTGATTAAGTTACCTAAGAGTGTTCATGACTAAACCAAATCCTAATATAAGCGTTAAGACACTCAAAAGCATGATTGATTGTCAAAGGTTGTACTCAGGAAGAGATAAGTTATTAAAGACTCTTTATAGCATATCTAACAAAAGATTTCTTTGAGGATCATTACTGTTCTAGTAGCTTATAATAGTTTTAAGCTACATTAGATAAACATTAAAACGATTTTCCCTAATAAATGGCTGACACATTTACATGTTCATTAGATAACAACCTAAAGTTTCAAACTGAAGGTTAAAGAACACTTTATTTGTAAGCCAATAATATCCATGTATGGGTTAATGCAAACATCATAATGTGATGAAAAGCTAACGTAATTATTTTCATCAAGAATCAAGTGGATTAATGTACCTACCTCAAGATGAGTGGGAGCAACTAAAATAAACTTGTCTATATAGATGACATTCTTTGACAAGCATATGTTACATAAGTCAAAGCATTGTTAACACAAACTTTGATATAATAAAACTCAGAGATATCTCTTACGTGATTGATATCATAACATACTGAGATAGACCCAATGGGATATTAGTTTCGTTCCATAAGTTTAACATTAAATGGGTCCTTACATATGTAACAATCAATATTGCTCTCCTTTAGAGGATAATAGGATAAATGAGATTATTTATTTACGCTTCATTAATTAGAAGCCTTATGTAAGTTTAAGTCTATACTCGTTTAGATATTACTCATATTGCAACACACTAGATATGTCTAGATTAATGTGTAGCATCTAATGGAGTATTACAATATCTTTAAAAGAAACGAGAGACTACAATTTAAAGAAGAAGTGAGAATTAAAACCGGTTTATTACTCTAACTTTGAGATATTCAAAGATTATAAAAATGCAGTTTCGGGTATATCTTTATGTCAGCAGACAAAACCTATTTCATGGAGGAGTCATAATGCACTGATATTAACAACCTAAGTTATAATGACATAACATGGTCACTAAATGTTGTTGAAATTTAATCAGTGGACTCATAAGTTTATTAACTCCATATAATGTTTTGAAGAATTAGTGTGATAAAGTCAGCTACCATAACTCCTTGAACAGTAACAGTTCAAGAGGTGCTGCATTAAGTTTCGATACGCAATTAATTATTCGTTTATGAACGAATTGAGGAAACTAAGTTTTGTATCGAATACATTCATGATATGCTTAAGGATCCTATAACTGAAGGGCTATTACCCATAAGTCTTATTAAGAGAGCTCATAGACGGGTATTAATTAATGGCCATGCGCAACCGCATATCGTACTATGAATGACTAAGTATTAGTTAATTTTCCTCAAGTTTGATTTTGTATGTCTGTTAGAATATGTTCAACCGGTATAATGGCATATAGACAAATAAAAGTTACAAATCAAACAAAGGGGTTACGCGTATTTTGATCATGATGATTAGGTTTTAAATTAAGGCTATAGTATGATTAATGGGGGTCCTGAGTCGTATAATGATTCAACGGCTGTATTTTTCTGCTATAGTACTTGTTTAAGGCTAAAATGAGTGTTAACTCCTGATCAGGCTTATCTAATACTCATAGTAAATGATTACTCGGCTAAGTGGGAGAATGTAAGATTAAATATTATTATGTTTAATATTTAATCTATAGCCATCTTAATCATTTACATTATAGAGATCAAAATATATTAGAACCTATTATTTAATTAGTTGGTAATTGTTGATGGACCATATTACCCTTAGTAACTAATTAGGTTTCCTCCTGGGTGCTTATATAAGGAGAATAAGGTGGAGGTTTAAGGGTTACTCAGTTTCACAATTCACACCCCATAAGCCATAACATCATCACGAAACCTCCTCTCCATAACCGATACCCCTTTTCGGTTCTCTAAGTCCCCATCATCAGTCAGCACCCTAAGGAGGAACCAGATCAAGATGACAAACATGTCGAACTCCATTACTGGATTCTCCTCAGCACCATCTGCTGTGACAGGTATGATTTATTTGTTTTCCTTCATGCACAAACAGAACTGAACCAACACACTAGGGTATTCATCGTGCCACGAGCGGAACCATGCGATCATATCCATCTCCACTAAGCATAATGTCTATACACCAATTCAACTATTTCTATTTGGGGAGACTATTTGCACACTTGGTGTGTAGATAGTCAGCCCAAAAGGGCTCTTTTGTCCTATATGCACACCCTGCCGTGTCGAGCTGTGACCAAAGTGCAGCGTTTTGGTCTGGTTAACCAGACAAAGACTGACGGCTCTGTTGACCGGACCAAAACACCGCTTTGGCCGCGTTTTGGTCCTGTCAACTAGACACCCGGTCAGTTTTTTGTATGGTTGTCAGGACCAAAACGCGGCCAAAGCTCGTCGTTTTGATCCGGTCAACAGACCGGTCAGTCTTTTGTTTGGTTGACCGGACCAAAATGTCACGCTTTGGCCACAGCTCGACACTGCAGGGTGTGCATATAGGCTATATGCACATAGGACAAAAAAGCCCTTTTTAGTGTGCATATAGGCATTTGGGTGTGCCAATAGGGACACCCTTCTATTTTGGGTTCCACCTGAATTCAATAACCAGGACCTGTTGGTCTCAAATCCCTATTCCACCCCTAAAATGTCACCAGCCTATAATGCCAGCTAAGCTATAATGCCGTGGGTGTCAACTTTCCATGTTTAAAAAATGAAAAATCTCATCTTCAATGAGCCGTAAAAACAAGTTTTCGAGAGAGAAACTGACCATTTGGGGCAGGGGTCCTGGTTCGATGTACTCGAAGAAGTGGGCAGGAGATTCACGCTTCCTTGAGTAAACAAGCATGGTTGTCTATCCCTATCAGATCTCTCAAAGATAAGCCTAAACCACCTTATAACAAGAAAAAAATCAAGAAATGCCAAGATCAAAAGTTTGTTGTTATGCTGAGGGATTTTAAAAAAAGGCCAATAAGGGTCAATGACATGCTTTTGCAACTAGAGACAGGCAAAAGGAAAGGGTCAGAATCTTTCTTGTACTTATTAACTTTCTGTTTATGTATAAGGTTATCCCAGCCATTGATTTCTTTTAATCTTCCGTCTCAGCCGTTAGATTTATTTTTAAATCTTTGATGTTGATTCTATGTTGTTTTGGGTGATGGATTATGGAAACTCGGTTTTCTTTTCAACTATTTTCATCATTTGGTTCGTACGACTTTTTTTTGGATAAATATAAGTTCTGATTTGACATCCACACAACAAAATATGTAATGAGAATAACTTTTTTAGTTTATTTTATTTGTATCCATTTTACAAGACTATACGGTGTGGGTGTGAAAAAGTGGCGTGGAAGCCATTTCATGCCGGGCACACCGTCCCAGATACGGCGTGGAGGCCGGCGTTGTAGAAGGGGCGGCAAGCATTCCACTGGCGTGGCGGGCATAGTGGAAGACGACGTAGCCGCGTGTGGTTTGATGCAATTAATATTAATGTTTTTTAGTTAAGTTTAATAGATCTTTTATATTATGTTAGTATATAATAATAACTAGAATATTAACCCGCGCGCGTTGCGCCGCGGCCAACGAAACTGACATGTTGTTGATCAAATTCACATTTATAATGTGTTAAAGATGTTTTTATTGGTTAAGTCTGTATTACTATCTTATACAAATAAGTAATTCACCAAATAATCTCAATACAATTAATGGTATCATAATTACTACGTTACATGACTTATATCCATATAAATAACCTATCGTATTAAGCTCCCCGCGTTGCGGCAGGGGTGTAAAACCATGAAAAATAGCACCAATGCCACCCTATAGCCAACGACACCAACATTGAAGTTGCGGCGTCTTAACGTAGAAAATTAGACCAACATATAAAAAAAAGAAAATAATAACTAACTCGATTTAGGACTCGCACGTTGTGACGAACTTATTAAACGAAAAAAATAGACGACGTAAACGCACTGAACCACACACGTACGTTGCCCCATGATAACTCGCAAAAATTAGAATGAAGGGTATAACAAAACGTAAAATCGTTGAACCACACACACATATTGTGTCGTGTTAAGTCGCAAAATTTATATCTAAACGTAAAACGAAAAATTTTGCAAAATATGAAAAGCATAGGGATCAAAGTTGAAAGTAAAAGGGTTGTGAGCTTAAATTAGAAAAACTAAAAACTTTTGTGTTAAAATTACAAAATTAAGTAGTTTTGGGTTTAAAGTGAAACATGAATTTAAGAAAAAAAACCCAAAAACATGGGGTACAACATCACTAAGCATCATGTACAACACAACTATGCATAAAATCTTATTAAGCATCATGTACAAACCACTATACACCAACATTTTTCAAATTTCAAATTAATATTAATATTAATAGTATATAATATAATGCAACAATGCAAATTAATAGTACTAAACTTTAAGCAATGAGTATAACTATTAATGCAACAATATGTTGCAAAATAATAGTATATAAATAATAACAAGTAATAATAAGTGTGCGTCACGTGTTGAATAACGCCACACTTTCACGCCCCGTTTCACTCCTTATTTTTTGCACCATGCAGTCCATGCTACTTTTCTAACGCGTGGTGATATGGTTGTTATAGGTCGCATAATGTCTCATTTTCATGCTTCTCTACACCAAATGGTTTAAGCGTGACGTAGTAGAGGTGGGAAAGATACATAATACAGTGAACAACCAAAAAACCATAGTGTTGTATTTATCTTTCCTTTCAAAAAAAAAAAAGTATATATCTCTCGTGTATCATTGTGGACAATTTATTTTTATTTTATATGGGCCAGTCACATCTTGACAACCAAACAAGTAATTTATTTAAAAAAAATTATTTAATATTTAATTTAATACTCAATTTGATTTTTCTCAATTAACTTCTACTTGGAAAACTAAATACAATGTCTTTTTACTCTTAGGGGCCGTTTGGTTCGTGGAATAATTTGGAATTGCATTTAGAATTTGTATAGGAATTAGAATTTGATGGAATTAGAATTGGAATTTAAACATTCCAACTGGAATTGGAAATTGTTGGAATTGGAATCTCAACTCCATTTTTGTTGTGTTTCATTGTCAAATGAATTGGAATCCATCACCCCGGCACCCACAACCACCGGTTCGGGTCGAAACGGTACGGGTCGAAATGGTTCGCGTCGAAACGGTTCGATTCGAAACGGTTCGATTCAAAACGGTTCGATTCGAAACGGTTTGAGTCGAAACGGTTCGATTCACGGTACTAGTCGAAACGGTACGGGTCGAAACCGTTCGCGTCGAAATGGTACGAGTCGAAACTGTTCGCGTCGAAACGGTACGGGTCGAAACGGTTCGGTTCGGATCGAACGGGACGGGTTGAAACGGTCGAAGATTCCAACGAATTAACTTTAATTCCTTCACATGTTGGAAGGTGTAACACCCCAAATTACGCATGTCATATTATAATGTTATAATCCCAATACTTTGACGAAAAGAAATGGTAAACATGAAATTTTACTATTTTTAATATTTATAGCATTTAAGCAAATCCAAAAATCTTATATATGTATTAAGATTTACCAAGTTAGTAAATAGAAATGAGATAAAGTGATAGGTCCTAAAAGATGGGGGGTTAAGAATGAAAGTTTTATAATTAAAACCTTAAAAAAAAATGCCCAGTGTTTTAGTCTGGGTGTGTGCGATCGAGAGAAGGGAGCCAGGAGGGGCTTCTCCTTCAAAACCCTAACCTACTAAATTCAATCAAATTGAAGGCGAAACCTGTTGATAATCCAATGCATGAGTTAGGAATGTTCATTCCCTAAGTAAATTTCACATCAAGTAAGTTTAATTTCATGATTTAGTGATGTTTGATGAAACGGGTCTTGTGTAATCCGGGATTAAATGTGTGATTTAACATGAATTCTACATAACATGATCATATAGAAGTTGTTTTATGAGCAATTTTGATTACTTTGATAGTTTGGAACAAAACCCACATGGAATTGTAGGAAATTAGAGTTAAGAAAAGTTATGGAATGAATGGTGTGATGTTGATGTTAAATTGTGTTATAGAATGTGGTTTTGATGGGTATTTTAGTATAAGTCATATGAATTAGGGTTATGATATTGATTGTGAAAGAATCATGTTTACCCATTGACGAAATAGGATAAATGTGCTATAATTACTTGTACTTCATGCTTTATAAATAGCATGCACGCCATGTGTTCGATGAAATGCATAAAAATGTTTTAGTTGAAATTTGACATGAACTCTCGATTTAATGGTGATGTAAATAAAAAAAATGGATGTATGTGTAATTATATAAGCCATGATGACTAAATCAAGATACTTGTGTGAAGTAATGTTTACGAAAGCTAAAGTATGAAGTTATGACGTTAGGCACGAAGAATGAAGAAGGCGCAAGTCACTCGGAGTCACAAGCATCTCAAGATCACGGTAAGTTCTTTCGAACTTTATTTACTCTACTAGTAGATTTACGATGATATTGAATGATATTATTTGATAATACAATTCGTGCAATTTCTTTACGGATAAAGATTGGTTAGATGTAAGAGTTTATCTCGAAAAAGGTTTTAGAAGTTATGTTGTATTGGATGCGAAATAGCAAATCCCTTGTGGATTTGGTCATGCTAATAAAGGGTATGATAAGCTATGCAAGTCGACAAGTTCTAGTTGAACAAGTCGAGTAAGAATAAGCTACTACCCGTTTTGAACGGGTGGTCATGAATGCTATGACTAATGCTTGAAGTTTAATCCGTTATACGGATGGAAAGGAAAGATTTATGTTGAAAGCAACAAACCCAATTAAACGGGTCGAATGTGTATGCTTAACTCTCAATGAGAGTGTTTATGTCAAACCCAATTAAACGGGTCGAACTTGTATGCTTAACTCTCAATGAGAGTGTTTATGCTAAACCCAATTACTTGGGTAGTCGTATGCGCAAAAGAATGAAAGTTCTTGTATGTATGGAGTTAAGACGAAAGAATTATGATTTAACTAGTGTGATATCTAACCTTTTTAAAATTGGTTGTTAATGTAGGTGAAACTCCACTTTAGGCGATTTGGAGATATGGAGCGAGCACGTGTCCATGATTCATTATACCAAGCGCTTCCGCTAGTTTATTTTCGTCTTTATGGTCAATGACTTGATATTTTGTCCAACTTTGTTAATAGTCGTATATTTTGTAAAACTTGTTGCCTTTGTTTTGGGTAGTTTAATGTCATAAAGGGGCATAGATTTTTGTTAATTTGATATGTTAAAAACAGGGGGGCACGTTCGTTTTACGAACGGGTCATGCCAATTTTTTTGTAAAAATTTTATTATGTATCAAAGTTGGTAAAATGATGTCTATAAATTACTTTTGTAAGTTGTTTTGTAAGGACGAAAAATGTGGGCGTAACAAGTTGGTATCAGAGCCTAGGTTTGAGGGATTCGAGCTAGAGTAATAGTGCTTGAACTCAAACCGATGGCTCGTGCAAAATGTGCTCGCTCCGAGATCGCCAATGAGGTAAAATTTTAAACATTCGCTTGATATGAGTATGTATAGTGCGTTACGGTTTAAGATTTAAGATTACTTATGTTAAGAAATGTTAAGATGGGTAAAATGAGAAGTCCCTGGACCCGGGTAGCTAAAAACGGACCCGGGAAATGGTCAAAACTGTCAAAATAAGGTTCAGCAGCGTTTCAGTAAAAGAGGGGCCGTCGCCGACGGGCTGTAATGCCGTCGCCGACGCCCCATGTTTGTCGACGGCCTATCTTCCTGTCTACGGACATTGTGGGCGACGCCCCATTTATGAAGCCCGTCGCCGACGGGGTGTGAAGCCGTCGCCGACGGCTAGCGGAAATCAAATCCGCTAAGGATTTTTGTTTTGTTTTGGTTTTCGTATTTTGAGTTCCAAAGTGTTTTAAGGCCTATTAAATGTTCGTGTAGGGTCTATATAAGGCCTAATAAGATATATGTAACCACGATTAGTGGTTACGATGGAAAGAAAATTTTAAGGGTCGAAAGTAATGTGTCGAATGACACAAACGAATGCTAAAAAGAAAAATGAATGAAAAATGAGTAAAGTTTTAAATGTGAGGATGCGAATGAAGTAAATACGGACTAATAAACTATGATGTATTGAAAGCTTGTGAACTATAATTTAAGTTACCATACTTCTCAGAAATGCCCGTTTTATGCTCCTGGCAAGTTAATAGAAGATATAATAAGTTATGTAAGGTTATGTAGACCGTTAGGCGATAAAGTAAAAATTTATGAAAATTCGGATGAATGTATGCTTTGATCAGAATTATGCATTAGAGGCGTGTACCTTGTACCTGAATGGTGTGATGCTTATGTGTAATTAATAATTTGCCATATTACGATTAAGGGGCGAATATGTGCTAAACGCGAATCATATGAGCTTAATAGTAAAAGATACGTTGGAATTATGTTATATAGTTAATTTGAATGGTAATTACCATTTGTAGAATCATGAAGCATTAGTATGCGAAAATACGTGAAGGTGAATGTACATATGTGTATTGTTTGGGGGATTACGTAAATTATAGGTATGAAATACGTAGAATATTAGTATTACGGCCTATCATGTTTTACATGTTCAAAAGTTTGAAGTATGTAAGCAAGACAGCTGACTATCTAAAAGTCAACAGTATAGGAGTATTATGAAATGGTCATTAGACACAAAAGCTAAAGTAAAGAGTTGATATGTTAAGTATTAAGTGATTTACGTGTTATGCTTGACGATAGTTTAGTTGTATGGATTGGAAGTGAGATGACTAATAATAATTGCCTTGTTTTTACGAAATTTGACTAACGAAAGTCAACTAACTTATGAATAGAAGGAAAATGAATAATTGTATGTATGCTCACATAAGCTAACAGTGTTATGAATGTAATAATATATTAATATGTAAGGATGGAAGTCTTGTGAGTTGATTCAAGTATGGATGGCAAACGGAGTAAGAGGAAGCAATGAGGCAAGCATGAACATGAACGCTAAAGGTAAGTGATTTCGCAATCGCTTCGAATTCATCTACATGAAGGTGTATACGTGTTTGAGTATTCGAAATCAAAGCGGAATGTATAAATAAATGAGAAAGGTTATGGTACGTTTGTTGAGATTGTTGGCATAATGTTAAACCGATAAGACCTCATTACAAGGGTAAATCGGTCATAAATTTTAGTTGAGAAATTTTAAGGCGGAAATGAGAACTTGGTAATGTTGATGAAAGGTATGGGAGGAATATTAGTTGGGATGTCAGTTAAAGACATTTTGTAAAGATGTTCGAATTGAGAGTAAGTGCAACATGTACGGAAATACTTATATAAAAAAAAAAGAGTATTGGGTGGTGGTTGACCTTATAAGGTTATATTGTAGAAGACAGTAAATAATAATTCCTTACAAACTTTGAAAATATTACGTAAGAAATGCAACGTGTAATGTAGGATACTCGTTAGTAAGGGACATGCTAGAGAACGTAGGTGAATTAACACCAAATATAGTGAACGAACAAATGGAAATGATATATTAAGAAATGGTCATGAATTGACCGAAGCTCGAGAAAAACACGAGAATCATCTCACTTATGTCCAGTCACGCTAGCAAAAAGGGGTCTAACGATTCTTAAAGGATTGGATTAATATAGGCAAGAAGGATAAGAATGAAAAGTTTAAGCTTACGATTGAATGTGAATCAAATTTAAGAAAGAATGGTGGGAAGACCACTAGAAATAGGATGTAGAGTGTGGCGTAGAGACGCGCTACATGAATTAGGACATGGAATTAGTGCTAGAACCCAACACTTGAAGTTGAATGTAGAAGAGTAATACGAAAATATATCATAAGAAATATCATGGTAATTGATACGACAGGAGAACGTAAGGTACAAATGAAAATATTAGAACATGAGAGATGGATTCAAACTAGTAAAAGTGAAAAGTAATTTAAAAGTTCGAATCCATTAGTGAAGACGTATTAAAGAAGTGAGAATAACTAAGTACCAATCTCAAATAAAGTCATACGGGTCAAAGGACGATCGCTATTTGGACCCGGTATTAAATGTTCGGTTTGTCAAGTTTATTACTTATGGGTGAGCATAATGTATGGGCATGTTTTGTCACAGTTTGGAAAGCATTGCCGTCGCAAAGTATAAATAACGAGTCAAGGGTTTTGACCCGCGCCAGGTACGTATAAAAGATTATATTTTTAATAGGATCTTAGGGCTCGACTAGAGAATGATGTGTCAAAATAAAATAACTGATACCCATATGTAAGAATGCCTTTACAATTAGACTTCCGAAAAGTCGAGCGAAATAAATGAAGCCCTTGCAATTATGTAAGTATAAGGTACGAACATGTACCTCGATGCGACCACAATAAGTAAGGGGGTGTTAGTCTGACCTTAAGAGGTCAAACTGCGAAAGTTGGAGAAATAACCAATAAAAAGAAGGGATTGTATGTAAGAAATGGAATGTATGATATGTTTAGCATGTACGTAAGAAAATTTTGAAAGATAAAATAGGCGAACAAACACCCTGTAGGACACAATTTCGAAAGGTTATGTGCTAATTATTTAATTATAGATATATATGATAGAATTCTTACTGAAATGATAGTATGAAGCTAGTAGAAGGATGCCCACGAGTGAAAACATATTTCATGAATAAATGGGACCAATTTTGGTACGGAAGGTACATATAAAGAAGCGGATCGATCCGGCACACGGATAACCGACTTATGCATTGAAGGCGAGGTTAGTAGAATGTTTAATTCTTGAGTAATGATTAAGAATCCGTAGATTAAATTGTAAGTATGAACAAAATGAATGGTAGAATAAGTGTGGTATACAATGATCGATCTGTAATGGTCAGGGTAAGAAGGTATGAATGACACTAAGAGGGATATCTAAAGGCCTTAAATGAAAATTTGAGCTGAATTGGTTAAACGCTCGTAGGGTGCTCATACACAACATACCTAGTCGTTATCATAAGTAGTTTATGTAAGGAGCTAATAATAAAGGGTGCGAATGATTAAAATTGAGGCTAAACTCAAAACTTGTAATTAGTTCAAGTGACGATAGTAACCGTAGAATGATGCTTTATACTCGTATTAAGTATGAAAAAGTAATTAGGAAGTGGTTAGCTTTGTATTAGTACCACTAAGTCATAAAATGTTTATAGTATACGTACAATGATATGATAAGCCCTCATATGAATAAGAAAGTAATTAGAATAACGTAGTAATGGGATAATGGGGTTTGCCCATGATTACAATAATGAATTATATCGTGCATGATTCGTGAGTGGAATGAAATAAATCGATTTATTTGTATTAGTAAATGTAGGAATATGTTACGCTTATTTAGGAAGACAGAAACAAACCGTAAACATAGGCTTGTACGACCAATAGTGTACATTGGAATAAATTTCAGTGAACGAAGTGCTGGTGATGATGTATGATAGGAGCTAGCATTATAAAATGAAAACGACACTAATAAGAGCTTTGGATCAGATTCTCATTTATATGTGATGATGAAAGTATTTTATTTAATTTAATTTAAGGACGTAGGGACAATGCACACAAATATGTTTATGCATGAATGAAACTTTTGCCAAGATTCCAAATGCATTTATATTGTATTAAGCATCGTGAATGAATAGATGAATAAGTAAGAGTATAAGTGGTCTAGTTGGAATGAGAAAGGTTTCGGGGACGAAACCTCTTTTAAGGGGGGTAGACTTGTAACACCCCAAATTACGCATGTCATATTATAATGTTATAATCCCAATACTTTGACGAAAAGAAATGGTAAACATGAAATTTTACTATTTTTAATATTTATAGCATTTAAGCAAATCCAAAAATCTTATATATGTATTAAGATTTACCAAGTTAGTAAATAGAAATGAGATAAAGTGATAGGTCCTAAAAGATGGGGGGTTAAGAATGAAAGTTTTATAATTAAAACCTTAAAAAAAAAATGCCCAGTGTTTTAGTCTGGGTGTGTGCGATCGAGAGAAGGGAGCCAGGAGGGGCTTCTCCTTCAAAACCCTAACCTACTAAATTCAATCAAATTGAAGGCGAAACCTGTTGATAATCCAATGCATGAGTTAGGAATGTTCATTCCCTAAGTAAATTTCACATCAAGTAAGTTTAATTTCATGATTTAGTGATGTTTGATGAAACGGGTCTTGTGTAATCCGGGATTAAATGTGTGATTTAACATGAATTCTACATAACATGATCATATAGAAGTTGTTTTATGAGCAATTTTGATTACTTTGATAGTTTGGAACAAAACCCACATGGAATTGTAGGAAATTAGAGTTAAGAAAAGTTATGGAATGAATGGTGTGATGTTGATGTTAAATTGTGTTATAGAATGTGGTTTTGATGGGTATTTTAGTATAAGTCATATGAATTAGGGTTATGATATTGATTGTGAAAGAATCATGTTTACCCATTGATGAAATAGGATAAATGTGCTATAATTACTTGTACTTCATGCTTTATAAATAGCATGCACGCCATGTGTTCGATGAAATGCATAAAAATGTTTTAGTTGAAATTTGACATGAACTCTCGATTTAATGGTGATGTAAATAAAAAAAATGGATGTATGTGTAATTATATAAGCCATGATGACTAAATCAAGATACTTGTGTGAAGTAATGTTTACGAAAGCTAAAGTATGAAGTTATGACGTTAGGCACGAAGAATGAAGAAGGCGCAAGTCACTCGGAGTCACAAGCATCTCAAGATCACGGTAAGTTCTTTCGAACTTTATTTACTCTACTAGTAGATTTACGATGATATTGAATGATATTATTTGATAATACAATTCGTGCAATTTCTTTACGGATAAAGATTGGTTAGATGTAAGAGTTTATCTCGAAAAAGGTTTTAGAAGTTATGTTGTATTGGATGCGAAATAGCAAATCCCTTGTGGATTTGGTCATGCTAATAAAGGGTATGATAAGCTATGCAAGTCGACAAGTTCTAGTTGAACAAGTCGAGTAAGAATAAGCTACTACCCGTTTTGAACGGGTGGTCATGAATGCTATGACTAATGCTTGAAGTTTAATCCGTTATACGGATGGAAAGGAAAGATTTATGTTGAAAGCAACAAACCCAATTAAACGGGTCGAATGTGTATGCTTAACTCTCAATGAGAGTGTTTATGTCAAACCCAATTAAACGGGTCGAACTTGTATGCTTAACTCTCAATGAGAGTGTTTATGCTAAACCCAATTACTTGGGTAGTCGTATGCGCAAAAGAATGAAAGTTCTTGTATGTATGGAGTTAAGACGAAAGAATTATGATTTAACTAGTGTGATATCTAACCTTTTTAAAATTGGTTGTTAATGTAGGTGAAACTCCACTTTAGGCGATTTGGAGATATGGAGCGAGCACGTGTCCATGATTCATTATACCAAGCGCTTCCGCTAGTTTATTTTCGTCTTTATGGTCAATGACTTGATATTTTGTCCAACTTTGTTAATAGTCGTATATTTTGTAAAACTTGTTGCCTTTGTTTTGGGTAGTTTAATGTCATAAAGGGGCATAGATTTTTGTTAATTTGATATGTTAAAAACAGGGGGGCACGTTCGTTTTACGAACGGGTCATGCCAATTTTTTTGTAAAAATTTTATTATGTATCAAAGTTGGTAAAATGATGTCTATAAATTACTTTTGTAAGTTGTTTTGTAAGGACGAAAAATGTGGGCGTAACAGAAGGACTTTGAATTCCTTTAGTCAAAGGAATGTGAAGAAACTAAACACATGAAGATTGGAATTGGGATTCCAATTCCATCAAATTCTATGAACCAAACATCTTAAGAGATGGAATTCAAATTTCAATTCTTTTGAATTCCTGCGAACCAAACGCCCCATAAGACTTCTACTTTCTCTAAAATAACTTGTAGTTCTTATTGGCTCAAAGCAAAACACCTATTTTGCTCATGGAATATGTACATTGACTTCTTAGATTATAAGGAACATGGCAATTCTGTAAATAAGTTAACAGATTTGGTCAATTATTCCATATACACAAAAAGAAAGAAAAAAACATCTGGGCAAACTGAGGCTAAAATCTCAACTTAATTCCATTACAAACAGCAATCACTTTTCTTCTTCAACACCTCATGATCATGCTCTTCTAGTTTATAAGCATGTTTGACCCGAATCACAACTTCACCGAATAGCAAGCGGTTCGGAGCGACTGCACAGAAGCCCCTTCATTCTTGTACACTAAAAAAAAAATACATGAACCCATCAGATATCTTTTATAACAAAATCATACAAAATAAAATTAATTCAATCCGAATAACAAAAAAGTTATACTTGAAACAATGGCAGTTGGCTTTTTCCCGCTCCGGATGAGTTCAAATTTAACATGATCTCCTTTCTTTAAGCCATTTGCAATACAGAATTCCTTCAATCCTGTATGAATGTAGTAGAATCTGCCCAAATGGTTGCTTATGTTAACGGTCCACGCGCCTTCATTTTTCACATCTTTTAGGATCAATTCTCCATTAGTTAATCCATTTTGTAAAGCAAATTCCTTCGGAATATACTACATAAGAAAATCGCGGTTATTTCCACAAGAAGATCAACAACAAAATGATATCGTAAAAATATTACCAAGCGAACTTGTGCGTTAGAAGATCCACGCAAAGTGCGAACAAAGTTAGGAGTTATCGCCTTTCCAGGAGATTCAGACTCATTGGTGCCAAGATCTAATGCATACAATACACAAAACTTGATTAATACGGGTCATTTTGCCAGTTTAGTTCAAAAGTTTGAAACGTTGCCATTATAGTCCAAATAGTTTGAAACGTTGTCATTTTAGACCACTGGGTTAACTTCATCCCATTTTTTTGTTAACGAGAAGGGCAATTCGGTCATTTTATATGGCCGAAGTGCTCTTCTAGTTAGCATAATTACATAAAAAAATGACTGCATTGCCCTTCTAGTTAACAGGAAAAACGGATGAAGTTAACCCAGTGGACTAAAATGGCAACGTTTCAAACCTTTGGACCAAACAGGCAAAATGGCCCAAACCACAGGAACTAAAATGGCATTTAACTCTAAAAGTTATATGTGATTCTTAACAAAAAGCATATTAGTTTTGAAAATGTGGAAGTATTGTGTTTGACCTCAAAAGTCAAATGACTATGTTGATGAAAGACATACTATAATAAATTGCAACAGGTTTGGTCCCAGATTGAATGAGTTCAAGCTTAAACTGGTCTCCTTCTTTTAGCCCATTTTCAATATAAAAATCATGCCATCCTCCTATTATGTAACTATTCGCACGAATCCTTATCTCAGCCATCCACGACGTTTGACTTTGACCATATCTAAGAATCATCCCTCCAGTGCTTAATCGGTTTGCCCTTACGAAATTGATTGGAACATACTGAACCAGAATATTAATCACACATTTGCCATGATCAAACCAAAAAAAAAATGGCTATTAGATGTGTAGTTACCAGTTTATATCGCGTATCTTTAGAGTTCAACGTGCCGATAAAATAAGGATGATGAATATGATCCGGAACCGGATCCTTCTCTTTTGGGATCTTCTTCGGTGCTACAAATTCACGAGTAGATTCGTTAGCTCTTGATACAAACTCAAATCTAAAATTTTGTTAATATAAAATTTAGAGTAAACTGCCATTTTGGTCCCTGTGGTTTGGTCACTTTTGCCACTTTAGTCCAAAACTCAAACTTTTTGCATCTGGGTCCCTATGGTTTCAGTTTTATTGCCATTTTGGTCCAAAAATGAAATCAGGTAATATTTGTCTTATAAAATCCTGTTATTTTGTCCTTTTCCGCAGGGGCAAAATGATCATTTCTTTTTTATAAATAAATATCATATTTTATAAGACAAATATGACCTGATTTGCCCCTGAGGAAAATGACAAAATTGCAAGATTTTATAAGAAAAATATGACCTGATTTCATTTTTGGACCAAAATGGCAATAAAACTGAAACCACAGGGACCTAGATGCAAAAGGTTTGAGTTTTGGACTAAAGTGGTAAAAGTGACCAAACCTTAGGGACCAAAAAGACAGTTTACTCTAAATTTTATTATTGAATTTGGCAAAATCCACTTACCATTGGTGTCATTTTCACAATTCCTCGATGATATTGTAACGCGAGCATTTGGATATTCCCTTTCGCAAAATGAAGGGTCGAAAACCATGGTATCAAAAACCATATTTCCTTCATGCTTAAAAACAACGATGTCATATTCTTCCACGCCGTTTTCTTTCACGAATATATCCCAACCTTTGCCAAACACCCAATCGATAACCTTCACCGACCATTTTTGAGACCCTCTTTTCAAAACGGCTGTTTCGTTGCTACTTCTCCCTTTTATGTATTTTCTAATTGATTCAGGTATTGACTGCAAATAACCATGGCTTATGTTTTATCTCTAAGCGTGTTAACATAAAACAAAAACAGTTAACTGACCTGTTGGAACAGGGAACCTTCTTTGATGAACTTGAAGAAGTGGGCGGGTTCGCACTTGCTTAAAGGAGCACGCATGGCGGTCTGCAGGGTCGGATCTGCTGAATTATATAATAAAATTTAGATATTAATATAAATATTATTATAAGTTTATTTAGTCTGGAACATAATGGGTCAAAAACAGTTAATGTAGTTCGACAGTTAAGTTAGTTAAAGTTGGTTATTCGTTCGACATGTTCTTCCTAGTGGTGCTTTGGTTGATCACACGTGTTGAATGGATATATATAATTCAACACGTGTGATTAAACGAAGCACCACTTATGAAGACAAATTAAACTTAGGTTGTTTGTTACAATTATTGTTTTTATTCAATTGTCAAATGGGTCAAACTTGAAAGTCAAACCGGGTCGGTCAAACAGGGTTAATCTCGGTTTACAGTTTTGATTGGTAGCTTTGTGTCAGTTAATCATCCGCTTGATAGTGATAACGTCGGTTGATGTCTAGTGGTAATCATGCATATAACGGTCAATCAAGAGTCGGATGAATACACGTATATTTGAATGCAGGGTGTTTGTTTATTAAGCGCACTTGAATTCTTAACCTCGGTAAATTACTTTTTGAGTCCCTGTGTTTTAATAGTTTTAACTAGTTGAGTTCAAAAACAAAAAGTTTAACAACTTGAGTCCCTATAAGCATTTTTTTTTTAACCATTTGAGTCATTTTGAGTCCAAATTTTAACCTTTTGAGTCTAATTTTTTGGACTCAAATCGTTATAAAATGAACAAAATTGGACTCAAAACGTTATAAAATAAATGGCTAGGGACTCAGGGCATTAAACTTTTTGATTTTTTACTCAAGTGGTTAAAACCACTAAAACACAGGGAATCAAAAAGTAATTTACTCAAGTTATAAATTCCAAGTGGTACATAACATTTATATAATGAAGATTTGGGGGGTTTTTTTTTCCAAATTATATTATTATAAAACCTCCTAAATGAGGTTTATTAACAAGAATATAACAAAGCAACAATTATTCCACTTGTCTCCCTATCAGATCTCTCAAAGATAGCCAGCCTAAACCGTAAACCACATTACAAAAAAAAAAAAAAAAAAAAAAAAAAAAAAAAAACAAGAAATGCCAAGATCAAAACTTTAATTATAGGCCAAAAGTTTGTTATTATGATAGGGAACTAAATAAACAAGATTTGCTAAAATGATTTAAAGAAAATCCCAGTATCTCTATCTATACAACAAGGAAACAGGATCAATGACTCATGTCCATAAATTAGCAAACTTTTTATAAGTGAATCACATAAGCAAGATACAACATATAATAACACACAAATATTCACTTTTAAAACAAGAAATTGTTAGTAGTTCTTACCTTTTTTGCTGTTAAAGAAATTGAAAAAAAAAAGAAGGTAAAATGTTAAGGTTGTATATAGTGAGCTTTAAAGCTCTGCAGTTGGGGCATAATCAGTAACTCTTTCTTGTTCTTATTATCTTTCTGTATATGTATGTGGTTATGAGGTTATCCCAGCCTTTGATATTAGATTTATTTCTATATCTCTGATCTTGATTCTATGCTGTTTTTGGTATGGAAACTTGGTTTTCTTTACAACTATTTTTATCATTTGTTCGTAGGACTTTTTGGATAAAACTAATACCTGATTTGACATCCATGCTATTTAATGAGAATAATAATTTTAGTTTTATTCTTTTTATATGTGTGGACATAGTAGAGGCGGGGAAGATATCAGGCCGAGCAGGTTCACAGGAACACCGCCCCAGAGTATGGTTCAAGGGGCGGCAGCCTTTGGTGGGGTCCAAGTGGCAGAGCCCTTGGCTAGGGTCGAAATCAGTCTTTTGGTCACATCTCTCTGGTTCATTCAAATTCATCACACACATGCTATTGTTCGATTTCTCAATTTGAATTGTATCTACCAAAATAATTTGATTGAAAGTAATTACATGTCTCTCGGATCATCCATGTTTACAAAATTCTCCAACATGTATTTCTTGTATATTACCGTGAACAACTCATTTTTCTTATTTTATCTGAGCCAATCATATCTTGACAACAAAAAAATATTATTTATTTTAAGTTTTTATTTAATAATTAATTTAACACTCAATTTGATTTTTCTCAATTAACTTCTACTCATCGAATTGAAGGAAAAAACTAATTACACTGTCTTTTTCATTTTTATTTTTCTAAACATTAAAATATAAATTTAACGAAAACGGAATCTATACATATAATAAAGTAAACCAATGTGTGACACGTGTCATTCATTGGAGGCGTCTATTTTTTTTGGTTGTCCCGCCTTTCTTTCATATTTATCTATCTTCTAACAATTTATCTTTTAATTTGTAGATAATATTAAATAGAAAAAATATTTTAATAATTGTAAATAATATATTAAATAGAAAAATGTTTATCTGATAACTATAACCCTTTTATTGAAGTTTTAAAGGGCTTCACGCTTAATAAAGTAAACCAATGTGTGACACGTGTCATTCATTGGAGGCGTCTATTTTTTGGTTTTCCCGCCTTTCTTTCATATTTATCTTCTAACAATTTATCTTTTAATTTGTAGATAATATTAAATAGAAAAATATTTTAATAATTGTAAATAATATATTAAATAGAAAAATGTTTATCTGATAACTATAACCCTTTTATTGAAGTTTTAAAGGTTTCACGCTTTTTTGCACCTGGTCTTTTGTGTTTTAAATCTTAGGATTTGGCTAAAACACACTTTGCCATTAATCACATAATTTTTTTGGATTTATTAAAAATTCATGACTATATTATATACTTATAAGCTTGAATATATATGTCAAACTTAAAAATTATTCTTCAAAAATTCAGTAACATCTATACTCAATATATAGTGACACGTGTCATTTATTGAAGACACATATTTTTTAATTTTCCTGCTTTTCTTTCATATATATCTTCTAATAATTGTAAATAATACTAAATAGAAAAATATTAATTGAATACAAAAAATATAGGATAACATCAAATGTATATCGATTACTTAAATGAGTATACACATGTATGAGATTTTTTTACTATTATTATTAGTTTCATTATTTATCAAATATATATAAGTGTTTCCGTCTTTGATTTGCATTTACAAGAAAGAGTAAATTACAAGTTTTGTCCTTTATGTATGTCCCAAATTGCAGGCGCTATCCTTTATCTTTAAAATTGATGAGTTTTGTCCTTAATGTTTGCAAATCTTGCACGTTATGTCCTTTATGGCAAACCCAATTATATTTTTCAGTTAAATGAATGCATGTGCAGGGCACATGAGGGTAGAAATGTCATTTCACCTCCACTTGTCTTTCCCCTTATTTAAAAAAGGTTTTAGAAAATAAAAAAATTTATATATAAACCCCTCTCTCTCTACTCTCTCTCTCTAAAACACCCACCCTCACCAGTCACCTCCACCTCCCCCACCATCTGCCAGCACCCACTCCACCCCGACACCACCACCGCACAACCACTGTTGGAGGTGACTGTCACACAAGGAGGAGCCGCCAGATCCAAATTTAAGATCAAGATCCAGAAGATGCAAACTCAAGATCCATCCAGTTACTTATAAATCTACAAATATCAACCATCCAACCCCTAAAATAGCTTATTAACAGATTAAAATATTCTACATATACTTCATGAAGTACGTCACCGATTCACATCAAACAACGAAATTAACAGAAAAAACTTATTAATTAGTTCATATAACACATCACTAATTCACATCAAACAACGAAACTAGAACTAAAACGCATCCACAATTCCTTCAGTTACTCGAAATCCACAAATAACAATCATACAATCACTAAAATCACATATAAAGTTCAAAAAATAGTCAGATTGGAAGTTCATATGAAGATATAAACACATCATTCAACATCAAAATAACAAAACACAAACAATATACACTTCGATTCCAACCACCACAACAGTCCAGTCGCCGATTCATCTCCGGTGGTGAACAGAGTAACCACCGCAACAGTCCAGTCATCAAGGTTCATCGCCCACAGCCACCCCTGTTCAGATCCGATTCTACCCACCACAACAGTCCAGTCGCCGATTCATCTCGAAAACACCACCACCGTCATATCGCCGGCTATTCATCTCGAAACCACCACCACCGTCTTTATCGCCGGCTACCTTCATCATGATCGTCTTTATTGTGGTGGGTTTAATGGCGGCAGGTGAGAGAGGGGGAGAGAAGAGAGAGAGTAAGAATTTAGAGAGAGAAGGCAGAGAACATGAGAGAGAGAAATGGCAAATTATTTTGTATTTATAAATCTTTTTATTTTTTTTACAATCTAGCCCCTAAACATAATCAGTTTTACACAATAGCCCCTAAAGATATGAAATGACAATAGTACCCTCATGTGTGACTAGATTTAATAAAAAAAATTAACTGGGTTTGCCATAAAGGACATAACGTGCAAGATTTGCAAACATTAAGGACAAAACTCATCAATTTTAAAGATAAAGGACAACGCCTGCAATTTGGGACATACATAAAGGACAAAACTTGTAATTTACTCTACAAGAAATATTAATTATACAGGGTCGGCTCAACAATTTTAGAGGCCTAAAGCAAGTTTCAAAATCGGGGTCCTTCTTGCCTATTTTTTTTCTTATCCAAAAAGAATAAACGACGGTCGATCGGCCTAAAGGAGATTCAAACCCACCCCCTTAAGGTACACAGATGACATGTGCGCCAACTGGGCTACAACCTTTTAATAACAAGGCTCATACCCATATAGTATATAATTTTTTTTAATCTTTAGGCCCTATACATTTGGTGGCCTGAGGCCCAAGCCTCAAAATACTTGGGCTTGGGCCGACCCTGTTATTATACAGTTTAAATTGTTCAACCCGTGTAACACACGGGGAACTAACCTAGTTACGATATATTAATAAAGCAATGAAATGGACAATATTTTTAATATACTATAATCATATATCTTTTTTAATACCTTTACTATTTTAATATAATAATAATTATTATTTTCTTTACTTTTTAAGTTGAATAAGTTTGGTGTCAACCAATACTGGTATCCAAAATACCGGTACGGTCCAGTTCATTATCGGTACATGAAGGTAAAAATCGGCACCAGACTGATACAGAAAACGCCAAAAGTCGGTACCGGACTAAGTTTGAAAATCTTTTAGTTCGGGAAATTCGTTACTGCTACACGATACCATTTGCTCATCCCTGATCACGGGTGTCGTACAAACAATGGTATCGTACAACTTTTTCTTGTTGATTTTCTTCAACTTTTAATGATTTCTTTTTTTTAGTTTCAGGGGTAGGGATGAGCTCGCTGGCAACCGATACCGAAAAATACCGGTTACGGTACCGGTATATGAAGGTAAAAATCGGTAGCGAACCGATACTAGGAATGCCAAAAGTCGGTACCGAATTGGTACTTAGGATCCTTTGGTTTAGTAAGTTCGGTACCGGTACCCAGTACTATTCGTTCATCTCTGACCACGGGTTTCATACGAACAACATCATTAACATACAACTTTTTTGGTTGATTTTCTTTCGATTATTTTTGTACCATCCTAATGAAGAGAAAGAACTAAAACATTTACCTCCTACATTGGACTTATTAGTGTCCTCTGTTCTATTGACTGATCAAACAACGAAACAAAGATCATCAAAGTGATGATCATCAACATTCTACAGAAACTTTAAGAACCTCACGAATGAACATGTGAGAGAAAGAGAGAATGTGTGTGTAAGAAAATGTGAAGATATCGCAGATATCTTATCTCTTCACATAACATCAACTATATAGGCTGGCCAATGCCTACAATCCCAATCTCCACTTCAAAGACAACTTCAAGCCCAATATTCAATATCAACAAGTCCATCTTTAAGTTGACCAGCCCAATAGCTCAAAACCTCACAAGAACAAATGAGAACAATTAATCTATAAAAATATAACTAAAAAAATTATGAAACATTTAAACTGAATAACAAGTAATATCCACTTGTTATTTTAACATGTCTACATCTTACTCTTCTTAGACCGTATCTTAACTTTGCTATTGATGAGATTTAATGGAAAATGGATGATGATGATGAATAATAAGTTGTTAGCAAGACTTTCTTATAAATAACTTTTATAATCTACTTTTTTTTCCTTTTCTGCTTGCCGTTGATCCGATCTCTTGCCTACCACGAAACACCAACCCGAGTGAACCAAAACCCACCCGACCCGATTATAAAACTCCGAACCAACCAGACACATGCAATGGCAATTGACTGGTTTTCCGTACACTCTGCGAAACTCTCTCTCTCCTCCACTACTCATAACTAATTCTACGCAAATCGTTACTCACTCATTCACAAACAACATGCAAACCAAATCTCAATTTCTTCACAGTTGACGCATTGTCATCAAAAATCCCTAATCAGTTATGAAATTGACATAAATTTTTAGACATTAACCGATAGGTAATTAGGTTGTAGTGAATTGAATAAAAAATGGCGGGAAACGATTGGATAAACAGTTATCTGGAAGCGATTCTGGATGTAGGTCCAGGTCTGGACGACAAGAATTCGTCGCTAATGTTGAGAGAAAGAGGGAAATTTAGCCCTACTCGATACTTTGTTGAAGAGGTTATCACCAAATTTGATGAGACCGATCTTCGTCGTTCTTGGGCTATGGTATGTATCTTAACCTAATTATCTTCTCAATTTTGTTTTGATAATTTGTTTCGCCTTTGGTTTTGTATATATGTATGATTTGATTGAATACACATTGACGATCCATGGTCTTAGGGCTGTTTGTTTACCTCTTAACGAGGCTCTTAATGGTTCAGACCTCTTACTGGTTCAGCACTTAATGGTTCAGACTGTTTGTTTCACAAGCAGATGTCTGAATGGTTCAGACATTTGCCTTTGAATGGTTAAGATTTATATAGAGTCTGAATGATTAAGACCTCTAATTTGAATTGATCAAACATTTGCCTCTGAACGGTTAAGCATTATACAGGCTTTTAATGGTTCAGACCTCTCACTGGTTCAGCACTTAATGACTCAGACATCTTACTAGTTCAACACTTAACCATTCTGATGTTGCCAAACAACCCCTTAGTATGATTAAATTGTGGATTGAAATTACCACTAGAGCTCACGGATTTGTTTTTTGTTACATGAGTGGATAGTTGTCAATAGTGAGCGTAGCGATCACTATAGCGCGCCACGTAGCGTATAGGTGTAGGCTCGCTATTAGGGTTGTAGCCATAGATAGCGATAATAGCAACATGTTATTTTTTGTTTTTTAATATAAATAGCAATTAAATATATATAAAATAGCTGGATTTTAGGTTTTTGTTAAATATACGTGTAACAAAGCATATATACGAGGGTATTTTGATATAACATACATATGAAATTTTTTAATTTTTTTTCCAGTGTATCGCTATTTATAAAATAGCCTGCCACTATTTATCGCTATTCGCTATGTAGCATATAAGTACCTTGTCGCTATTCGTCATTAACAACTATGCATAAGTGGAGACTTTGCATGAGGTAACCATCCTTGGATTCCCCGATCAAGGATCAATATTGTCTGCTTTACCATTAGGAGCTCACAAATTTGTTATTGGTTACCTACTTACCTGAGCGGAGACTTCCCGTCATAGGATTACTTACCCTCGCCGAACACGCTTAACTGTGTAGTACATTCTTCTTTCATGCACAACCAATGCGCCCAAAATGCGTTGGTGGTATATGAGTCAATATACTTGTTATGAACCCAACATATCTCTTTTACACGACCTATATATGTGTGTTACTGATGCGGGCCCAAGTGTGGAGGAGCGGGCTATCTCGTATTTGGAGGCCCAAGACCGTGTAACAAAAGGGGCTTCACTAAAATGGCTCTAACTTGGGCTACGAGGGTCCGTTTTGGGCGTGCGACCAGGCGAAACGAACGTGAGAACGAGCTCGATCTTGCTGCAAACGCCTACGGCGCCGTTTGGGTCATCGTCCGGGCCAAAAAACGCTTATTTCTATTAGTTATTTATGTTTTTTGAAGTGTTTTGGGCATTTTGTTTTGGGCTTGTGTTTGGCCCGTTGTCTTTTTGAGGCCCATTTCGAATTTCGGTTTCTATTTATATGTTCCTCTAGTAATGTGAAGAATCAGACTTGAATTTTGAAACTACTCAATTTTTCACTTCAAATTCCGTGCCCTTTGGGTTGAATTTTGGGGTTGGGAAAAGACCTACACGGGTACTCGCAGAATCAACGTGTTTGTTCTTTGTTATCGCTTCACGCTCTACATCAGTTACACAATGATAGTAATTTGTTAATATTGGATGTGCCTTTTATATATCTTGCTTAGGGGTGTTTGGATGATTTAAAGTAACCTTATGCAAAACATGATGCAAGAAATGGTGTTAGCACTTGTTGTTTTACAAGTTTAGGGTATGTAAGTTGATTTAAAGCTAAGCTTTGATAGAAAGAAGCTTAAACTGATTAATTTTTAATTATCAATCTGCAAGTCTGCAACAAGTTTTTTCATATAGAAGAAGTATAGATCTTGTTTCATAAAATATTCGCAGGCCTCATCCATCCGGGATTCAGAAGAAAGAAACACAAGATTAGAGAACATGAGCTGGAGGATTTGGAACTTGGCTCGGAGGAAGAAAAAGGTTTCGCTTACCGATCATTTTATTGTTATTTAGGTTTCAACATATACATACTATATAATATATATATTTCTGTTTAATATTATTTGCAGTTGAAAGGTTGTTCTTATTTTGAATGTGTAGCTAGGCAAAGGAACTCAACAAAAACGGAAACAAAAACGGGAACTAGCAAGGGTTCCTAAACCGTTACTTGCAGACATGCCGGAAGAGTTATCCGAAGGAGAGAAAGGCGATACAGTCAGCGAGATTTCACCAAAGGGAAAGGGCGTTAGCACTAAAGGTGGAATGAAAAGAATTAATTCGATGGACGTGTTGAAGAACTTCGCTACTCAACAAAAGGACAAGAAACTCTACATTGTGTTAATCAGTCTTCACGGTCTTATTCGTGGTGAAAATATGGAGCTAGGTCGCGATTCCGATACAGGCGGACAGGTAACGTTAAGTACCCGTTAGTAAGTAATGTCGGTTTTCACATTTTAATGTTGTAATAACAAGTTTGATATTTCAGGTGAAGTATGTAGTAGAACTCGCAAGGGCATTAGGTGCAATGCCGGGGGTGTATCGAGTGGATTTGCTGACTAGACAAGTATCGGCGCCTGGTGTTGACTGGTCATACGGTGAACCAACCGAAATGTTAACGCCACTTAACGATGACGACTGCCAAAGTGGCGAGAGTAGTGGCGCGTACATAATACGTATACCTTTCGGTCCGAAAGACAAATATATCCCTAAAGAGCTCCTATGGCCTCACATACCCGAGTTTGTCGACGGTGCATTAACCTACATTTTACAAATGTCAAAGGTTTTAAGCGAGCAAATTGGTGACGGGAAGCCCGTATGGCCAGCTTCGATTCACGGGCACTATGCGGATGCGGGAAACGCGGCTGCTCTTTTATCCGGTGCGTTAAACGTCCCAATGCTGTTTACGGGACATTCTCTTGGACGCGATAAACTTGAACAGATATTGAAACAAGGGCGGCAATCGAAGGATGATATCAATACCACTTATAGAATAATGAGGCGAATCGAGGCTGAGGAGATAACTGTTGATTCATCGGAAGTGATTATTACTAGTACTCGGCAAGAGATAGACGAGCAATGGGGTTTGTATGACGCGTTTGATCCCGTTCTTGAGAGAAAATTACGAGCTAGGAATCGACAGAACGTGAGCTGTTTCGGCCGGTTCGCGCCCCGTCCAATTGTAATACCGCCTGGAATGGAGTTTAAGCATATTGTTCCGAACCGTGGTGGTGCGGATGATGATTCAGAAGGATATCAGGAAAGTTCAACGACTCCAAACCCGCCTGTTTGGTCTGAGGTTCGTTAACAGTCTAAACGCGTTAAGATCTCACAACAACATACATGTCATCTCACAACGACTTTCTGGTTTTTCATTTTGCAGATAATGCGATTCTTCACGAATCCGCATAAGCCTATCATCCTGGCTCTTGCTCGACCCGACCCGAAAAAGAATCTGACTACTCTGGTCAAAGCTTTCGGGGAGTGCCGTGCATTAAGGGATCTTGCAAACCTCGTACGTTTTTCTTTTGATTACCTGTTTGTTGTTATAACTTATAACACTGGTTTGATATTTTGATCTACCTTTGTGTACTTCACAGACATTGATAATGGGAAACCGTGATAACATCGATGAAATGTCCGGCACAAATTCGGCAGTTTTACTTTCGATTTTGAAGTTGATTGACAAATATGATATGTACGGTCAAGTTTCTTATCCGAAACACCATAAGCAATCTGAAGTTCCCGATATATATCGGTTAGCAGCCAGGACGAAGGGTGTGTTCATCAATCCAGCATTCATTGAGCCGTTTGGTCTCACTTTGATAGAGGTCCGATTCTAATCTACCTTACACAGTCACACTTATCGGTCCTTAAAAGTCAAATGTTGACTTTTACGCATCAAATTGAATCTTTAACTTTTCTGAATAGGCAGCAGCATATGGTTTACCTATGGTGGCTACTAAAAACGGAGGTCCAGTTGATATTAAGAAGGTGTGTTTTCTGCTTGAAGGAAAATGCCATTTTTGTCCGTGAGGTTTGGCCAGTTTTGCGACTTTCGTTCAAAAGTTTGTTTTTCCGCATCTGAGTCTAAAAGGTTTAAAATCTTGTCATTTTTATCCGGATCGTTATCTCCATCCATTTTTCTTCGTTAAGTCAGGGGTATTTCCATCTATTTTGTTAAGTTAAAGACCGAATTGCCCTTTAAGTTAACAAAAAAGACGAAAATACCCCTGACTTAACGGAGAAAATTGAATGGAGTTAACGATGTGGATGAAAATGGCAAGATTTCAAACTTTTTGAAACTAGATATGAAAAAACAAACTTTTGGATGAAAGTCATAAAACTGGCCAACCCTCAGGGACGAAAATGACATTTTACTCTGATTCTTAATACTAATAAAATGAACCCGCAAGTGCAGGCTCTTGATAACGGGTTACTGGTGGACCCACACAATCAGCAATCGATAGCAGATGCACTTTTGAAGCTGGTAGCAGATAAGCAACTTTGGTCGAAATGTAAACAAAACGGTTTAAAAAACATTCATCTTTTCTCATGGCCCGAGCATTGCAAAACGTATCTAGCCCGAATAGCTTGTTGCAGGCCACGTCATCCAAAATGGGAAAGCTGTGCGGTTGGATACGAGTATTCAGAATCGCAATCACCCGAAGATTCACTACGAGATCTTAACGACTTAAAGATTTCATTAGAAGGTGTTATACACGATCATGGAAGCGTTGACAGTTCGCAGAAATCCGACGTGAATTCTCAGTCGCTCAAAAGCAAATCTAGCGTCGGGAAAAAACTCGAAAACTTGGCTAAGTTGCCGGTTAAGGAGAAGTCAAATAAGGATGAAACGTTAGCGAGAATTGGATCGCAAGATACAATCGAGTACCTCGAGTTACGGAGGAAGAAAACCGTGTTTGTTGTGGCGGTTGACTGTGGTTTGACTAAAGATTTTGTCGAGATTTTGAATATGATTCTCGAAATCGTGAAGGTGGATAAGAAGGGGGAAAATTTAGGGTTTATATTATCAACAGCTTCGTCTATATCCGAGATTCATTCTTTTATGAAAACTAGTAACATCGAGTTTTCAGGATTCGACGCTTTGATATGCAACAGTGGTAGTGATATATATTACCCTTCTTCTAGTGAAGGAAGTCCTAAAAATCTTCCGTTTGTCGTGGATTCTGATTATTCTTCGCACATTGATTATCGTTGGGGTGGAGATCACTTACAGAACACTTTAGTTCATTGGGCCGCTTCTCTTAGAGAACGATATAAAGATAAAGAACTCGTTGTCGAGTGTGATTCTGAATCCCGACATTGTTTTGCATTTAAAATCAAGAACTTAGAACATGTAAGTTATTATCAAATTGTGAATCCGTTTCTCAGAGTCCAGATCTCGGTTTAATTTGGTATGGTTTTGTTTGTTTGTTAGATACCACCTGTGAAGGATCTTCGCGAGTTTTTGAGAAAACAAGCTCTAAGATGCCAGGCTGTATATTGTCAAAACGGTACAAAGTTGAATGTGATACCCGTGGTTGCTTCTCGAGCTCAGGCTCTAAGGTATATACGTCGGGCCTTACACTATCTACAATGTAACAGACTAATAAGGTGCTGTTTGTTTTTTCTGAGGGAAAATGTCTGCAGTATGCGGACCACATCTGCAGACATCTGTAGCAGAAGTGCTGGATCAAATGTCTGCAGTCTGCAAGAAGAAGACTGTTTGCTTTTACTTCTGCAAACTGCTGAAATAAACCGAAATATAAATAAACTGATTTATTAAACTTAAAGAAGTTTTTCAACATTCAAACTTAAATAATAGTTATACAATACTGAAATAATATTCATAAAAAAGACAATAACCTACGTATTTGGCTTTAAGATTAGAATGTGTTATTTGCAGGTACTTGTATGTGAGATGGGGTATGAACTTGGCGAATACTGTAGTTATCATGGGAGATTACGGGGACACTGATTATGAAGGTTTACGCGGTGGAATACATAAAACAGTGGTAATCAATGGAGTTTGTAACGAAGCACGTAAGCTTCATAACAACAGAAGCTATCCTCTAGAACATGTAATTACGTATGATACTCCGACTATCGTTCAGGTCGAAGGATGCAAGAAGGATCAAGTAATTCAAGCAATGGCAAAGTTACAAGTTTGATCTTTACTGTTTAGAACGTTAGAAGAGCCGGCAAGATTAGGTTTTTTTTTTTTTTAAACCAGAGTCAACGGTATATGTCGGATTTTTTCAACTGAAACTACAGGCATATGTTATATGTATGCAAAGACAAATGTTGTAAATGCCTCTTCTTAATTTGTGGTCAATAATACAATATTCGTTAGAATTGTGTTAAATGATTAAATTGAATTCATATATAATAAAATTCAGATTTTTGTTTTCAGTTCAGAACTAAACTAAATTCAAAATACTGATTTTGGTTTTGAGTTTTGAAGAAAAAACTCAAAAAGTACTGTATCTACAAATTATAGTTGATAAAAATCATATAAAACAAATATTATCTACGGGGGATTCATTTGAGAAGAAAATTAAATTGAGAAGAAAAAGAACAAAAGATACAATTGTAAAAGATTAAATAGTTTTTTCTCATCTCATTTATTATTATGTTTGACTAATTAATTAATCATAAAAAGTATCATCCGCCACACGAAATTTTTTGCCTACACACATCAAAATTTATCTTACACATTTTAAAATTTATCCTACACAACTCGTAATTCATCCTACACACCTCGTAATTTATCATACACTTTAAATTAAATATTTTTTTTAATCTTTGAAAAATATATTTTTTTGAAATTAAATTACAAAATTTAATGTAGTTAGCTATTAAAAAGGAAGACTACCAATTAGTGATCTATCTAAGTTTACCAATATGCCCTTACATTAATATTAAATACAAAAATTAAATGAAGTAAAATGAATGATTCTTATTGGTTGAAATTTCTTTTTTTTTTTATTTTTACAAAAAAATATTATCATTTCCTCCACATATTATCTAAACCTAATGGGCTCATATATGGGTGTGTGTGTGGGTGTGGGGTGTTATGGCCCGTCACTAGAACGTATACGTTAAATGATACACTATAAGAAACAACTAGCAATACCGGCGACACCATTAGCGGCGACGCCGGAAATAGCGGCGACGGCATCAGTTGTCGCCGCTATTGCCCGGCGTCGCCGCTATTGCCCGGCGTCGCCGCTAATGGTGTCGCCGGTAATAGGTCGATCCGTGTGCTTCAATACAGATTCACTATTGGCCCTTGATGACTACATGATCAAATGGTTGGTGTTCTTCCCAGACAAACACACTTCATATTCATATTTATTTCATTTTCCTCAAAACAAACACAGAGAACTTCAACAAGCATCACCGGAGAATCACCTGCATCTTCAACGGAGCACCCTCATCTTCACCGGAGTGATACCGGAGCACCTTCATTTTCACTGAAACACATTCGTCTTCACTGGAGCGTCACCGGAGCATCCCTGAAACACCTGCTTCTTCACCGGAGCACCTTCATCTTCACCGGAGCATCACCTACAGCATCACCGGAGCACCTTCAACTTCACCGAAACACCTTCATCTTCACCGGAGCATCACCGGAAAACCTGCAACTTAACCGGAGATTGAATGATGATATAATGAGATTTGAATGATGATATAATGAGATTTAAATGATGATATAATGCTCCTTTGTCGTGTTTGATAACTTGCAACATCACCGGAAAACCTGCAACTTCACTGGAGTATCTTCTCCGCTGAAGTTTCAGGCAAAACTACGGTGAAGGGCATTAGCGGCGACTGGTTTAATAGCGACGACAGTAAGGGCAATAGCGGCCGATCTATACCGGCGACCCTTTAGCGGCGACATGTCGCCGCTAAAAACCAATAGCGGCGACAAAAAGGGCTTTTAGCGGCGACACGTGGCGCCGCTAAAGGTCTCCGTTTCTTGTAGTGATATATGACCACCTTGTTCGGATAGAACGTTTTGTAATATTTCGTGGGTGTTGTTAAATGTACCCTCATTTGTACCCATTTTACTAGTTATACTCCTCAAAGTTTTCAAATAAATAAAATCAAACCTTTTATTTTGTATTTTTTTTATTTTTGTACCTAATTTAAGTTTTTGAACAATTCAACGTATAATTAAATTACATAACCCATGCTTATCAGAATTCGATACAAACTTGAAGGGGTATGGTCCTAAAAATTCGCGCTAACCAATCAGGTCGCGCGCAAGACCATACTCCTACTACATTAATTTGTCTACTTTCTGGACCCCGCGCCGACTAATTAGGTGAAACCTAGGTCGCACGCGAGGCCAAGCAAAGATCAGACCAAAATTCCACACTTAGTTTCCTAGATGAAAACCTCACTTCCTGGACCTCGCGCCGGCGACATAGGTCTACCCCAGAGGCCGCGCGGAGGGCAGGAGCGCAGGACATCCTAGGACTAGTACAAAGGTACAAGTGGCAGAGAAATAGACCAATCAGCGTCCAACAGGCTGTATCCTATCGTGCTTCACAATTAGCAATCGTATAGGAGACAAGAAGGTACACAAGGACGCTTACGTGGCACCAATCAGCGTGCGGCGACATCTTTCCCATGATCTCCACTCACCTGCTGATGGCAGAGAGACAAACAAGGACAACGGTCAGGACACGTGGATCTATTCAGCGTGCGCCAACTTCATCCTCCCTCAGAAACACTAACGGTTGTGGCAGAGAGGACAAGAAGGATATTCCTTGTTATCGACTCAAGGCCCAAGGCCCATCAGCCCATCTCCTTCTACACTACTCCGGCTATAAATAAGAGCCTTCATGTACAGGTTAATTCTATTCTGTTCACTGCTCTCTCACTATTAACCACACACTTATATCCTCAAAACGCATACTTATTCTCACGCGGGAGAGTGGTTAAGAGGAGAACCCCCCTATTCCCCTCCTCTTACCGAGCTTAACGGGGTGTTTTAGTGTTTTGCATGAAGATTAAGCCCACAGCTCAGAGAAGACCGAAGACCGAGAAGAATAACCCTATTGGAAATTTGGAATAACGTATAAAAATGATTAATGTTGTATAAAAATGTACTGTAAGAAATACTTATTTTTATTTATTTAAAATAGAAAACTTATTTTTAATAAAACTTTGCTAAAACGTTAATATCGTATAAAGTGTTTGTAAAAAGAACCTTTATATACGCCGTATATAGGCCTATATACGGCGTATCGGAACAGTCAGACTAGAACCGACACTAGTTAGACACTGATTTTTATGCAACCCTATACGCCGCATATAGACCTATACGTGGCATATATAAACCCTAAAATTTGCAAATAGACATTTTAGGTGTGCCAATAGTTTAAGCCTTTCATAATTTAACCTGTGTACACACGTGGTATTAACCAAGATCTTTTAATAATATCGTTTTCATAATTTAATCCGTGTATACATGGGGTTTTAACTTATTATTATATATATCAATTTCTATCGCCTATTTGCGCCAGGCAACTTCTTGACTTTTAGCTTTTCCCCACTACAGTTTCGATTCTTTCATTTCCCCCTTAGCACATATCAATTGTATTACCTACATAGTACATATACAATTACAAGGTAGGGTAATAGTGCCAGCCAGCTTGTCTTACACTCTCCTATTGGATCAACCTATTTTTTATTTAATTTTATTTACAATTAAAAATTACGCTTTCGTCCTTCGTTTAAAATTACGTTTTTGCGCCAAGCTCAAAATAAATTTATAATTTTGCCACTAGCTCAAACGCTTTTGCTCTCGGTTCAAAAACTCATTTTTAATTTTGTTCCCAGTTTAAAATTACGTTTTTGCCCCTAGTTCAAAATAAAATGTTGTTTTTTCTCTAGCTCAAAATTACGTTTGCCTGACACTTCCCTATTAGACCAACCTATTTTTATTTTAGCTTTATTCCCAGTTTAAAATTACACTTTCGTCCTTCGTTTAAAATTACGTTTTCCGCAGCTCAAAATAAAATTATAATTTTGCCCCTATCTCAAAATTACGCTTTTGCTCTCGGTTCAAAAACTCATTTTTAATTCTGTTCCCAATTTAAAATTACGTTTCGCCATCCGTTTAAAATTACGTTCTTGCCCCCAACTTAAAATAAAATGTTGTTTTCTCCTCTAGCTCAAAATTACGATTCTGCCATCAGCTCAAAATTACGTTTTTCCCCACAGTTCAAAATAAAATTATGTTTTCCCTCCTAGCTCAAAATTATTATTTTGCTCTCAGTTTAAAATTATGATTTCGCCTCCAGTTCAAAATATAATTACGATTTTACTCTCTGTGCAGACATACATGTTATGAGAGAGAAATGTTCGACCTATTGCCCCGCAACGTGGGCGGGGCAAAAACTAGTTAAAATTATATATTAAAATGAAAGAAATTAAAATAATAAATTTCGACTTTTTTATTGAGATATTGAAGAAAGCTACCTCGTGTTTGAGGAATAGTTAAAGACTTCTTTTCTGTTGGACCAATCACTACTCCAAGAAAACCCTAGCTGTACCACCACCGCCACCTGCAGCACAACCACAACCACAACCTCCGCGATCACCACCACATGGCAACAGACGGCTGGAAAACCGGTTACAAATCTCCATTGTTTTACACAACAATTTTTCTCATTCTCTTCTTCGTTTGCCTCAATACCCAGTTCAATTTCTTTACGTTTTCTTTTTTAAAACCCTATTTAATCCCCCCTGCTCCGGCGTCACCACCGCTGCCGTCCTCTACCATTGTAAGTATTAATATGAACACATTAGAGGAAGTAATCGTGTAAGAATAATCAAACATCAAATTGATTATTTTTACTTATTGATCAATGATCATAACATGGTTATGAACTTACGTTATGGTTTTTTGTTTGTGGGTGTGTTGAAAGATGATTAAGAAAGAGGATATGGTGGAGGAACGGTTGTCTAGAGCTCGTGCCGCCATACGAGCAGCCGGTCGAATGAGGAGATATACGATGTCGTGGCGTCTTCGTGACCGGAGTTTTACTCCGAGAGGATCAGTTTACAGAAATCCTTATGCTTTTCATCAGTTAAGAATTGTTTTCTTGAATCCTGTTTTCTTTCATGCATATAACTAACAATCAAACAAACGTATACGGTAAAATCTCACTCATAAATTTAGGTTTTTTTATGTATGTGTTACCATAGCTTGATGAACAACTATGGTTCTATTTCAATTTCAAAAAGATTGGTTATAAGCCGAGCTAGTTTTGTTTAACTAATTGTAAGTTCTCATCAAGATATTCTACATATCAGGAGTAAATATTTATTTTGTAAGCATGTTGACATGCTAATATACAATTTGAAAAAAAAAAACACCTTGAAAAATAAAAACATATACAATGTATAAATGTTGACTTTAAAAACTTGAAATCTATGTTTGTGAAGAAATTAACCATGCATGTGCTCAATTTATTTTATTTTATATCATGATTTTATGTGAAGAAAATGCTGGGTTGGTGAGCTTTTGGTAGCAAACATGTGTTAATCTTGTTAGTTTTTATAGAGGTTTGTCCTTAAGATAGATGCTATATTACTAGCAAAAAAAATAATCAGAAAAAGTGATAGTATTTGATATGCTAACACACACACCCACACACATAGGATCAGATCAAATGAAAAGTGAGAAGTCCTCTAAGTTGTGAAAACCTTGAGAACTTTGAGGGAAATCCTACTTCTCGTTTGAGTTTCCCAAACAATTTTTTGTACAAACATAGAAGAACATATAACTAAGACATCTGTCAAAAAGAAAAAGAATGCCGAGCCGACATTTATTCGTCATGCAATAGCCATTGACACTTCTGTAAAAAAATTACAAAAGCACATGACGTCATCGTTGGGGAACTTAACACACATGTAAATTTGTTTTACTCTGGTGTTAGATTTTGCATACGGTATTTTTATTTTTTATTTGAAAAAGTTTTATAATTTTAAAAAATTTCAGCAGATCTCTTTTCTAAAGAAAACTTTTTTTTCCGCAACTTGGGGAAGTTCTCATTATAACTTTTCCTTACGTGTGTGTCTCTGTCCATCGACACACAGGAAACCGTACACGCGATCATTCTAGTAACTGTTTTGAGAATCTGGCAGGCAATAAACGAATTTGTATTCAATAGTAGGAATTCATGTATCAAAAAGACTAAAGAGGAGATTTTATCTACTAGTTATATGTGAGTAACCTATAGGGGAAAGAATAGCTCCCTTGCATGGGAGGAGCATTGATGTAGTCCCAAAATCTATATTATGATGTGAGTAAATTAAAAGTTGTGTTCTTTATGTTTACACCAAATTGCAAGCCTCATTTGGTTTTAGAATTGATGAGTTTTGTACATAATGTTTGAGAATGTTGTACGTTATGTCCTTTAGACCTAACTCGGATAATATTTCTAGTTAAATCTTGTCGGATAAGGCGATTTTAGTCTTTTTACCCATTTATTTAAAATAATATAATAAAAAAACAAAACTAAATTTGAAATTGATATTATATATACATATATAAGTCAAGGTACGGAAACGAGTTTCGAGGCGTTTTCCCTTCGCGCCTCACGAGGCGTAAGCCTCGAGGCGAACCGAGGCGTAAGCCCGAGGCGGAGTTAAAAATAAATACAAATATTATATAACTTATAAAAATAGTAATACTAACTAAATTCATCAAAATAATAAGAACACACATAAAAAAGACATAAATTGCTTGAAATTGACACAAAAACTCAAAAACATCAAAAACAAATATCAAAAACCCCTGAGTTGCGCCTGAGGTGCAGCCTTTTTAGCGCCTCAGCCCCTCTGAGGCGTACATAGAGTATAAACCCTCTGAGGCGCGCGTCAGAATCGTTTTTTGGCCGTTTTGCCTTGAGATGCGCCTCGAGGCGCACGCCTCAACCGTTTTTTTAAAACCATGATATAAGTTTAGTTCAACTCCCCTACTTCTCTCAATTCTGCCACCAGCGACACCATTCAAAACCCACGCAACAACATCTAACCACCCAACCACCATCATCACAAACACCCAACCACCACCATCTAGCGACGATACTGACGCAGTACCGTCTTAGATTTGATTTTTCCGACAAAACAGAAGCAGATCCACACATGCCGCACATATCATTCCAGTGACGTCTAGGAGGACCGACGGTTGATGCCTGAGGTGTTGTTGTGATTTTCCGGCGAGGTGACTTATTAAAAATTATATGCACACACTTGTTTCTGATTATTTTGAATGAAGTGTGTATTGGAATACGGTAGTTAGGGTTTTAGCATTGAGCCCATGGGCCTAATTATCTCTATATATTGTAACCCTATTAAATGGAATGAGGTTCACACTGTTGTTGAAACCTCTCCCGATGAGGTTCACATAGCAATAGTAGCAACAACTCAACAACCATATGAAGTACCAGGACTCAGACCAGTTTGTGAGGTCATTGGAAACACTAGCCTTGCATCTAAACTCATAGATGGTCACATTCAGGAGCTCTCTATCATTGACAAGTCGGTTTGGCCTTCTGTTAGACCACATAGACTGGTGACGGGTGCATTGCAGAGAACAATTGATGTGCATGTTCAACTGATGTTTGCTTTAGGAGGCAAGTTGTATGCTAACTTTCCTTCAATGGGGAATGATGCTCGAACTATGTATTCCTTCATTAATGGGGTTACAATATATATAGATAATTAGGCCCGTTGCTAAAACCATAACTACTATAATGTATGAAATACATGGTTCGAGCATCATACCCCGTTGACGGAAAGTTAGCATATAGCTTGCCTCCTACAGCAAACATCAGTTGAACATGCACATCAATTGTTTTCTGCAATGCATCCGTCACCAGTCTATATGGTCCAATAGAAGGCCAAACCGAATTGTCAATGATGGAGAGCTCCTGAATGTGACCATCTATGAGATGAGATGCAAGGCTAGTGTTTCCAATGACCATCTATGAGATGAGATGGAGAGCTCCTGAATGTGACCATCTTCAGATGGTTGTTGAGCTATTGCTACTATTGTTGTGTGAACCTCACCGGAAGAGGTTTCAACAACAATATGAACCTCATTCCATTCAATATGGTTACATTATATAGAGATAATTAGGCCCGTGGGCTCAATGCTAAAACCCTAACTACCATATTCCAAGAGTGTGAAAGGGTTGGATGTCTGTAATACCATTAGAGATGGGATTTAGCAAATTAGACAATGGCAGAGGCAATTAGAGATTGTGTTATGTGCTTTGGATAATCAGAAAAGTCATGGAGAAGGTCAAATTCAACGAGTGAAAAGGCGTTAGTAGATTTGGCGATTGGGATGCTTGATGAGAACCTCACCGGGAAAGGTTTCAACAACAGTGTGAACCTCATTCCTGTAGGTCCGGCTAGGGGAGGATCTAGTCGCCTAATCCTTGTGTACAAACCAACCCGGTTGTGCGGAATCCAACCGAGATAGCAAACCGAGATAGAGATCAGGAAACACGAGATACAAGACACATATACCGTTTAACAATCGTATATTGAAACCGATAGAGTTTTGTTACAGAAATATATCATAAGAAATACAACTAAACTCTCGGTTCTCTCTGGTTCTCACACTTGTGTCTCTGTCTTCTCTTCTATCTGATATGGTCTATTTATAGCACCAGCATTGACGAAACAGAAGACCAACGACGAAATGGAACATCTTTGACGAAACACATGGCCAAAACGACGAAACAACTGAAGATATGAAACATGGTCGACGAAACAAGTCTGTTTCATCGACATTATACATGTTTCGTCGATTGGGCTTTGGCCCAAAACAGTTTGAGGCCCATGCTGTGTTTCGTCACCTTGGTTCAACCCAAGTCTTGTAAACTGGCCTAGTGCTCAAGGTTCGCAGCTCTAGCTTTGTGTATGGAACTTTGGAACGCACGACGGAGGAATGTCGTGACGTTGGACTTGAGCCGAACCTTAGCCAAACCAAACTGAGTCGCCTCCACATATCGTGTACTAACAATTCCATTCAATATGGTTACAATATATAGAGATAATTAGGCCCGTGGGCTCAATGCTAAAACCCTAGCTACCATATTCCAAGAGTGTGAAAGGGTTGGATGTCTGTAATACCATTAGAGATGGGATTTAGCAGATTAGACAATGGCAGAGGCAATTAGAGACTGTGTTTTGTGCTTTGGATAATCAGAAAAGTCTTAGAGAAGGTAATGGAAAAGACAAATCTACCGTCATGTGAATATCACATGATCTCATTAAACGTTTAAAATAAATTGAGTTAGGCCTGACATAACGTGTAGCATTCTCAAACATTAAGTGTAAAACTCATCAATTTTAAAGACAAAGTACACCGTCTGCAATTTAGTATAAACATAAAGGACAAAATTTGTAATTTACTATTTTGGGGTTGTTCTGGTGCTAGCAAGTAGCAACTTGCTGGTCCTGCTCCTTTTTTGAACGAAAATAAATTTAATAGCCGTTCAGAAAAAAAGGGTTAAATATTGAATATATAAAATTGACGACAGTTCATGTAAACAAGATGGACACTTTATCCTTTTTTTTAACAGCAGATGAACACTTTTATCTATTTTGCCTTGAATGTGAAAAAAAGAGCACCTACAAACCCAAGTCTTTCGCAAAACCAATAAGCATATGGTACACCTAGTTTAGAAAGCATTTGAACTTTTAAGTTATTTTAAGTCCACTTTACCCACTTGAATATGCAATTTACAAAAGTTAGTTAGGGCATATTTAATTTATACAGTTACAAAAATATGCAAAGTTATAAAGTACATGATTTTCATTTCATGGAGGAATTTGTTCTACAAATGACTTGTAAATTTTCACTTAGTTTTGTTTTTAATTGCTGTAAAAATTTTTAGTTACAAGTGACTTCTAAATTCTAAATCTTGGCACTTCTTGGTACTTAAAGATTATAATTATAAATACTATAAATCTTAACTACTTTTGTTTCTTATTTGCACACAATTACACACATTACACACTTCCATGCTTATAATTGTAACAAATTATTAATATTTTTAACTGAAAGAACTCTAGCAGAATAAGGATGTTTTGTAATGAAGCCCAAGAAAATGCAACCTCGGTTTTTAACTTCAAAATCACCAAGATGATACTAAATATTAAACAATGAGTATAATTGCAGGAGTCACATAGAGATGGAGAAGAGTTTCAAAATATGGACATACAAGGAAGGAGAACTACCTATTTTTCATGGAGGACCCATGAAGAATATCTACTCCAGTGAAGGACAAATCATTGACGAAATCGAGAGTAAAAAAAGCCGTTTTTTCACACAAAACCCTGATGAAGCACTCGTGTTCTTTCTCCCCGTCAGCGTGGTTTTCATTCGACACTATCTTTATAGAACTCATGCTGATTATGATCGCCATATCATCCAAGATGTTGTCACTGATTACATTGGAGTTTTATCCAACAAGTACCCTTATTGGAATAGAAGTAGTGGAGCTGATCACTTCTTTGTTAGCTGCCATGATTGGGTATGTAATGCATCTTTCTACCTCGATTGAGTTTTTTTTTTTTTTATTATTTTTTTTTGGCAATCCTAAAGTCTACGGTGTCATAAAATTACGAACTCTGTAAATGGATCGAATGAAGACGAACAAGATCATGTTCGTATTCATTCATTTGACTTTAAGCGGACACGAAAACGAACATAGAACGAACAATTTTTTTTGTTCACTTTCATTCGTTAATTAAGAAATTGGCATGTTCGCGTTCATTCATGTTCGTTCGTTCATTTAAAACCTAAACCAACAGTTCACGAATGTAAACAAACACAAATGAACATAGACAAGAAACATAAACGAAACTATTTGAACAAACATAAAGCAAACTAAAACAACATTTATGAACACAAACTATACAAGTCTATTACATCACAATTCATCCAAAAATACATCGAATTGATGGTTTAAATGTAGATGATTCATTCGAAATATCCATCATGATTCTAGCAAAAAAAATCCATCATGATTCTACCAAAAAAAAATATATACATGATTTATCAAAAAAAATATATATATACATGATTTATCAAAAAAAAAAAAAAACCGTCTATCCATCATCCATGTTTCATCCAAAAATGTCATTTGCAGTAGATAGTTCTATTGGAACATAAATGAACAAACAAACACGTGATCATGTTCGTTCGCTTAATTAAATGAACAAATTTTGTTCATGTTCATTCTTTTGTTAAATAAACAAACGTAAAAGAACCTACCGCCGCTGAACAATCTACAAATAGTTTATGAACATTCGGTTCGTTTACAGGCTTTAATTCGTATAAAACAATTTGCTAAATCTTATGTCATTTGTATCACTAGGTTGTTTTGGAAAAACACCATAATTCTAGATGAATTCTGGCTCTAGTTGTAAACCTAGACAACTGGGTGGGCATCGAATTCACCTAAGTTTGTACTAAGGGGGAGCAAATTCACCAAAGCTTGCTATATTAAAAAAAATTCTCTTTTCTTTTGTATGATCTCATTTCACATATAATTTGATCTTTTTAAGTAATTTGTAATATTAATTTAAAAAGAAAAAAACCAAATACATTATTTTGTTCGTATACTATTTGTAAACATTGTACAACCCAAGTGGCATCTACATTTGTTAAATGACCAACAACCTTTTAATGAAAACGGTTTATTTTCTTCAGGCACCTGATGTTTCAGCAACAAATCCTAAGCTTTACAAACACTTCATTCGAGTGCTATGCAATGCCAACAGTTCTGAAGGTTTTCGGCCCGAAAGAGACGTCTCATTGCCAGAACTCAACATCCCTTATGACCAGCTCGGCCCACCCCTCACTGGACAACCACCCGAAAACCGCTCAATCCTAGCCTTTTTCGCGGGTGGCAACCACGGACATGTTAGAAAATATTTATTTGAAACCTGGCTAGGCAAAGATAATGACCTTAAAGTATTTACTTACCTCCCAAAAACCCTAAACTATACAGAATTATTGGGTAGATCAAAGTATTGCTTGTGTCCTAGTGGATATGAAGTAGCAAGCCCAAGAATAGTTGAATCGATTTCAGCGGGTTGTGTTCCGGTTATTGTTTCCGACCATTATGTATTACCATTTAGTGATGTTCTTGACTGGAGCAAGTTTTCGGTTCATGTTCCTGTGGAGAAGATACCGGATATTAAGAAAATCTTGGAAGGTATTGGGAAGGATGATTATTTGAAAATGCAGAAAATGGTGATGAAGGTGCAAAGACATTTTATAGTTCATAGACCATCAAGACCGTATGATTTGATAGATATGGTGCTTCATTCAGTTTGGTTAAGAAGGCTCAATGTAAAATTGTCAGGATTTTAATAATTTGTTTGATAAAGTTATTGTATGTTAAATGTTTACTTTATAAATAAATTAATGTGATATAGATGTGAAGCTGTACAAATCCGATAAATATGTGAATTGTTAAGTTAATTTTTCTTTTCTAACTTGTATAATATTTTAAAGAAGTAGTGACGGATCTAAAAACTTTTTTCACTGAGTTTCTTTTGTAATATTTCACTAATTCTCACTATTTTTTTCCAAATCATACGAGGTTCTCACTAATTTTTCCCATTTTTTTCTAAACCGAATGGGTTCCTGAAAACCCACAAAAGTGGCTTAGATCCGCCCCTAGAAGGATATATATTTCTCGATATTTATATATTTTTTTCTTTTCTAACTTGTATAATATTTTAAAGAAGGATATATATTTCTTGATATATATATATATTTTTTCTTTTCTAACTTGTATTATATTATATTATATTATATATTGTTAACGAAGGGCTGTGGATAGTAACTTTATTTTTATAATAATGTATAACTTTTTATTATTATTATTTTTAGAGTTAATTACATAGTTAGTTCCTGTGGTTTGCACAAAATAACATACTTAGGTACTAATAGTTTAAAATCACCTTCTAGGGTATTAACTTTTCATTTTGTAACGTTTGAAGGTATTAACTTCTAGGGCATTAACATAGTTAGTCTTTGTGGTTTGCACAAAATAACATACTTAGGTACTAATAGAATGTGATTTTAAACCTACAAATAACGTTAATACCTCCAAACGTTACAAAATAAAAAGTTAATACCCTAGAATGTGATTTTAAACTATTAATACCCAAGTATGTTACTTTGGGCAAACCACAAGGAATAACTATGTAATTAACTCTTATTTTTAATATTATAATAGTTTATTATTAAATTTACTTTTAGTAATATCCTTTCTTTAAACCATATGTTTCCTCTACCAATTTTTTTAATAATTCTTTTTTTCTTTTTTTAGAGCATATATTAATTTTTCAATTAATTTGATACTTCTTTAAAAAATTACGTTTATAACTTTTTTCTAAAAATTTAAGTACGTAGTTGTACTTGATTTTTCCCTCGACATTCCGTTATAAGTTTTGTTAAAAAAGAAGTTGTACTCAAAATAAAATATTTATTTTGTATCATAAAACGGTACGATGATAAACTAAACCGTTCTAATGGTTTGACTTTTTAAACAACATGTTTTATATTCAAATCATGTACGTTTTACATTATTATTTGCTTGGTTTCGCCGCAACGCACGACTTGAAAAAACTAGTAATATTTTAAAGAAGGATATATATATATATATATATTTATTTATTTATTTGCAAGGAAGTGAATATTATACAACTAAAGGGTAAGACCATATAATAAAATGTTAATTTTGCCTAGAATAAAAAAGTATCTACACTTTTCATTTTTGAAATTAGTGTCTACAATGAAAGTATAAGAAACAATTAGGGTGTAAAAGATATTATTGGAATAGCCTATTTATTGACCTTTTATCTTCACATATTATGCATATACTCTCATTCTTTAAACGTTCATAATTATTTATAGGCCTTTTTTTAAATTGCATCATCAAATCGTACATCTTTTTATCTTTAACTTAAGTACCATATTGCTATATAAAATATGAAAATAAAAAAAAAAAACAAAAAGAAAAACGTGTGTTGTATTTTTTAAAAAACAAAATGGTGAATGTTTGTGTCTTAGGACCAAAATGCCCTTCAATTCTGTAGGTCCCGTTTTTCCGGTGGATCGATAACGAAAACCTATCCTTGTTTATCACAAACACGGTAACGGGTGCGGAATCCCCGTGACGGTGCAAACCAAACACAGTTAACATGAACACGCGTAACCAAAAGATTCAATATCTATTGATTAGGGATGAGAACGATACAAACATATACAAACAATGTTTACAGACTCTCTCAAAGTCTCACAGCTCTCGTCTCTCATGTCCATTTCACACAGAAACTATGACGAGTATTTATACTAAACAGACATAGACCTTGACGAAACAGAAAAGGACTCGGCGAAACACCTTTGGGCCAGATATTGGGCCTGAAAAAGCCCAACAGGCGACAAAACAGGGCTAGGCCAATACAAAGGTTGACGAAACACACTGTGTTTCGTCATTTGTTTACACAAATTCACAAAGTCAACATAAGACAAAATTTGTGACATCATCATGACATCACTAAGGTGATGTCATGGTGATGTGTCGGCGGGAAAGGCCGCGGCTCTTCGTGCTTCGCGTGTCAAACTCTGGGGCGCACGACGGAGGAATGTCGTGACGTCGGGCTTGAGCCGGACCTAAATGAGTCGAAACCGAACCGAGTCGAACCGAGTCGAGTCGCGTCCACATAAAGTGTATCAACAAACTCCCCCCTTGGATGCTACTCGTGATGGTTCGTTTTCTGTGTCTTTCATGTCGAAGGATCTTCAAAGTCTTCACGCGTCGTAAGAAGAAAGTGTATCAACAAACTCCCTTTTCATTTAGTAAGTGTGTTAACAAACTCCCCCTTAGAATGAACTCTCTATTGAGTTATGCTCGTGAATCTTTTGATTTGTCAATTCTTCAGATCCTTGTGGTGTTGATGAAGGGTCATCGGCAACTCGATCATCTTTATCCTTTGAGTGCCTTCACGTCGTGTCTTCATTCCGAAGCTTGTCATCGAACACGTTCTCCTCGCCTTTAGCATCTGCACATGCAAGAAATCTAAACGCATAATAAGAACAACCGCTTGGAATATAGTTTCCATAAACAAACGACACATGTGAGATCAAATCTCAATCAAACACCGACCGACAACAGTTTGAAAGTTTAGAAAATGATCAATTTTAGTCCTTTAACTTTCAAAACTTGTTAACTTCGGCTTAAAATCAGGATTTTGGGTAGGATAGACTCGAGTTCCAACATCGGTCAATCAAAAATAAACTAGAAGCAAAATCTTTTTGGTTTTTATAAAGTTTAGATTAAAACACACCTAAAATCTTTTTGGAATTTTTCATTTTTCAAATGTAAAGATGGAAAACAATAAATAAATATATACTGAGATACAGAAACTAAAAGCAGTAAACAAATATTTACAGACATTCTTTTTGCGAGTTTCGAGGGTAAGAGAATCATATCAGTGTACGTTCATGCCAAAACGCTCTTGATGTTCAATTAGTTAACATTTAGATAAGCATCCTATAACAATTATCGGTATTGTTGTCCACATAAGCTCAACTTATCAGATGTAATCATGGCGAGGGGATACGTTAATGTATGATTTATACTTACCACCGGTGTTCATCCACACACGACACATTCCCGTATCAAGGTATGCACGAGGGTTCATCTTACTGGTGAGTATACTGATTATCATCTGTTTGACCGTATATGATGTGAGATTCTCACTTATTTTGATTGAAAACAAGCCCTATGTGATTGAATCACTTATTGATGAGGAACTTGATTTTCAGATGCATGAAGGGCACAAGAGCAAGTCCGTGAACAGGTCAGTACTTTCGTACAGCAAAGAGACGAACTTGACTCCCGGATAAATGTGATATATTATCACTTATTTTGTTGGACATGTGATTGTTGATCACTTATTGAGGTCGTATGCAGTATGTACACGTATGTATGGTATCATGGAAGATCTAGACTTGCGTCCCCGTTTTTTTTTCGGTAAAAGACACAACCATGATACCCAGATGATAAGCAGCATAAAGACCGAATATCTCAGAACCTCGGCAATCTCTCAAACGAAATTTCGGTACTAAGACCATATGCCAATGAATGGTTCCCACCTGGTCTTCAGTCGATTAAAGTTTATATCACCCTGCACACTTTAAAATGATTGTGAGCCTACCGATACATCTTATAGAGCTGCTTATCGTTTTTCATTTTAAGTTCAGTTTAAAGATGTTTCAACAGACCACTGATTTACTATCATTTTCTCTTTTTCTCGCCAGGAAACTCATTTTTGTTTTTCTATTGTTTTTGTGTTTTTTGAAATTTTTCGATGTTTTTGGATTTTTAAAAATTGGATTTACTCCCCCTAAAATCAACAAACTATGATAAATTTTAAAAACACAAAGGTATTTACAAAAACGATTTTCCGATGATGGTTAACTCATGTTTTACCTCAATGCCGTTTACCAAAATTAATTTTGAATCAGAAATGATTTATCGAATTTTGGAAAAATCAGTTGGCATGTCGGTAAGCGGTGTGGACCATGACAACATTGACGAGTTTCATAGTGAAACAATCACGTGTGAGGTGATATTTACGATCAACGTGTCAGGCCAAGAAGTGCTGTACGAGATACTAATTCAAAAAGCAGCTTAAATATCGACAAGTATAGGAGAGATTAGAAATTCAAAACCATATCCTGCAACTGTTTCGTGCATTGCAAGGAATCTGAGCACTCTCCCAAACTCGATATCCACCCGGTGTGGATTTGAAGGTCGATTTTTGTAGCTACTTCACTTAATCCGAGATAGCTCTATACAGCAACAAGATCATAAACCTTTGGTTCCGGCTGGTCTTCCACATTGCACCAGCGAAGGTCTTTGACTTTCTCTTTCAGAAGTAGTGTGCGGTTGTTCAATCCACGCCAAGGCATCCGCACACCCGGTTGGTTTGTTCAACAAACACATTTTCTTCAATTACACCGTGAAGAAATGGACACTGCACGTTCATATTGTTGATTTTGAACATCAGACGTGCTGCAGGTGTGTACATTTTGATTGAATCTATCCTGGGGACCTGATCAAAGCCTTTAACAATCAAACTTTGGAATGATTTTTCATTTTGTCGAAGCTTTCAATCTCTTTCGACAGACAATTCAGTCTTCTTTTCTTTTTCTCTCCATCAAAGGCAACAATTTCTCCTGTCGCCTATCTTGTGCAAGGACGCTCCACTATCAACAATCTTATGACTATCGAAAGTTCCTCCTGGAACATCCTACACACTCACTCAAAGATTAGTTGGAGAGGGGGACCCAAGCCTTGACTTGGGTTGCCCCTGAGAATCAAGAAATGTAATTTCAATTTCTTGAAGGTCCTTAAATTGCAAGCCTCCCCCTGAATCCTCACCTGTTTTCGGTTTCCAAGCTTGTTTCCGTTTACCAGATTGTGTATTATGTACAATTTCTGGCTTTAATGGTTGTGACAAACTAGGTTTCCTTTTAACAAATTTTTCTTCAGGTTTTAAGGCCTTTTCTATTTTCTTAACATTTTGACGTCGTTGTTTCATTTCCTGTTCTTTAACAGCGCGTTTGTCAGTTTTTGGTGACACAGGACGACGTTGTGAGTGACCTTGTTCAGAGGGGGTTCTTTCAACAAATTTTGGTTTGGGCGAGTTTGTGCAGTCTTTAATGATGTGCCCAAACTTTCTACATTTGAAACAAGTTCTCCTTTCAACTAACTTAGGAGAATCTGATCGACGACCTGACGTAGAAGTTGTAGACCCAGAGGTACTAGCTTCACACCCGTTTGTGTGTTGGGTGTAATTGTTATCACTATTACATTTCAAAATGTTGACTTTTTGTACAAAATCGGTATTTGATTTATTTTCAAAAGTCTCCACTTTATCAGTACCTTTGGAGGCCACAAACTTAACGTCTTTTGTTTTCTTCTTGTAACGAGCTCTTTTTGAATCAACCTTAGCCTTTGGCTTTGGAGCTCGTTGTTGTTGTTTATATTTAAAAGCAATTGGTTGTTGCTTTGTCGGTGATTTCTGTTTTCCAAATTGTTTTCTGATTTCAGCCTTTGGAATTGGATCACATCGAGTTACAGTAACTCCCGGGATCGTCTTTCCTAAAAACTTGCTTGTGTTATCTTCAAAAACTTTATCAATCAAAGATGGATTGACATTTTTAATTGGAAAATCTTTTTCTGAATAAATTTTGACATCTCCGACCAAAGTGTACAACAAATTATTGATTTTAACAGAAGACACACTTTCCTTGTCATTCTTGACATCTTTGACAGGACCTATCACTTGCTTGGCAACAGGTTGCACGGCAGGAGTAGGAGGATCACAAAGAATATGATTCTCAATTGGAATTTCTACTCCTTTCGTCTCATCAAGTGATTCATCCTGGTCATTCACATCTGATTCATCATCTGAAGAATCATAGTTCTCAATGGTTGGAGGACTTTGATTTGAAGCACATGATGACTTTTCTTTGTTATCAGATGAGCCCTCTGATGAATTGTCCGTTTTGAAACCTAAACCAGTTGTAATATCCTCATAATCGAGAGGTACAGATGGTTCAAAACGAGGCATATTCTCTTCATCGGGCATTCGAGTATAGTTGTGTCTCAAAGGGGGTGGACATGCCTTATACCTAACGCCTTTTCTTTTCCCTTTTTGCTGTTGAACGTCAATGATGTGATCAAGCACAAATCGGGAGTTAGAATAACTCTCCAATTTTTGCTTGATAGCATCATGCTCGCATTTGGCAATGGCTAGTTCCTTTTTGGTTTCCTCAACGATGTTAATGTAATCGTTAATACTAACTTGTTTATGATAAACAACTTTGTTCACTTCGGAAACACTTTTCTTTAAGGTTTCAATTACAGATTTAAATTCCTTTTCGTTTCTAACCAGAGCCATATTTGCCTCTTTGCACTTTGACAGTTCAATAACCAAACTCTGATTGTGACTATGAACCGTTTCAGATTCATGTTTCAATTCAGCACATTCATGTTTCATCTTAGCACAATCACTACATATGCTAGGAGTTTCAGATTTTACCTGACTTGTAGAAACTGTGACATTAGGCATAAAGGCAGTCTGAGAAGAGAAAGATCCATCTTCTGTGAGAATCTTCTCCATTTCTTCTGATGTAGCATCAGCTTTCTTGATCAAGTCAGATTTCTTGTTAGCATCATTCGACAAATTATCAGCTTCAGAATCCACTCCCTCCTTCACGTCCGATTTTGAACTGTAATCACTCACACCTGAGCCATCTTTATCAGTACTGCCACTATATCCTGAACTGTCATCATTTCCCGAAGATTCACCATCATTGACATTCTTGACAATTTCAGCATGAAACGCAGTTCCTCCTTGATCTCCACTTCCAAATTTTACAGACTAGGAGTCATCGGCTTTATTTGAGTCGGACGTGGATGTACTTGTTTGATTTATGAAAGGATTTTGGTTGCCTTGTTGAGGTTGAGCTTGAGGTGTAGCAAAGCGAGGTTGAAGTGGAGTGTAAGTAATCGATGGTATCAAACCGAAAGGTTGAGGTTGGGCTTGTTGTTGTGGTTGGACTTGTGGTTGTGATGGAACAGGAATATAAGCCCTCAGATCGAACTGAGGTTGAGTAGTGTTAACTTGAGGTGGAGGTTGGGGTGTTGGAATAGGAATATAAGGACTACTCAAATGAGGTGCAGAATAAGCCTGAGCTTGAGCACTCATATGCGCTGGCGGATGATAGGCACTCGGATCGAAAACCGGAGGCGGAGCTGAAGGAGCAAAACCAGGCAGGTACATTTCAGTCCAACTCATAATTGATGTATTGAATAAAGTTCCTGATCACACACTGAAAGCACGCTGTTAAATCACTTTTGCAGAGCCTCTGTTAAAAACTTTAACAAGTTTCGACGAAACCTAAATTTTTGATGAAACCATGATATTTAGAAGCGCGATTCAAATCAACTCCGCGAATACCCGACCCTACTTTGCAACTCACGAAAAATTGTAGCCCACAAAGACTAATTGTTATTTGCCAATGAACAGTGACTATGGCCCAATGAAGTTAACTGTAGCCTACGAGTATTAAATGTCCCAATGAATTTTGTTTGTGATTGACTAGACTTGGGCTATAAAGGTTCCACGAAGAATTATTGTTATTAGCCCAACACCGTTGTCCAATGAGTGTCACGAAGACTATTTGAATTAATTTAAGTGAAAATTAATTTGAAGCTCAACTTCCTGTGGGTTTTCGTGACTCAACAAAAGTCTTCGGCTCACTTGACTTTTTGGATCCACTTTACTCAAAATCTACGAACAATTAAGATCCACTTAACTGCCTATACTCAATGAACCCGGTTGGCCTTAACTTGTGAACAATTAAATATTGTGGGTCCTATAGAAAGACATTGTCTGCTAAAACACATGACCAGTTGGCATCACATGCTGCAGCAGGCATTAACATTTATTGACTTTTGTCTTGTCTTTCTTCGATACACAACAACAGCCAACAATCTCTTCACCCTCTTTTTTTTTTTGAAACGAGAACTTCATTAACAACCCCGAACCCGAAAACCGGGCCGGAAACAAAACGAACTTACATATTCACAAATCTACACCAATCCCTCCAATCCAGAGATCCTTTCCTAGCTCTATGTTTATACCAAAAGAAACTAACGACTCTAATTTCACAAAAAATTTCATCGACACTACTCTTTTTACCATTAAACCTCTGATCGTTCCTTGCCTTCCACAGAACCCAACACGCGGTAAGAATGATGCCGTGGACCGCTTCCCTCTCCGTCTTACCTTTGTCTCCAAGATTGTGGATCTCTAGCAGATCTCTAAACGAGAAAACGAAAAAATTCTGAATCTTGCACCAGAAACTAATTTTCTCCCAAACGCCCAAAGCCATCGGGCAAGCTGTGAAAATGTGAGTCACCGAGTCTAAACCTTCGCAACAGAGATTACACATATCATCAATGACAGTCACACCCCTTCTGGCAAGGGCATCGACCGTTGGCACCCTATTTAACTCCGCCCGCCAAGCAAGCAAGTTGCACTTTTTAGGAACCCATTTGCACTGATCCATAACGTATCGGCTGCTGAAATCGTGTCTGGACGCCAAAAGGAGCTTCACAGCCGCAACCGAGAATTCACTAGACCCGCACCCCCTCCACCTCCACCTGTCCGGGCCTTCAGATAAGAGAACTGAAGCCACTGCAGCTTGTAAATCATGTAATTCTGCTAACTCATCATCCGTCGCCGGGTCATGTTTCCACAGCCACACCCCATTATCTTCAAGCCGGTCCCGCACACTGCAGATTTTAACCACCTCGAGCTGAAAAAGAGCGGGATATTTTTCCTTTAACGGGATGTCGAACAGCCAAGGATCGAGCCAGAATAAAATCGCGTCCCCATTACCGATCTCTCCTCTGAACATACTTCGGATAAGAACCCCGTCGCATATAGGCCGGTTAACGACCGACGCTAAACTGCTCCAAACCCCGCCTAAAGCCTTCTTCGCCGGGAGAAAATTCCAATCATTAGAACCAACATGAAAAGCGTTTATAACGTTCACCCACAAGCTGTCGAGATCGTTTTTATACCTCCATCCCCATTTGGATAACAAGGCTAAATTAACATCTTTAAGATTTTGCAACCCCAAACCTCCTGACTTAACTGGCGAGGCAACCCTCTCCCAAGCCACCCAATGGATTTTATTAACCTCCGAAGCACCCCCCCATAAAAATTTTCTAATTAAACTCTCCAAATCCTTCAACACCTTGGCCGGGGCACGGTAAAGAGAAAAAAAATAGGTCGGAAGACTTTCTAGGACAGAACGAATCAGGGTAACCCTTCCTCCGAGCGAGAGAGTAGAAGCTTTCCATAGCGAGAGGCGTTTCTCAAACACGTCAAACACGGGTCTCCAGTTAGAGATACGGTTCATGTTGGCCCCGACAGGAAGGCCCAAAAACTTGAACGGAAAGGCATCCGCTTTACACCCAACCAGCTCAGCCATATCTTCCACCTCAGCCGGCTGCACTCCCACCCCAAAAAGGTTAGATTTACCCAGATTTATTTTGAGACCCGAACACACGTGGAAACATCTCAAAATTCTCACCACATTTTTTAGGTTCTCCCTACTCCACTCCCCCATGATAATTGCGTCGTCCGCATAGAATAAATGCGAGATGGTAGAACCTCCATTAGGAAGAATGACCCCCTTGATAATCTCCAAACCACATGCTTTGTTTATCATGCAGGAAAGAGCTTCCATCGCAATGATGAACAGAAAAGGAGAAATGGGATCTCCTTGACGCATACCCTTATTACACTTGAATTCAAAGGTGGGAGAGCCGTTGATCAGAACCGAAGCCCTAGCCGACGACAAGACACCCTTAATCCAAGAGCACCATTTGCCCGAAAAGCCCATTTGACCGAGAATGTCCAACACAAAATTCCAATTAATGTTGTCGTAGGCCTTTTCAAAGTCAATCTTCAGCATAAAAAACCTTTTCTTCGTTTTTTTTGGCCCAGTTTAGAATTTCGTTCACAATGAGGGGGCCGTCCAGAATATAACGCCCGCTGATGAAAGCCGATTGGCTCGGCGAAATTAAACGGTTCAGCACGCTTTTGAGCCTATTTGCCAAAATCTTGGATATAACCTTATTAATAATTCCCACCAAGCTAATTGGCCGGAAGTCATTCAGCCCAACCGGATCTATCACCTTAGGAATTAAGGTAATAAACGTAGAACCGCAGCCCATGCTAATCGACCCGCTCGAGTAGAACCCAGCCATAATATCTGCAAAATCATTTTCAAGCAAATCCCAGAAACGTTTAACAAACCGAAAATTAATACCGTCGGGACCCGGGGCCCTATCATCACCACAAGCGAAAACAGCAGCTTTGATTTCCTCCCTAGAGAAGCGGGAGTCCAGAGATAAAGACTCCGAATCCGACAGCCTTTTAACATTGGAGCAAACAAGCCGGGGCCGAGCATCACATTCTTCAACGAACTTATTCTTAAAGAACCTCATCACCTCCTTCTTAATTAGGGACGGCTTGGAAACCCAATTACCATCAACCTCCAAACCATGAACTAAGCGACGAAACCAATTGAGAAACAACCAATTGAGATTGACGAAACTTGATGAAAAAGTTGGATTATGGCGAAACTCTATTGATTTGTATTGCGACGAAAATGCTGGTGGATTTTAGAAAATGATTTTGTCTCTTATGAATTTTAAAATCAAAGTGATAAGATCAAATGGTTGGTGAATTTTTTTTTTCAAGTATCCTTATCTTATGTCTGACACAAGAGTGGGTATGCCAAAATTTTCAAACTTACACCACGCTTTGCTTATATCTTTTTCAGTAAACCATCATCACATCACATGTACCCAATTGTCTAACATAATATATTAAAATTCACAAACACCTTAATTCAAATAATAAGCAGATCAAACACACAAGTATATTTAAGAACAGTTTGAATATGATGAAGAACACTATGAATATTTCGGCAAAAATTATGATGATTCCGGTCACCGAACAATTTTCCGAAACACGAACTTGCCTAAAACTTTCACTAAAAACCCGGTTTTTCAACGTGAACAATCAAGACAACAAGGTTTTTGATAAAACTTTTAGCAAACAACCAAGATCAACAGATTTTAAGAGAACTTTTCAAGAAAAATATGAATTTTTCAAGAATACAAATCTGAAAATCACAAACAAACAGTTTTAACAATTGATAAAAAACAAACTATATTTGGTTTTAAACAAGGATTGTAGGATCGTTTTCGGCCCTAATTGAGTCGATCAGAGAAGTTCCTATCTAAATCAAGAGGCGGAAACTAATGATTTGGTGCTATTCAAGCTGGATTCACTTTAAACTTGCTGTATTATTGATCAATTGCACAATTACACGGTCAGACAACACTTCGGCAGCATACCGGAACAAATACACCGTAAACTATGTGTTTAGGTTCACTCATAGGACCACTATTTATAGATAAGCAGGGTCCGCTTATACGTACATGCACGTATAAGCGGATCTACATCAATGACATAAAAGCGGACCTAGCATCTTGACATAAAAGCGGACCTGACCATTACATGACATAAAAGCGGACCTAGGTGTGTTTACATAAGCGGATCTATTCCTAACTAGTATTTCTAGGTTTCCGTGCCATGTCTGATCTCTTCATCTCTAAGACTCGATGTAAGACGTAGTCGACAGACGTAAGTGCACCAACAGACTCCCCCTCGGAAGTTGACGGAGTCTTCATAGAGTCTTCGCACAAGTCAAACTACAATCTTCATCAGTCGTCAATCTGCCTCTGAAATATCTGTCATTCCAAGAATCCTCGTTCTATTTCTTCATTATCAACAAACTCCTCTCTCTTGAATGTTGACACGGTGTCTTCAGACTCCCCCTCTCACACAACTGGGATCGTAGTCTGGAATTCACATCTTCATTCTTCAAATCAAGATCATTAACAGGCTCCCATCAAGTTCCAGATCGATACCTGGCTCCATTATCTCTCAGGATCAAGATCTGACTCAAGTCCTGCACAATCTCTACCCAACTATAAGTTTCTATTAAAAGATTAAACTTTCAAACTTTTTAGAAACTTGTACCAGAAACTATATTAATGATTATACATTCAAGTTTTTTACTGGCACTTTTCAAACAAAAAATTAACATCATCACATACACTCTTCCCAAACCAGTTCTTCAAGTTTAGCACTTTGAATTTCGAAAATCAGTATCTCAACACCAGTTGTCGAAAATCTTTTTGATTTTTCAAAATTTTATGCTAAAACACACCAAAAATCTTTTTGGATTTTCTGAATAAAAGTAAATGCAGACATGAAATATTTACAGATAATATTTTTGTGAGTTTGTGCAAGAGGATCATATCAGTTATGAAACATATCACTAACACCGTTAAGCTTTAAACATTTTAAGTTCTAAACAATTTACCTAGATTGTCAATATGTTTGTCCACTTAAATTTTCACACATAATTCAATTGATTCGAGATACGATATTAATGTTTTAGAAACTAAAACTTAATTGTGTATCACTCCACTTGAATATACTCCCGTATCCAGATCCCAAGTATTCAGTCTTACAGGTGAGTATACCACAGCTGATATCTGTAAAACGGTAATGTGCGAGGGCCGTGAGAGCTCAGGTCGATACTTCCGTATACGCAGAGAGATGACGGCTTCGACTTTTGGTGGGTCCCCTTTAGAGGATCTTTTATTACAACAGCAAAGATTATCAATTTTATTGTTTAATCAGATTGCTGAGGGCGAACTTGTATTTCAAAGCTTTTTGCAGAAAGTATTATTCGGGGACTAGGTCAGTATTTCCATACAGCAGAAGTCCCGGAATAATACCCCAGATATCACTGAGTATAAAGACCTAGTATCTCAGAATATGGGACCTTTCAAACAAGATTTCGGGGGTTACCCATATATTCAAGAATAGTTACCCACAAATCAAGCAAGTTTGATTTACGTTTATATCTCGTTTCAATTTACTAAATGTGCGAAAATCTACTGACATATCCACAGTAAGATTGTTTATCACTTTTAGCTTTACAATTCTTTAGCATGTTGTGATAGTCCACTGATGTACTATCATTTCCTCTTTTATGCAGCAAAACTCATTTTTCAGTTTTATCATGTTTTTGTCTTTTTCAAATTTTCTGATGTTTTTGGATTTTCTAAAATTTCTTACCCCCCCTAAAATTCAAATACATCTAGTAAAAATTGAAAACAAACTGTACAGAACATGACAACTGATATCGAAATACTTTAATTCTCCATCCGTTTGGCTTAAACAATCAGAACTCCCCCTCACAACAAAACTATTTTCCCATAATGATTTCAAAACACTTAACTTTGTTTTAATCAGAATGGTTTTTCCGGAAAATAAGTTTTATTGATTTTACCTCTTGTAAAATTGGGGATCCAATCATCATATTGTTTTACCAATCTTCTGAATAATAGTTAACTCAAGTTCAAATTAATGACCTTGATTTAACCACATGTAAAATCAACTGGTTCTCATTCTGAACCACTTATAACAACCACAAACATACAACCATTTGCAGATTTAGCAATTAAGCTTTTCAAACCTGTTTTTCAACCAATTACCATCTTTTGGTTGAATTCTCAAGGTGCCGATTCCTACTCCTCGCTTACAAACCTGGGAGTTCCGGCAAGTTCTGCAAAACCTCAAACACAGATTAAGAAGGATGCCGATTCATGATCCACGATACCAACTTGGGATCTCCGGCAAGTCAGGTTTTTATTCTTTGAAAAATATATCTACCCAAGCCTGACCTTCCTTAGGTGTAACAACATCATCTTTATCTTTACTTTCAGCAGGCTTGTAAACACGTCCTTTGGAAGCATAAAAATCTTTGATGCTTTTGGCCTTACCATTGACCATTTGTCCAAAGATACGTTTCACATTTCCGTTGAAAGTTTTTTCAACATCAAATTTCTTCTTGTCAGAATAAAATTGATTTGAAATTTCAACTTTTCCAACTTTTTTCATAAAATTTTCAGCACGCAAAGGTGGAAAATTTTCATCGTTCATAGTTGGAACTTTCTTTTCAACTTTTTTCTCAACACGTGGCTCCTCTGATTTTATGGAATCAGATTCATCACCAGAACTATTACCTGAACCTTTCACAACCCATTTTTGATTTGGCATATTATCTTTCCTTTTTGAAGCGCTCTTTGAACATTCTCCTTTCTCAAAAATTGAATTTTCAAAGCCAGTAAACTTCCGGGTTGACAGTTCAGTCTTTTCAACAACTTTTTCTTTCATTTTCCCAGAGACTTCCTGTTTTGGCTTGAATGTCTTCGGACAATCCTTTGCCACATGACCAGCAATTTTGCATTGAAAACAGGTTCTCTTTTCAATTTTCTTCGGAACTTCATTCTTCTTTAGTTCTTCTTGCTTCTTGGCAAGGAATTCCTGATTTGTCTGCCTTCTGAATGATTGTTCTTTTTCAGCTTCTGTCGTTTTCCCTGAAACAAACATAGTTTTTGGTTTATACATTTTTTCATTTTTATAGTTTTTCGGTGGGACAAAACCAAGACCTTTCTTTTTGAAATTACGATTATGGTTTGGTTTCTTTTGAAAACTATAACCACAATTGTAACCCATTTTCTTGTTGATTCTCTGTTGATCTCTTGAAGTGTACTGTTTGGGTTTTCCATTAAGATTTAAATCTTTTATTTCAGAAATATTAATTTCTATTATTTTGAAAACCTTTTGAATCATTTCAAGTCTGACACTTCTTATTGGAAAACTTTCATCTGAATATAATTTGTCAGAACCTTTCAAAGTATATGCCACTTTGATCGATTCATCATTCAAATTAGATTTCGAAAGTAAAAACTCTTTATCATAAACCCGTTTGTCCCTTTTATTTGTCGACTTTGAATCGGTTTTGGACTCCGGATTTGACTCCTCACTGTCATCTTTATCTAACACCTGATCGACCACACTTTTTATCAACTTTGACTCATGATCAGTGTCTGATGACGTATACGTGATATCAATACTTTCTGGCAAGTTATCCGACGGTCCAGACTCCCATTGTAAATTGATTGCCTTATTAACTCTTTCAGAATTTGGATTTCGAGGTGAATATCCATTTTCGACCGGGGGCGGACATCTGTTATAGACCACACTTGATTTCTTACCAGAAGTCTTCAACTTTTCTTCATCTTTTGTCACAGGTTTCTCTTCTTCAGACGTCTTCACTTCCTCAAACGTCTTCAAATTCTCCACGACTGGATAAATCCTGTCAACAACAAAAGAAGAACATGAGTAGCTATCTAATAACTTTTTTAACTTTCTCAGTTTCTATCTTTTGCGTTGCTAACTCCAACTCTAGATCTGCACACTTCTTAATATGAAAGTTCGCATCATCAAGCTGTCTAAGATATGCCACTTTCAATGTGTTCATCGCCACTGCTTGTTCACCACTCGAATCAGTATATTTGTTGATCTCTCTGTTCATTGTATCATACGATTCTTTCAACTTGTGAATATTGTGCAACAACTCATTGTTTTGTTTGATCAATGAATCACAGTTCATGCATTTTTCTGGAACTTCAACTTGTTCTGCATCAAATTTCACTTCAAATTCAGGAACCTCTTTGACAATTCTGCTTGATTGTAAGAACTCAGCTCTTCTCTTCTTCTCAGCTTTTGCTTCGGCTTTCAATCTCTCTTCCTCTTCTTCTTCTTCTTTGTTCTTCCTTCGTCTTTCTTCAGCAGCTTCTATGACTTTTCTGCACCTTTCTGCACATTTCAAATCATAAGCATTAGCAAAGAAAGCATGAGAAATGTTTTTGGACATCTCTTTGGCCATGAGATCTTGTTCCGGACAAAAATCATCCCAGGTAAAACCTTCAGCCAACTTCTCATCATCTTGTTCAGCCCAACACCCTTTGCTGTCTTTCGGAAGATACTTTTCCCAAGTAAAATTATCATATTTTCCCTAACTAACAACACATGCCTTTTTATCAACCACATCTTTCCCATGAGCAGTTTGTGCCTGTTGCTGTGTTGGTGGTGTGATTTGATGATAGATGGCCTTCTTGTGATAGTCGTTGTTTCCGAAAGGATTCTGGGCTCCGGTAGCTTCACGGTTTTTGCACTCCCTCTTGAAATGACCCTTCTCTCTGCAACGAAAACACGTAACTTTAGATTTATCAAAACCCAAAGTTGAAACGTTTGCATCACGAAAATCATCACGGCCTGTAATTTGTTTAAACTTTTCAGCACGTCTCATCACACTCGCCATACACCATTTGATATCCATCAATTACATTTCTTCAGCATCAATTTGATCGTAATCCTCTTTCGTGAGCATTGGATTTCCGATCTTTCCTGCAACAAAACAACTATAGGACTCTAAAATCATCCCTAACAAATACATTTGATTTTTTGCAATTTCTTCAGTGTAGTCTTGATCATTTTCAAGGCTTAACACAATGTTACACTGAAGTTTTCTACCATTCTTAGTTACAGAGATGTTAGGATCGTATGATGAAAATCTTGTGCTGTTTGATCCTTGAGATGCCTTCTTCTCAGTAGAATCTTTAACACTGTAAGCAATCTCGATCTTTGGAGAATACTTTGTAGAATCAGTAACACCACTCTTGTAGTACAAGCTGATATCCTGTTCTCCATCATAGTTCTTCATCCTAGCGATCTTCCTCTGCTCCATCTCCTGAGCTTCCAGATGCTTGATAAAATCTCCCAGTGTCATTTTCTTATACTGTTTTGTTTGACCGCAGCATCATCAGAAATGTTCCCCATGTTTCATATGGTAGCGTGGTACGTGCGCGACTAAACATATTTTTACAATGAAATTACACACGAATTGGTTTTAAATTTATAAAAGTGATTATTACTTTTACATCAAAACACACACGAAAGGGCAAGTGTACCCCGTCATATATGTAGTAAAGTATCGGTAAGAACCAAGTATCGATCCATGGAAATGGGAGGAGAAATAATACTAGACCTTTGCCACTAAATTACCGGTAAAAACATAAATGGTATTGGTTTTAATTAAACTAAAGTAAGCATAAATAAAAACTTATAAAACATAGTAGATTATATATAAATAGCCTTGCTTAATACACAACCAAAGCATGTCAACTAAGTCAGTTTTAGCACTAAAAGCATTCGGTCAATTTTCCATTTTAAGACAATTAGTATCCCTTTCGGGAATCCTAACATGACAATCATTCGGAAAGTTAAAACGATAAACACACTTTAACCACCTAAAATTGTTCTTTAACGTGCAATTGATAAATGTCTATGAAAATCTCCTAAAAATAAGTTAGTCATCCGTTAGGAGTTTTCTAACCTCACTTAATCAAGGAAAGCAACACCGATAAACACAATGCAACCACCAAGACAAGCATAAACTAGATTAAATCACAACCGAGTTCATTTTACAAATCTTGCACATAAATTCACCAAGATAGCAATTTTGGCCGAAACTACTAACTAAGCTAACAAATCATGGCAAGAATTCATAACAACACCATCTAACCCGTTAGAGTCCTTCCGTGAAGGCAAGCTTTCTTGATTAACAATAATTACATTTTATTAAACCACTAACCCGTTAGAGTATCATGGTGCCCACATTTTAACCAAGTTAAGCTAGTTAACCAAATTAAAAGTTTACTAATACATGATTAAATAAGCTTCATTTTTCAACTATCTTACCTAACCAAGCACCAATCATCCAACACAATTACTTATAATCAAGAAATCAATATCAATAACAAGGTTGCAAACTAATCATCAAAGATAATCATAGAAAACACTTCAAAGTTTCATTACAAACATAGATTAACATACTAATGGTTATAATCAAGCAAGGGATTGTTGTGTTTTTGCCCAAAGGCTTACATTAATACATAATAATCAGTCTAAATGCTTGAAACATAACAAAATTATGGAAAGTTTTGAGAAACCAAACCATAAACAAGCATAAGAATGAGAATCTGGATAGTAAATGAGCAAAACCGGGCAATGTGGCTTGAATCCGAGTGAAAGCAGCAGCCTTCGGAGCCTCAAAATCGCCTGCAGAGCTCCCAAAATGTCCAGAGTTACGAACAGAATGGTTCTGTTCTGTTTTTATGCTTTTTCGCTGTCGCACGGTCGTGCACTTTATGGCACGACCATTCACTTTTTGAATTATTGGAGGTGGTGCAATGCCGAGTTGAGCCTTATTGTCGCATCCGCACGGGGGTGACACCAGTCGCACGGGGGTGCAACTTGCCCAGGTCAGAATTTTCCACAGAATGTTCGCAGTTCATTCGTTTCGCCCGGAAAATCCTCGTTTTCACTATCATCTTGTCTGGTATGTTGTTTTAGGCCTGTAAACAAAAGTATACATGATTAAGTATCCGCATGACGGTTTTACGGCCGAAAACGCATAAAATGGGGATAAAATGGGGGACTAAAATATGTGTAAATTAGCAAATATCATAGCGCATCTGCAAGTTTTTCAATCAATTCATCAGTATCTTTCTTAACACCAAGTTTCGTCATATTTCTCACCAAGTTACAATATCTATCAATTATTTGCTTGGTGCTTTCATTTTTCAATCCTCGAAATAAGTCAAATTCTTTTTTCATGAGAGACATCTTATTCCTGAGCATATCGTCACTTCCAGTAAACTTTGCTTCCAACTCTGTCCAAATCGAATGTGCAGTTCCATCATGTTGAAGCAGTATCAAAATATCTTCTTTTATCGCTTGCTGAAGCAGACTCACCATCAATTTATCATCTCGATATTTCTTTTTATCTGCAATACTCATCTCTCTAAGTGTTAACGGAGTACCATTCACAACATCGTTCTTTGTGGGCTTAACATATGACTCTTCAGTGTGTTCCCACGCATCTAGATGATAAGCCTCGACCCAATTTCCAAAACGTTCAGACCACACGTTATAGTCATCAATATCCATGAGTTTGGGTGGTTTCTGAGATGTTCCGGTTTCATTTTCAATCATAGCACTTTGAGTTACTGACATCGGTGTTGCAAAAGCGTTATAAAATTCAGTATCCATTGTTCACAACTTTCAAATTTAGGCACACTGTTCAAATAGGCAAACTGTCACAAAAGCGAATCTGTACTTGTTCCAAAAGTGAACCAAACAAGCTGACACTATAAGCGAACCAGACAAGTGTCTTAAAAGCGAACCAGACAAGTGTCTTAAAAGCGAACCAGACAAGTGTCTTAAAAGCGAACCAGACAAGTGTCTTAAAAGCGAACCAGGCAAGTGTCTTAAAAGCGAACCACACTATTGTTTTTGGAGCGGACCGAGTGGACTTATAAGCGAACCGACCGAATGAACGAATCAGAACAGTGCAATTCGAGCAGACCAGATTGGCAGTTCGAGCGGATCTATAGTGTTCACAAAAGCGGACCTTACAAGCAAATCTATATACTGTCCGTAAAAGCGGACCTATTTCGGACACAATTTTGACCCACTTTTAACTCGAATTTTGACACCAAACTTTCCAGGGTTTGTCATTGTACTATCGTGCACAATCCTTGAAACTTTGAGCCGTTTTTGACCGTTGAAAGTGTCTGTAATTAAGAATGAATGTGTAGATGAAAGAAAACTAGATGAAATTCAGCTCTATCCTGCATAACTCCTCCTCCTGAAGCTCTGATACCAATTGTAGGATCGTTTTCAGCCCTAATTGAGTCGATCAGAGAAGTTCCTATCCAAATCAAGAGGCGGAAACTAATGATTTGGTGCTATTCAAGCTGGATTCACTTTAAACTTGTTGTATTATTGATCAATTGCACAATTACACGGTCAGACAGCACTTCGGCAGCATACCGGAACAAATACACCGTAAACTATGTGTTTAGGTTCGCTCATAGGACCACTATTTATAGATAAGCAGGGTCCGCTTATACATACATGGACGTATAAGCGGATCTACATCAATGACATAAAAGCGGACCTAGCATCTTGACATAAAAGCGGACCTGACCATTACATGACATAAAAGCGGACCTAGGTGTGTTTACATAAGCGGACCTATTCCTAACTAGTATTTCTAGGTTTCCGTGCCATGTCTGATCTCTTCATCTCTAAGACTCGATGTAAGACGTAGTCGACAGACGTAAGTGCACCAACAAGGATAAGAACCAAAGCTCTGATACCAATTGTAGGTCCCGTTTTTCCGGTGGATCGATAACGAAAACCTATCCTTGTTTATCACAAACACGGTAACGGGTGCGGAATCCCCGTGACGGTGCAAACCAAACACAGTTAACAGGAACACGCGTAACCAAAAGATTCAATATCTATTGATTAGGGATGAGAACGATACAAACATATACAAACAATGTTTACAGACTCTCTCAAAGTCTTACAGCTCTCGTCTCTCATGTCCATTTCACACAGAAACAATGATGAGTATTTATACTAAACAGACATAGACCTTGACGAAACAGAAAAGGACTCGGCGAAACACCTTTGGGCCAGAGATTGGGCCTGAAGAAGCCCAACAGGCGACGAAACAGGGCTAGGCCAATACAAAGGTTGACGAAACACACTGTGTTTCGTCATTTGTTTACACAAATTCACAAAGTCAATATAAGACAAAATTTGTGACATCATCATGACATCACTAAGGTGATGTCATGGTGATGTGTCGGCGGGAAAGGCCGCGGCTCTCCATGCTTCTCGTGTCGAACTCTGGGTCGCACGACGGAGGAATGTCGTGACGTCGGGCTTGAGCCGGACCTAAACGAGTCGAAACCGAACCGAGTCGAACCGAGTCGAGTCACGTCCACATAAAGTGTATCAACAAATTCTACTTAAAAGAGAGGGTAAATTACTTTTTGAGTCCATGTGTTTTAGTGGGTTTAACCACTTGAGTCCAAAATCAAAATGTTTAACGCCTTGAGTCCCTATAGTCACTTTTCTTAACCATTTGAGTCCAAATTTCTAACTCTGTATGGATTTTATATTAGTTTTTCATTAAAAGACTAAAATGCCCCTGCATATTATTATTATTATTAATTGTTAATAATACATAAACTATCTCCCACACACTCACACAACACACACTGATTACTTTCTATCTCTCTTCCTCATCTCTCTCCCCCTTCTGTCTCAACCACACCACAACCATCCTAATGCCGCCACCATCACCACCACTATCCTAACGCCGCCACCACCACCATAACGTCGCCGCCACCACCGCCAACATGTAATCCACTGGAACTACAAAATTCGATCGACTGAGACAACAAAAATTTGATCCACTTGAACTACAAAATCCAATCTACTAAAATTACAAAACTTCTATCCGCTGGAACTACAAATTTCGATCAACTAAAACAACAAAAATGTGATCCACTGAAACTACCAAAATTATTTTTAAATATAATTGCCTCCAAAATGACCTCATTTCCATTTCGAAATAAAGTCCTAATTTCTAGAAAATTAATTTTCTAAGCCATTTTTAGTTTTCGACCCTAGACAGGGGCTTTGTCCCTTGGACCCCGTCTGGGACTGCCGACCCTTGGACCCCGCCTAGGCTGCCAACCCCGGGGGTGCTGCCCCCTTGGAACCTCCATTGATTAGGGGCTCTACACGAACACCTAGAACTATAACAACTTAAACAAATGTGCACTACCCCACCTTCTAACTTGCTTTGATGTGTATTACAATGAAATTTGATCACCAAGTCAATCCCAATTATACTAAAATATCCAACATTCCTCTCATGTTTTAGCGTTAGTCCACATGAAATATTTCATGTTAAAATACCCAATTCCCACCTAATATGACATTAGGTGCTGAATTCAGTGTGGAAAGCTTAACATATAGAAACTGGAACACATTAGTAGCATAATCCCAAGGTATATGTTCAAACCTGCAAGTTAAGGGAGGTTGAAGGTTACCTTCTTAGTAGTTCTTTCAAAATATTGCATATATAGGTGAAAGAGTTAAGAGTAACCTATATATGCATGAAGTTTAGCCGCTTCAAGAAGCTAGGAGTTGGCTTTGATATGTTCATTGAAGGTATGACATAAGCTAGTAAAAATTGTCAAGTAAGAACACAAGAGTATGAAAACCTGTGTGTATATTATCTTCGTGTATTCATTATTAACAAAAATGTTTCAATCCATAGTGACACCCCTAATATTCGAATATTTGGAATGTGTAATATACTAATGTGAAATTCAATCGTCACGATATCTCATTTATGCATAAGTTTGTTTGTTGTGAATTTGTTTAAGCTAATCAAGGAGTACGCTGAAATAGGAGGAGGAATGTTGTATATTTTAGTATGATCGGGATTGACTTGCATTACACATCAAGCAAGTTAGAAGGTGCAAGAGTGCACACTTGTTTGAGTTGTTTATAGTTCTAAGTGTTTAGACGGAGCCCCTAATCAAGGGGCAACGGCCCCTTGGCGGCGGTCCGGGGCAGCGCCCCTGGGAGCAAGGTCCAAGGGGCAGAGCCCCTAGCTGGGGTCGAAAATTTAAAATGGCTTAGAAAATAAATTTTCCTGAAATTAGGACCTAATTTCAAAATGAAAAATGAGGTCACAGGCAATTTTATTTAAAATAATAACTACCTAAACACAGTTACCTGCAGTTTCCTTCATCCAAATTCAAAATCAGTTTTGATCACACACTCTCTAGTTCACGAATTTCGCACCAAATCACATACTAGTTCTTGTTCTCAATTTGAGTTGCATTCGATTGGATTTTTCGGGAGAACAATCAAAATAATTCGATCTGAAAGTGATTGCATGCCTCTCAGATCATTTGTTACAAAGCTATTTTCCCTAATAGGCTAGAAATAAGATCTGATGCTGGATATACCATTAGACATAAACGACGTTTGGCAAACCACAACACACTGCAACCCTAATTAACATACATTTACACCTTGACCCATATTGTTTAGACTTACATTTGACACATAATACTACTATGTGTGTATCCTAAGTTAAATAATAATGACTAGATTTCAACCCCCCACCCCAATCTAGTAGAGATTATATAGGTGACAGGTCACCTTTGTATCCATCACTTATGTAAAAGGGAATAGGTCTTTTAAATGGAGTTTCAAGATAGACATTTTGATGCCAATCTACCATTTCCCAAAAAAAATTATCTCTGAAATTGTTTGAGTAATTATACACCCGAATGTACACTTGTAATATGTCACGGTACTCAAAACATTCATCAATGAATGTTATACAAGGATGAGTAAGGGCTTCATGAGCTTCTTCCTTCAAATATATGTCTACATTATAGCATCAAAATAGTTAGACAAATATTCATCCCTTCTTCTCTTAAGTGTATCTGACCTATTTGAGGTTTCCCCATCCGTCTCGCCTTCGTTACCCTAGTTCACGTGACATTTATCTCCATTGTTAGAAACTGTGGTCAAATAAACAACAATGTTTACACTCAAAGATAACACTTGAATGATTATGAACTCCAAATATAAACAAACTCAACGGAGGAATAAGAGACAAATGGTGAAAAACCCATGGGTGAAACACAGGAAATTATATGATTGCATTGTATTTACTCATCTTGTAAACTTACAATATACACAATATATATAGAGGAGAAACTAGGTCTAAGTTAGGCCTCAACTTTGCAACTTGTCTATCTAGATCTTATCTTCTTTCACCCAACTTGCCAACTAGACTGTTTGAAAATATATAATAAAATAATATTAGATAAGATATACAAGTTGGCTTATAGAGTTAAGATGTGCAGGTAGTAATGGAAGTGGCCAAGTAGTTGTTTGCGTATAACATTAGATTATGTTTAAGTTACCTCTTTCTAACATGGTATGCGAGCCCATGGTATGGTTCTGTAAAATTTATTTATTTTAATTGTAAATAGTTATTAGTCTAGCCCCTATTATGTTATTAGCATTTACTTATAGTTATTACCCTAGGTGCCTATTATATTATTAGTATTTACTTATTAGTCCATGTCTATCCTTATTAGAAGGTCCCTTGCTTGTACAAACACAATTTATCAATAGAAATCACTTTAATATCATCTATATGGTATTAGAGCTAAAGGTATTTTAGATCAGAAGATTGTTTCTCGGGTGACATTTCTAGCCAAACTTTTGGTCACCACCATTCTGGTGAAACTTCTCTATTTTCAGCCCCAAACCACCTCGGTATCATCTAAACCCAACACCCATATTTCTCAGTCCACACTTCTGCCTAAACCACCACCAAACCCATCACCATTCTCATATCCATACCATTTTCTGTCGAGTGGAATTACACCACCACCACCATTACACTCGCCATTGACCGATCTACAAAACTCCCAAAACCGCTGCTTGAACCGCCACCCGACGAAGCTCCACGCGTCGTCGCTGACTCTCACACGTTGACGCATTTGAGCGTGTGCACCACTGCTCGCTTCCATGGTTTTGTAGTGTTGACGAAATTACTTCCCAGTAAGTTCTTTACGATTACTTTTTCAATCTGGGCACTTTTTGTTTTTTGCCTCGGTTATCATGTTCGAGTTTCATTTTGGATATATGTTTGAACATCTTTATTTCAAATGGAAGACAAAAGAAATCACACCATTACATGCACCAAGGAGGAGTATGATTTGCTTTAACGGTTTCTCGCCTTCTGGTCATAAGGTCCTCAAATCAACTCGGTACACCCAAATATATTTTTCCTTGGCTTTGATTTATCATGGGTAATTGATTATGGGGCCACACATCACATGAATGGGAATCACGGAATTCTTACTAGCTTACATGATACATCTTATGCACCGGTTCTTCATGCCCTGTGCGCAACATTGGATCCATTCACAACCCAAAAAGCCTAAACCTCCCTTCTGTTCTACTTGTTCCTAGATTTCCTACCAACCTCTTAGTTGTTAGTCAGATTACTAAGCAAAATAGTTGTTTAGTTACCTTTTATCCTACTTCTTGTACCTTTAATAAACTAGGTACAAGCCGAATAATTTGTACTGGACTTTAATCAAATAGTCTCTGCTGAATGTCCTCATTGTCGCATCCTATAGCAAACACCTGTGAGTCTAGTATCCATGAGGCTCATTTTCGGTTAGGTCATCCCTCTACAGCCATTCTAAGGCAAATGAACCCTGGCATTTCTATTCATGATAACTTTCGTTGTGAGTCATGTCAGCTTGGTAAACATACTAGACGTCCTTATCCCCCAAAGTATTATGCGAACCATTTCCATATTTGAACTTGTACATTTTGATGTACGTGGTCCATGTCCTGTTAAGTTGTAACACCCCGTGTTTTCGAATGTCAAAGTCAAAGTCCAAGCACTTTGACTTTCTTTGACTGTAAATAGTCTATTTTATGTTTTATTTGTATTATGTGGAGTAAGTGTTGTAATCAGAAAGAATCGAAGTAATCGAATGTTTTAACGCGAACCGACTTACGACTGTGAATAGTAGGAAGTAACAATGCGATAAAGTTAACTAATCAATAATCAAACCGATCTAACTATCATCGAACTCGAATCTCGAATTACGCGAACTTTGGTTGTTGCTATACGTGTGTGTGTGTGTGCCTTATGTGTTACCTGTGCATGTTTACTTTATGTTTTGTGTGGTGATCAATCGAATCAATCGAAACTTGAAACTCAAATCGAATGCAATCGAAACCGAATTACGACGGAAGGTAACGTAAGGATAGGGTGAAATGTAGATGATTGTATGTTAGATATAGTAGTTAGGACTGAAAGTAATTTCAATTGGAAACTCTATCGTACTCGTATCGCCTTCAATCGAAACCGAAATATCGAAAATCGTCGCACCGAACACTCGAACCAGGCAGCTAATCGATCAGGCTGTCAGCCGATCGAACAGCCCGGCCGATCGAACAGACTGTTCGATCGAGCAGGCTGTCCGATCGGGATGCCAGCCGATCGGCCAGCCCTTTCCTCTTTTGGAGCCTATAAATAGAGCTGTCATTGTCACTCTCTACCACTTTTGGAAAGCTCTGACCGACCAGCTCGTGCTCCTCACCTTTTCTTAGATTTCTTCCAATTTCGGTAAGTTTTCATCCTAAATCTTGTACTTTCCTGATCAAAACATGCTCCTACACCTTTCTACCTTTCAAATCTTGATTTCTAACCGTGACATCACCAAGATCTAAGCATTCTTGGATGATGTCATCATGGTGTTCTTCGGCTTCAATCCACCATGAATAGCTTGGATCTAACCGATTTCCACATAAACGAGCTAAGATCTATCAAAGATCTAAGCTTTTACATGATGTGAAAGATTGGAAGAAGGAATCCTAACTTTCTTTCAACTCTTTTACACTCAATGCCTTCAAACCGATAGAAATGGGGCTTGAGTCAACGCACTAACCATTTCAATGGTGGTGTGATTCAAGATCCGGATTCTATCTACGAGGTTCACCGACTTCGGGTTAAACATGAAACCATGGTTCCGAACCGTTCACCGGCCGGACTTGGGTGATTCCTGTCCGAGCAGGAGGAACAAGTAAGAACGGAGGTTCCCTAGTTAAGCTCGTTGTCAAACTACCTCAACATAACATCAAATAATCAGAACAGCCAAGTGTTAGACGAACAGGCCGACCAGGTCAGGATGCTGGCCGTACGGTTAGGCTGTTCGAACGAACAGCCCAACCGATCGGATATGCCAGCCGATCGACCAGGCCAGCCGATCGGCTAGCATATGGCCCCACACTTAACAAATTCATGAAGTATGGTATTGAACGAGGTACTGCTCGATCGAATAGCTGTTCGTCAACATTACTCCTCGGATCATGAGATACTATGCTTCAACACTTAGTCGATTTTCAATTCGTTTGTCGTATAGGAATGCCACCCGATCGAGCAAGCTATTCAATCGAGTAGGCTGTTTGATCGAGTGACATCCTAACAAGGACTACTACTGGAGTTCCTAACCGATCGGTTATGCCGACCGATCGAACGGATCATTCGATCGATCGACCTGAAAGGTAAGAACACTTCAGTGTTCTCAAATGCTACAACGAAAACTTCAAAAGGACAAGCCATCATACACAAACACATCCTTCACAAAGGAAGAAACAATCCATTCGAACAGTCCAACCGATCGGGCCTACCGGCCGATTGAACAGGCTGTCCGAACGGATTGTCCAGCCGAACGAACAACCCACTCGATCGAACCAACTGTTCGATCGACCAGGCTGTCCAGCCCACTTACACTTGTTTCCATTCTATGTGTTATTCATCGTTATGCTATCGAACTGTTCAGACTAACCCTACTCCCAAGCGCTCCCTTCAATCCATCAATCAATCACTGTGAGTATACTCGATCCCTTTTTGCTTTTAGCACTCTTGGGTGTTACATACATTACTTATCAAAATCACTATCGAACACACTACTAAACTATTTGAACGCTAACCGAATTGCATGTATTACGTGACTAAATGAATGCTTGTTGATTGTGTTTACACGTGGAATGCTGTCTACCTGCCTTAACGACGTAGTACTATAGTTTGGACTCAGCACCCGTTCACACGGGGGTTGTTAAGGACAATTACTTGCATGGATTACGGTGGTAATCATGTATTGCGAACCGTCTCGGACAGTCAACCCGCAGTCATTGGAATCGATAGGTCCATGTCGATAATTAACATGCTTCTTTTTCCTCTGTGTACGTGCTAGTTATGCGTAAACTATTTCGAACTCTATATGCTATTATCAAACTTGTATGCTCACATTTACATTATATGTATTGACTTTATTTTAACGTATGTGACAGGTGTTTGGGATGTTTGCTTGCTAGGAAAGCGAGGCTAGAATAAAGCTCTAGAGGCCCCCAACAAATAGTTGTCTGCCAGGAAAGAGCAACTAGAGTATAGTTGTCTGTAGATCTTGTCAGGCTGGGTCTTTAGGAGCATTTGAACAATATTTATTTGTCTTATTTAAATCTGAGTTGTCGGAACAGAATATTTGACTAGTTGTTATCTGTAATAATTTGTTTGTTATTTGGGGCACGGTATGGGACGTGTTAATTTAAACTAAATAGTGATGATAATTGTTATGGAAACTTCTGGACAATCTGTTTCGCTCAGTGCCATGCCCCGATGATTCCGCCATCGGTTGGGGTGTGACAGATTGGTATCAGAGCCATAACTATAGGGAATTAGGCAGGACACGACCTAGTCCGGGTCGCTCTCTTAGAGACCTAGACTATAGTTAGGAACCAACAGACCAAGCTTATATGCCTCATTATTCTTGCCTTGCACCACACTGCTATCGCCTAATCATCTGACACCGAACAAGTAATTTGGTCGAGATTAGGTGTGAAAGCCTCAAACTCTCGACTAAATTATTTGTTCAGTCTGCAATTTATTCACAAGTGGGAGGAGATTATTCATCGAGAATAGGTGTGAAAACCGCAAACTCTCGACAGAATTATCTGCTCAATCTCTCAAATTTTACTAAAACAAGGAAGAAATTGCTAAGCCAGGGGTGAAACCCGAATCTTGGCAACTTATTCCAACTTTTACTCATCTCACCAAAGCCTCGATGGACTCCAACGACCTGAACTCACAAGTATGACCTAGGGAATACGCGCTGAATGCCCAAGAGTCGAGGCAGAAACGCGATCCCAAGAGTCGAAAAGTGACGACAAGTCTACTGCAAATAGTCGAATCGCTTTGGGTAGTCGATGTCTAGTAGCCGCAGACAATCTATTTCTCGATTTTATGTGTTTCGATCCTAAGCCCGCAACCGCAGACTCTGATGATTCGTTGATTTTATGTGTTTTATGTGTGATTACCTGTTTATGTGTATTTTGATGAATCGTTCGATTTTTGCTATCACTTCGATCGACACACACGACTCGTGTTGCTCTTCTATCTCAAAACGGTAACAAGTCGCTGCAATTCTAGACGATACTATGTTAGGATATACACTATACTATGCTATACTCGACATGCTATACGATTATGTGATACTATTCAATATACGATACTCGATCGCTATATACGAACGACGCGCGAGCTTTGAATAATAGGTTTCTGTATTCTGACTACCTCTGTGATTAAATGTATACGTGCTTCTGTGCTTAGGTGTCTCTGTGCTCTACGTGCCTACGTGCTTATGTGCTTCTGTGATTATGTGAAACTGTGAATCTGTGGTTATGTGCCGACATGTTTATGTGATGTGTGATGCGATGTGATTCTAAGCTTTAATAAGTAGTAGACGTGTGAGGTGAGATTCGATTTGTTGTGTCTGAGACATACGACGATGTCTGTTGCAGACCATGTCGTCATCTGGACACCGAACCCCACTTACTCGCCAAGAGAAGAGAGATAGGCGTCTCGCCACTATCATCGCCAAGAGCGTGGCAAAAGCTGTGAGCGATGTCTTTGAAAACGCCAGTAAGTCGTCTGAAGAGTCGTGAATCGATGCTCCTAAGGATACCAGCAAGACTGGGTTCAGCTTTAAACAGTTCAAGGCATGCGGACCAAAGGAATTCACCGGAGAAGATGGCCCAACAGCTATGTTTCAATGGTTCGATTCTATCGAAGTCACTCTGCGCCAAAGCAGCTGTCCAGAAAATCTCTGCACCCCCAATGCTACAGGCGTCTTCCAGTCCCGAGCTCTAGACTGGTGGACGGCCGAACGAAACAAGCGCGGAAATGATGCAGCTTATGAGCTGACATGGAAGGAGCTGAAAGCCATCATGATGGACGAATTCTGCCCTCCCCATGAACGCCAAAAGTTGGAGGACGAATTTTGGAACATTAAGCAGAAGGATGGAGATAACGCTGCCTTGACTGCACGCTTTAAACATCTCAGCATCATTTGTCCCGATCAGGTCAAGACGTCAGACATGGCCATCAAGAAGTATATTCGAGCTCTACCCGATTGTGTTGCCGATTTCGTTCATGCTGCCAAGCCATCATCGATTGAAGAGACCTACCTGCTTGCCGTTGAGATCAATGACAAGCGGGTAAAGTCTGGTCTTTGGGATAAGCATACCAAGTCTCTGCACCAAGCCACCGCCACGTCAACCGTCGACACCACCACTGCTCAACCCTCCAAGTCGTCAAGAAGAAAGAAGAAGCACAACAACAACAGCTCCAGCAACAAGAACTGTGCTATGACAACGACTGCTGCCCCTCTGCAAGCCGTACCGGCTCAACAGCAGTCGCACCATCGACAAGCTCCAGTGATCAATGCGCCGCCAGCTAAGCGCGCTTACACAGGTCCCCACCCGCTCTGCCCGACATGCTCATACCATCATCCGGTGGGAATCGCCTGTCGTTTCTGCGCCCACTGCAACCTCTATGGGCATTTCACTGCGAACTGTCGCTATGGTCCTCGTCAAGCCCTAGTTCAATCCGCCGCTCATCAAGCTCTACTTCCAGCCCCTCAGGGCCAACCTGCAGCTCAAGCACCCGCGGTCAATGCTCGAGTCTGCTTTGCATGTGGTGACCCTAACCACTTTGCAAACATGTGCCCGAACAGGGTTGTGAAACAAGAACCCCAGCAGCAGCAGCAACAGCAGCAACAGCAAGCAGCCCGTGCCAGAACCTTTAACATCAACGCCCGTCAAGCCCAGGCTGACAACAACGTGGTTAATGGTACGTTCCTTGTGAATGGTATTTATGCATCATGTTTGTTTGATACTGGAGCCGATAACTGCTTTGTGTCGTTTGAATTCGAGAAGCTCCTTAGTCGTAAGCGTTCTTATCTCCCCTCGTCATTCGAAGTCGAAGTTGCTACTGGAAGGACCGTCACTGTTAACTCTGTTCTTCGTGATTGTACCCTCGAGCTCAACAATCACATCTTTCCAATCGACCTTATTCCGATGCAACTCGAAAGTTTTGACGTCATAGTAGGCATGGACTTTCTTCGCGAAAACCATGCTGAAGTCGTGTGCTTCAAAAAGATGATTCGATTCTCGCTCGCGAATGGTGATCTATTGTGTGTATACGGTGAAACAGCTTCGAAGGGTCTTAAACTTATGTCATGCGTCCAAGCTAGCAAGTATCTCCGCAAGGAATACAGCGCTTTCTTGGCCAACATTGTAGTAGCGGAGAAGGAAAAGAAAAAGAAGGTTGAAGACGTTCCAGTGGTTCGTGAATTTCCTCAGGTATTCCCTGATGACCTTCCCGGACTACCGCCAAGTCGTGATATCGACTTTCGTATTGACCTTATTCCTGGAGCTAACCCTGTTGCCAAAGCCCCTTATCGACTCGCGCCATCCGAAATGAGGGAACTCTCGAACCAACTCCATGAGCTACTTGAAAAAGGCTTCATTCGCCCGAGCACCTCTCCTTGGGGCGCGCCAGTCCTTTTCGTCAAAAAGAAGGATGGGTCGTTCAGGATGTGCATCGACTATTGGGAATTGAATAAGCTGACCATCAAGAACCGTTACCCTTTGCCTCGAATCGATGACTTATTTGATCAGCTGCAAGGTGCCAAGTGTTTCTCGAAGATCGATCTACGTTCAGGCTATCATCAGTTGCGCATACAAGAGGAAGATATACCTAAAACAGCCTTTCGCACTCGATACGGCCACTATGAGTTCGTTGTTATGCCTTTTGGTCTAACCAACGCACCCGCGGTTTTTATGGATCTGATGAATCGCGTGTGTAAGCCTTATCTTGACCGTTTCGTCATCGTGTTCATCGACGATGTCCTGATTTATTCCAAGTCGAAGGCCGAACACGCGCAACATCTACGTTTGGTTCTCGAGTTACTCCAGGGGAACCAACTCTACGCCAAGTTCTCCAAGTGCGAATTCTGGTTGGAGGAGGTTCAGTTTCTGGGTCACATCGTGAATAGTCAGGGTATTCATGTCGATCCCGTGAAGATTGAAGCAGTCAAAAGCTGGATTACGCCAAAGAACCCGTCTGAAGTCCGATCATTCCTTGGATTAGTGGGTTATTATCGACGATTTATCGAAGGATTCTCTAAGATCGCTGTGCCGCTGATGTGTGTAAAATGCAACATATAAAACACATCAATTAAGGCATAAAACTAACCCTTTTTAAGTACTAATGTTGGAAAAAGAGTGTTTTTGTCTTCCTTTTGTATTTTCAGGATGAAATGAGCTCAAAATCACAAAAGAAGCAAAAAGACCACTAATTCTACCATAAATACAAGAAAAGGAACAAAAGTAAACTGCCCGGACCCTCAACGGCACCTCCCAAGACAAAGAGAAGAGAACAGAGCCTGAACACGCCCCGTGTCCAGTGAACACGGGGGCGTGCCCAGGAAGCAGCAGAAAAGACAAACCAGTAGAAGCTTCCATTGCTCACCACGGGGCCGTGCCCAGCGGACACGGGGGCGTGTTGAAAGTACAGCAGGCGCATTAATTGTAATTCGCAATTACAATTAATGAAGAGAGAGAATGTCAGACGGGCACGGGGCCGTGTCCAGCGGACACGGGGCCGTGTCCAGCGTTCTGTTCAGCCTATAAATAGAGGAGCTTGGCTTCATTCTCTCTCATCCCTTGGCACACCACCTCTCTCACACTTCATCCACCACCCACCACCACCATAACACCATCATCCACCACCATCATCCATTGTCCATCATAGAGTGTATGAGTCGTCTCGGGATCCAAGATTGATCGTAAGAGTTCTTGACAATCAAGGCCATGTTTGCCTAAGTCTCTTACATCACTTGGTGAAGACAAGTGTTTAGTATAATACTTTTTATTTTTAATCTTTTGCACTTTTTATTTGGTTTTGTATTAATGACTTTAATAACTAGTTACTTATGTTGAAGGTGATCTTTCCTTATCGTTTGTCCGTGGTGTCTTGGCATTATTTTACTGTCTATATAAAATAAAAGATTTTCACCATTCATATCTCCACGGTCTATATGGAGGTATGTTGGCTACCTGGTCGGGGGTTAAGGGAACGGTTTGGTAAAGGTCTTGCCCTTGTTCAGCGTTTAGAGGTCCTGCTTGGGACCTGGGTCAAATTTAGTAGGATCTCCTTCAATGCCCATAGGTATTGGATGGCGGGGATCCAAACTCTTTGACCCCCTCATAAGCTAACTACTATTAATACTATAACCCGGCTATTTAGGACTGTATCCCTGCTGACTCAGACTACTTAGCCGAGGGTAATGTCACCGCCAAAAGCGGGGCCTACCATAATTTGCATTAATAACTTAATTCATTATCTTTCAATAATCCGACCCTTTAGGATTGTATCCTTGCTGACTCAAACTACTGGGTTGAGGGTAACGTCGCCTTCAAAAGAGGGGCCTACTACAATAACTAAGATAATCTCTTAAACAAGTGCAAAAGTGCGAAAATAATCAAAGGTTATACTAATACACGTGTCGGATCCAAGTGATTCATCTTGTCTATCTGTTTTTATTTTATCTTCTTTTTCAGCATTTAGTTAGTTTTTATTTTTCTTAGTTTAAAACATTTTTCTAACTTTTTGATTTGATTAGACGTTGAGGATAAACCGGTATTAAAAGCTCTTGTGTCCTTGGACGACCTCGGTATCTTACCAACACTATACTACGTCCACGATGGGTGCACTTGCCCATATGTGTGTTTAGTGTTAGTAAATATCGTGTTTTATAAATTTAAAACTTGGCTAAAAGTGTAAAAAGGGCTTAAATATATATCTAAAAATATAACACACTTCACGCACATCAAGTTTTTGGCGCCGTTGCCGGGGACACAAGGATTTTAAGAAAGTTAGGAATCAACGGCCTAATCATCTTTTTATTTTTCTTTAATTTTTAGGATTTTTTTAGATTTTTTTTCAGCTTCTGCAGAGCTCAGCACGGGGCCGTGCCTGGTCGGACACGGGCCGTGCTCAGCAACGTCACTGGCAGTTTTTGTTTTTCAAGTTAACAGGAGGCTGACCACGGGGCTGTGTCGGTGCAACACGGGGTCGTGTCCAACTTCCAGTAACTGGGATCTGAAAAACAACCACTGTATCTCCGACCACGGGGCCGTGTTCGCTCGACACGGGGCCGTGGTGAACCTTCTGACCAACATTCTTTTCTGTTTTTATTGCAGGACTTGGAACCCGACGCCAACCTCGCGTAGTGTATGAGCTCCAGTTCCAATAAAGACATAAAGGAACCATTAGAAGAACCCGAACGCTTTCTCAGAAAAAGGTTAAAAGCCAAAAACCAAGAGAAAGTTTCGGGTGACCCAACCCCAATGGCGGACCAACGTACCCTCATGGATTACTTACGGCCCACCGTAGGTAATCTCGGCGCCGCTATCAATGCCCCGAATGTCGAAGCCAATAACTTCGAACTTCGACCGCACTTGATACAAATGCTCCAAAACTCCGCAACCTTTCACGGGCTCGCGGACGAGGATCCCCATCTACATATAATTAATTTCTTAGAAATATGTGATACATTTCGGATCAATGGAGCATCAAACGACGCCATCCGCCTTCGTATGTTTCCATTCTCACTAAAAGACCGAGCGAAAGCTTGGCTCAACACCCTCCCAGCTGGATCGGTAAACACCTGGGATGAACTAGCCCAAAAATTTCTATATAAGTATTTCCCTCCTTCTAAAACTGCTAAATTAATGGCTGAAATTAACACATACTCACAAGAGGACGGGGAATCCTTATATGAAACTTGGGAAAGGTTCAAGGAGCTATTACGCAAATGTCCCCATCACGGCCTCGCAATATGGCAACAAGTATCCACTTTCTACAATGGGTTGTTGCCACATACTAGGCAGACACTTGATTCTAGCTCCGGGGGACTTTTAGGTAATCGACGCCCACACGAAATATATAATCAAATTGAGGAAATTGCTCAAACCAATTTTCAATGGCACATTCCCCGGGGAAATAAAACTATCGCCCCGGGCGCCCATAAGGTAGACGAAAGCACCTCTTTACAAGCCCAAATCGAGGCCCTTTCTTCAAAAATAAAAAAAATTAGAAATGACAAAAACAGTCTCGGTTATGGCTTGTGAGGGGTGTGGTGGGTCACATGAAAATTGGAGTTGCATGAAAGAAACGGACGATCAACAAGAAATGGTAAACTACATTGATAATAGACCTAGGCCGTCGGGTCCTCCAACGGGGACCTTCAACCAAGGATGGCGAAACCACCCAAACCTTGGTTGGAGGGAGCCCGGCAATAGTAGTAACCAACAACCACAACGAACAAACTTTCAGCAATCAAGAAATGAGTCACAAAATTTCACTCAACAACAAAGTGGAAGAGAAAGGCTCGAAGATACTATATCTCGCCTCGTCTCTGACACTGACAAGAAAAATTCGGAAAGATTCCTACAATTAGAATCTAACTTTAGGAATCAACAGGCTAGCATTCAAAACATAGAAAAACAAATAAATCAACTAGCTCAAAATTTTTCCGAAAGACCACAAGGCGCATTACCCAGCAATACCGAAACCAACCCGAAGGCGCAAGTTCACCTCATCACGCTACGAAACCGGACCGTAGGGCCTGCAGAAGTACCTCCAGCCGCGGAAGAATCAACACCAACAAATCTGCAAGAGAAGGACCCTCCCCCATCAACAGAGCCTACCAAGGCTCCTCGGGTTCCGTACCCCGGTAGGTTAATTCGTCAGAAAACCAACGAGCAATTCGCAAAATTCGAAAGTTTGCTAAAACAATTGCATGTCAATATTCCTTTTATCGAAGTCCTAACCCAAATGCCCAAATACTCTAGATTTATGAGGGACTTCCTTACACATAAAAAGAAAATTGAAAATTTGCAATTAGTTAATTTAGGCGAAGAATGCTCTGCCCTCGTACTCAATAAACTACCCCAAAAAAAGATCGATCCCGGAAGTTTCACAATTCCGTGCTCAATAGGGGAATCTCCCGTTCGCAATGCCTTGGCCGACCTAGGAGCTAGCATTAATCTCATGCCCTCTTCAATGTTCAAAAGGCTTGGCTTGGGAACCACAAGCCCCACAAAAATAAGCATACAACTCGCGGATCGATCGGTCAAGTTCCCGCAAGGTGTCATCGAAAATGTCTTGGTAAGGGTAAGCAGATTCGTTTATCCTGTTGACTTTGTCATACTCGACATGGAGGAAGACACCGAGGTCCCTCTTATTCTAGGGAGACCTTTCCTTGCCACCGCACAAGCAGTAGTGGACATGAATGACGGGACACTAACTTTGAGATATGGGGACGATGAGGTAAAGTTCGGAGTTGGGAAAAGAATAGAGGATGACGACCCGGTCCACTACATGAAGGTTATCGACTCAAGCTTGGATGCCGCTCTCCGACGGTGTAACTTGGGAGGCAAGGCACCCCAATCAAAGGACGTGTAACCGGGAATTGGGTCTAGCCAAGGACCCTTATAAACGTGGCGCACCACGGAGGCATTCCGCGGACCTATCCTTAGTTTAGTTTAATCTTTTAGTTTTTGCAGAATAAAACACACTCATGGTTGTAATGGATGAAAAAGGGAACGAAAAAAAATGGAACCATGCAGAAGAACAGAACAAACCGACAAAAATCTCCATAACAGAAGGCTCCACACGGGCCGTGCCCAACCAACACGGCCCCGTGCTGAGCCCCCAGCAGGAAATCACCCAGTTCAGGTAACTGGACACGGGCCGTGTTCAGCGAACACGCCCCCGTGTCCAGGCTTCTGTTTCAATTCTATAATTTTTGTTACTGGCACTTGACCACGGGGCCGTGCCCGGTCAACACGGGGCCGTGTCCAGAGTGCCAGTAACACAAATCTTTGTTTTTAAACACGATTTTACATATTCAAATCAACCAAAAACTTTATTTTTGGACACATTGAGGACAATGTGTAATTTAAGTGTGGGGGGGATGCTAAAACCTTGGAATTTTGCAAAATCCTAAAACAAGCCTTACACAAAACTCTATTGGAACCGCTAAACACCCCAAATTTTTTCAAAAAACTTTTTCAATTTTTTTTTATTTATTTACTTGTCTTAGTTTAAGTTGGGAATAACAAGTTATAAAAGGGTTATATTTTTACAAACTTACAACCGATAGCGTCGTGATAAAAAGAACTAACATAAGAAAATTATGAAACGGTATAACAAGTCTAGCTAAAATTCGATTATATATGCTTGGTCACATTAAAAACCCATTCCCACAAAAAGTGAGTTTTGAGCCTTTATTGAGCATAAAAATACACATATCTAGATTAAATGCTCATTTTTCGTTTCTTGTGTGAATAGCCGCTCGGTCTTTACAAATCTAGAACTTGCCACGACGATACATTCCCGGTCCTTACCAACTTAAACCCAAGTAAGTAAATGATGGAGGCATTAGGACTAACTATTTTTCTTTCAAAACCATTATTTTTCATTTTTTTTACCTACCCAAAATCCCCCTAGAAAACCCCTTTGAGCCTAAACCTTTCATTTCATTACCCCCAAAACAATTTTCTACCCACCAAAAACCTTTTTCATTTTTTCACCTTTATTTTAGTGACAAACTCGGTTTTTCATAAACATACCTTTACGTGATCAAAAAAAAAAAAAATATATATATATATATATATATATATATATGAAGTCAAAAACAAACATAAGCTACAAAAAGCTTGTTTGGAGAAATACTTCAAAAATAAATGTCACCAAAAAAAAAATAAGGTATTTCACGAAAACCGACACTTGTTACGATTTTCGCCCTTTTTACTAACCACTAACCAACCACCCACCTTTAAACCCAAGCCTTCACCCCAAAAGACCTCTTGATATTTACAAAGGTAAAAAGTTAAAAAGGAGGAGGATTGATCGCTTGGCAAGCATATGGAAAATGTAAATCCGTGCCGCTCTCGAGCGATTCACTTAAATATACACCTTCGGCCGAGTGATTGAGTGATCTCCCGTGAGGTATGTGAACTTGTATATAAATGGAATTTTAATAAGGCATGCTATGCCCAAATAAGTAGTTTATCTTATGAAAAGTTCAAAATAAACCATGACGAATAAGATTGTAAATAAGGTAAAAATAGAACCTATACAAACCTTGGATTCCCGACACTCTAGGACAAGTTAAAAAAAAAAAAAAAAAAAAAAAAACTTCTCTTCTACCTATTCCATTTGGGAGTGTAAGCCACATTAAAAGAGTTTTGCTTGAGGACAAGCAAAAGTTCAAGTGTGGGGGTATTTGATGTGTGTAAAATGCAACATATAAAACACATCAATTAAGGCATAAAACTAACCCTTTTTAAGTACTAATGTTGGAAAAAGAGTGTTTTTGTCTTCCTTTTGTATTTTCAGGATGAAATGAGCTCAAAATCACAAAAGAAGCAAAAAGACCACTAATTCTACCATAAATACAAGAAAAGGAACAAAAGTAAACTGCCCGGACCCTCAACGGCACCTCCCAAGACAAAGAGAAGAGAACAGAGCCTGAACACGCCCCGTGTCCAGTGAACACGGGGGCGTGCCCAGGAAGCAGCAGAAAAGACAAACCAGTAGAAGCTTCCATTGCTCACCACGGGGCCGTGCCCAGCGGACACGGGGGCGTGTTGAAAGTACAGCAGGCGCATTAATTGTAATTCGCAATTACAATTAATGAAGAGAGAGAATGTCAGACGGGCACGGGGCCGTGTCCAGCGGACACGGGGCCGTGTCCAGCGTTCTGTTCAGCCTATAAATAGAGGAGCTTGGCTTCATTCTCTCTCATCCCTTGGCACACCACCTCTCTCACACTTCATCCACCACCCACCACCACCATAACACCATCATCCACCACCATCATCCATTGTCCATCATAGAGTGTGTGAGTCGTCTCGGGATCCAAGATTGATCGTAAGAGTTCTTGACAATCAAGGCCATGTTTGCCTAAGTCTCTTACATCACTTGGTGAAGACAAGTGTTTAGTATAATACTTTTTATTTTTAATCTTTTGCACTTTTTATTTGGTTTTGTATTAATGACTTTAATAACTAGTTACTTATGTTGAAGGTGATCTTTCCTTATCGTTTGTCCGTGGTGTCTTGGCATTATTTTACTGTCTATATAAAATAAAAGATTTTCACCATTCATATCTCCACGGTCTATATGGAGGTATGTTGGCTACCTGGTCGGGGGTTAAGGGAACGGTTTGGTAAAGGTCTTGCCCTTGTTCAGCGTTTAGAGGTCCTGCTTGGGACCTGGGTCAAATTTAGTAGGATCTCCTTCAATGCCCATAGGTATTGGATGGCGGGGATCCAAACTCTTTGACCCCCTCATAAGCTAACTACTATTAATACTATAACCCGGCTATTTAGGACTGTATCCCTGCTGACTCAGACTACTTAGCCGAGGGTAACGTCACCGCCAAAAGCGGGGCCTACCATAATTTGCATTAATAACTTAATTCATTATCTTTCAATAATCCGACCCTTTAGGATTGTATCCTTGCTGACTCAAACTACTGGGTTGAGGGTAACGTCGCCTTCAAAAGAGGGGCCTACTACAATAACTAAGATAATCTCTTAAACAAGTGCAAAAGTGCGAAAATAATCAAAGGTTATACTAATACACGTGTCGGATCCAAGTGATTCATCTTGTCTATCTGTTTTTATTTTATCTTCTTTTTCAGCATTTAGTTAGTTTTTATTTTTCTTAGTTTAAAACATTTTTCTAACTTTTTGATTTGATTAGACGTTGAGGATAAACCGGTATTAAAAGCTCTTGTGTCCTTGGACGACCTCGGTATCTTACCAACACTATACTACGTCCACGATGGGTGCACTTGCCCATATGTGTGTTTAGTGTTAGTAAATATCGTGTTTTATAAATTTAAAACTTGGCTAAAAGTGTAAAAAGACCACTAATTCTACCATAAATACAAGAAAAGGAACAAAAGTAAACTGCCCGGACCCTCAACGGCACCTCCCAAGACAAAGAGAAGAGAACAGAGCCTGAACACGCCCCGTGTCCAGTGAACACGGGGGCGTGCCCAGGAAGCAGCAGAAAAGACAAACCAGTAGAAGCTTCCATTGCTCACCACGGGGCCGTGCCCAGCGGACACGGGGGCGTGTTGAAAGTACAGCAGGCGCATTAATTGTAATTCGCAATTACAATTAATGAAGAGAGAGAATGTCAGACGGGCACGGGGCCGTGTCCAGCGGACACGGGGCCGTGTCCAGCGTTCTGTTCAGCCTATAAATAGAGGAGCTTGGCTTCATTCTCTCTCATCCCTTGGCACACCACCTCTCTCACACTTCATCCACCACCCACCACCACCATAACACCATCATCCACCACCATCATCCATTGTCCATCATAGAGTGTGTGAGTCGTCTCGGGATCCAAGATTGATCGTAAGAGTTCTTGACAATCAAGGCCATGTTTGCCTAAGTCTCTTACATCACTTGGTGAAGACAAGTGTTTAGTATAATACTTTTTATTTTTAATCTTTTGCACTTTTTATTTGGTTTTGTATTAATGACTTTAATAACTAGTTACTTATGTTGAAGGTGATCTTTCCTTATCGTTTGTCCGTGGTGTCTTGGCATTATTTTACTGTCTATATAAAATAAAAGATTTTCACCATTCATATCTCCACGGTCTATATGGAGGTATGTTGGCTACCTGGTCGGGGGTTAAGGGAACGGTTTGGTAAAGGTCTTGCCCTTGTTCAGCGTTTAGAGGTCCTGCTTGGGACCTGGGTCAAATTTAGTAGGATCTCCTTCAATGCCCATAGGTATTGGATGGCGGGGATCCAAACTCTTTGACCCCCTCATAAGCTAACTACTATTAATACTATAACCCGGCTATTTAGGACTGTATCCCTGCTGACTCAGACTACTTAGCCGAGGGTAACGTCACCGCCAAAAGCGGGGCCTACCATAATTTGCATTAATAACTTAATTCATTATCTTTCAATAATCCGACCCTTTAGGATTGTATCCTTGCTGACTCAAACTACTGGGTTGAGGGTAACGTCGCCTTCAAAAGAGGGGCCTACTACAATAACTAAGATAATCTCTTAAACAAGTGCAAAAGTGCGAAAATAATCAAAGGTTATACTAATACACGTGTCGGATCCAAGTGATTCATCTTGTCTATCTGTTTTTATTTTATCTTCTTTTTCAGCATTTAGTTAGTTTTTATTTTTCTTAGTTTAAAACATTTTTCTAACTTTTTGATTTGATTAGACGTTGAGGATAAACCGGTATTAAAAGCTCTTGTGTCCTTGGATGACCTCGGTATCTTACCAACACTATACTACGTCCACGATGGGTGCACTTGCCCATATGTGTGTTTAGTGTTAGTAAATATCGTGTTTTATAAATTTAAAACTTGGCTAAAAGTGTAAAAAGGGCTTAAATATATATCTAAAAATATAACACACTTCACGCACATCAGCCGCTTACCGCTCTTACCCATAAAGACAGGTCTTTTGTTTGGGAAACCGAAGAAGAGTCTGCTTTTCAAACCCTTAAGCGCAAGCTCTGCAACGCTCCCATTCTCACGTTGCCGGACGGAAACGACGATTTCATTGTCTACTGTGATGCTTCCAACCTTGGTCTTGGCTGTGTTCTCATGCAACGAGACAAGGTTTTACGCATCTCGTCAGCTCAAAATCCACGAGAAGAACTATACAACCCACGATCTCGAGCTAGGCGCAGTTGTTTTTGCATTGAAGATTTGGTGACACTACCTGTATGGTACCAAGTGTACGATCTTCACCGATCACAGGAGTTTACAACACATCTTTAATCAGAGAGAACTTAACATGCGTCAACGCCGATGGGTAGAACTTCTTAACGATTACGACTGTGAGATTCGTTATCACCCAGGCAAGGCAAATGTTGTTGCCGATGCACTCAGCAGACGGAGCTATTTGCTCAGTATTCGCAATACCCAAGCCCAGCACAATCTCGAAGCTCTCATCCGCGAAGCCCAACATGCTTGCTTTAACGAACGCACCTTGAAGAAGGAGAGAATCTATCACGATGGAGCTCAGCTTGTAAGCAAGGCAGATGGGATTTTCTATTATCTGGACCGAATTTGGATCCCTAAGCGGACCGATTTGCGAAAGATTATAATGAACGAAGCCCACAAGTCCCGATACTCTATTCATCCCAGTGCCGATAAAATGTACCAGGACCTTCGTTACAAGTACTGGTGGCCGGGTATGAAACGGGATATCGCTCTCTATGTTGGAAGTTGCCTGACTTGTGCAAGAGTTAAGGCTGAACATCAACGACCATCTGGCTTACTCGAACAACCTCCAATCCCCATATGGAAGTGGGAGAGTATAGCTATGGATTTCATAACCAAACTTCCACCCACGCCATCAGGTCACGACAGCATTTGGGTTATAGTAGATCGTCTGACCAAATCAGCCCACTTTCTGCCAATACGGGAAGACTACAAGGTAGAACGACTAGCCCGAATCTACACCGACGAGATTATTTGTAATTATGGTACGCCTCGTGACATCATTTCAGACCGTGACGCTCGGTTTACTTCGCGATTGTGGGAAACGTTTCAAGAGGCCCTTGGTACGTCGCTTAACCTGAGTACTGCATTCCATCCTCAAACCGACGGACAGACTGAAAGGACGATCCGTACTCTTGAAGACATGCTCCGCGCGTGTGTCATAGACTTCGGTGGTAGTTGGAACAAATACATACCGCTAGTCGAATTCTCGTACAACAACAGCTATCATGCCAGCATACAAATGGAACCATTCGAGGCTTTATATGGAAGAAGATGTCGATCGTCTATTGTATGGCACGAGATCGGTCATTCGCAATTAAACGGTCCCGAGTTACTACAAGAAACGACTGACAAAATCCTCCAGATTCGCGACAACTTGGTAAAGGACAGGGATAGACAGAAAAGTTACGCCGATAGAAGACGCAAGCCCCTTGAATTTGACGTTGGCGACTACGTACTCCTAAAGGTATCACCTTGGAAGGGTGTAGTCAGATTCGGCAAGAAAGGGAAACTAGCGCCTCGATATGTTGGACCTTTTAAGATTCTGGAAAGGATCAGAAAAGTCGCCTACAAACTCGAACTACCGGAGGAACTCAGTAACGTCCACCCGACTTTCCATGTGTCGAATCTCCGAAAATGCCTAGCTGACCATGATTTGATTGTACCTCTCGACGATCTTCAGGTCAACGAAACGCTACACTTCGTGGAAAAGCCTGTCGAAATCATGGATCGCCAAACCAAGCAACTCAGACGCTCACGCATCCCTATCGTGAAAGTTCGATGGGAAGGGAAACGAGGCGCGGACTTCACTTGGGAACTCAAAAGCGACATGAAGGCCAAGTACCCGCAGTTGTTCAAATGAAGATCTGAAGCGTCAAATTGGTAATTCACGGTACTGTGCAGCTTCGAGCCTAATTTCGGGACGAAATTCCCTAAACAAGGGGAGGCTGTAACACCCCGTGTTTTCGAATGTCAAAGTCAAAGTCAAAGTCCAAGTCAACTTTGACTTTCTTTGACTGTAAATAGTCTATTTTATGTTTTATTTGTATTATGTGGAGTAAGTGTTGTAATCAGAAAGAATCGAAGTAGTCGAATGTTTTAACGCGAACCGACTTACGACTGTGAATAATAGGAAGTAACAATGCGACAAAGTTAACTAATCAGTAATCAAACCGATCTAACTATCATCGAACTCGAATCTCGAATTACACGGACTTTGGTTGTTGCTATACGTGTGTGTGTGTGCCTTATGTGTTACCTGTGCGTGTTTACTTTATGTTTTGTGTGGTGATCAATCGAATCAATCGAAACTCGAAACTCAAATCGAATGCAGTCGAACCGAATTACGAAGGAAGGTAACGTAAGGATAGGGTGAAATGTAGATGATTGTATGTTAGATATAGTAGTTGGGACTGAAAGTAATTTGAATAGAAACGGGGCTTGAGTCAACTCACTAATCATTTCAATGGTGGTGTGATTCAAGATCTGGATTCTATCTACGAGGTTCACCGACTTCGGGTTAAACATGAAACCATGGTTCCGAACCGTTCACCCGCCGGACTTGGGTGATTCCTGTCCGAGCAGGAGGAACAAGTAAGAACGGAGGTTCCCTAGTTAAGCTCGTTGTCAAACTACCTCAACATAACGTCAAATAATAAGAACATCCAAGTATTAGACGAACAGGCCGACCAGGTCAGGATGCTGGCCGAACGGTTAGGCTGTTCGAACGAACAGCCCAACCGATCGGATATGCCAGCCGATCGACCAGGCCAGCCGATCGGCTAGCATATGGCCCCACACTTAATAAATTCATGAAGTATGGTATTGAACGAGGTACTGCTCGATCGAACAGCTGTTCGTCAACATTACTCTTCGGATCATGAGATACTATGCTTCAACACTTAGTCAATTTTCAATTCGTTTGTCGTATAGGAATGCCACCCGATCGAGCATGCTATTCGATCGAGTAGACTGTTCGATCGAGTGACATCCTAACAAGGACTACTACTGGAGTTCCTAACCGATCGGTTATGCCGACCGATCGAACGGATCGTTCGATCGACCGATCAGTGTTCTCAAATGCTACAACGAAAACTTCAAAAGGACAAGCCATCATACACAAACACATCCTTCACAAAGGACGAAACAATCCACTCGAACAGTCCAACCGATCGGGCCTACCGGCCGGTCAAACAGGCTGTCCGAACGGATTGTCCAGCCGAACGAACAACCCACTCGATCGAACCAACTGTTCGATCGACCAGGCTATCCAGCCCACTTACACTTGTTTCCATTCTATGTGTTATTCATCGTTATTCTATCGAACTGTTCAGGCTAACCCTACTCCCAAGCGCTCCCTTCAATCCATCAATCAATCGCTGTGAGTATACTCGATCCCTTTTTGCTTTTAGCACTTTTGGGTGTTACATACGTTACTTATCAAAATCACTATCGAACACACTACTAAACTATTTGAACGCTAACCGAATTACATGTATTACGTGACTAAATGAATGCTTGTTGATTGTGTTTACACGTGGAATGCTGTCTACCTGCCTTAACGACGTAGTACTATAGTTTGGACTCAGCACCCATTCACACGGGGGTTGTTAAGGACAATTACTTGCATGGATTATGGTGGTAATCATGTATTGCGAACCGTATCGGACGGTCAACCCGCAGTCATTGGTATTGATAGGTCCATGTCGATAATTAACATGCTTCGTTTTCCTCTGTGTACGTGCTGGTTATGCGTAAACTATTTCGAACTCTATATGCTATTATCAAACTTGTATGCTCACATTTACATTATATGTATTGACTTTATTTTAACGTATGTGACAGGTGTTTAGGATGTTTGCTTGCTAGGAAAGCGAGGCTAGACTAAAGCTCTAGAGGCCCCCAACAAATAGTTGTCTGTCAGGAAAGAGCAACTAGAGTATAGTTGTCTGTAGATCTTGTCAGGCTGGGTCTTTAGGAGCATTTGTACAATATTTATTTGTCTTATTTAAATCTGAGTTGTCGGAACAGAATATTTGACTAGTTGTTATCTGTAATAATTTATTTGTTATTTGGGGCACGATATGGGACGTGTTAATTTAAACTAAATAGTGATGATAATTGTTATGGAAACTTCTGGACAATCTGTTTCGCTCAGTGCCATGCCCCAATGATTCCGCCATCGGTTGGGGTGTGACATAAGTCTACGTTGGGCTTTCAATACTTTACCACCTTCATTGATGATTATTATCGTGCTACTTGGGTTTCTCTATTAAAGTCTTGAAGTGAAGTCAATTCAATCTTTCGTTAGTTTGAAGCATATCTCAAGACCCAGTTCAAAACATCCATACAAACCTTACACATTGATAATGCAAAAGAGTACTTGTCCACCGATTTCTTTGCATTTATCAAAACACATGGTATAATTCACAAGACTTATTGCGCATATACATCCCAACAGAATGGTATTGCTGAACACAAGAACTGCCATCTGCTGTTGCTCACTTACTCATGATTCATTCTCATGTTCCTCGTCAATTTTGGGGTGATATTGTCCGTACTGCGGCTTATCTAATTAATCGTATGGTCTGTTCTTCATGGTCAACCATTTTTTCTGTTTTGTTTCCTAACGAACTCCGTATCCTCTTGATTCCCAAATTTTTGGGTGTGTAGCTTATGTTCATGATCATTGTCATTATGTCTTTATGGGCTAATCTCATGTCCAGAAAGGTTATCAGTGCTATAGTCCTCTTCCCAAACAAAATGTCTACGTTTATAAACCAGAAAAACATAAACAAATTGTTCATCAACCATCACATAACCAACCTAAGGACGTGTAATTAGTAACATACCTTCCTTCTTAACATACCTAAGAAGATATTTACCACCATTCCTCAAACCACTTTGTTTCATGAAGTTCTTCGATTCCCTCAAAGCATATCGCTTCTTCTTCTTGGACATTTCCTCACACATCTTCATATTCCTAATTGCTTGATCACCAACCTTCACTCTCATTTCATTCACATCATGCAATTCAGCAACTGAAGCAAACTCTTTTGGTAATTGCATATTTAGTTACATCTTTATTGAAAAGTTGATTCCTATAAGAAGTATGCCACATCTGCAAGTTTTAAATATAATAAAATAAATAATTACTTATTAAATCCAACATAAGAAAACTATCTATAATACTATATAAAGGAAAAGTGATGTACATAAATGTAAATTTACATCGCGTCCAACTCTTAAAGCAATATATACAACTAATGAATGCTTGTTTTTTTAGGGTAAATTCGTAAGGAGCTCAAGATTTTAAGACACTAGGAGGGTATAATAGTAATAGTAAATTCTACCTATACCCATACTTAGGGCTGTAAACGACCCAAACAAACACGAACAAGACCTTGTTCGTGTTCGTTTGTTAAAAAATATACGTGTTCGCGAACCGTTCACGAATACTTATCGAACGGGATTTTATGTTTGTGTTCGTTTGTTAAGGAAATGAACTTGTTCGTGTTCGTTTGTGTTTGTTTGTTAATTTTAGACAACGAACGTTGACAAACACAAATGAGCACAAACTGATGTTCATGAACACAAATGGAAACAAACGAACACAAACAATCGTTCATGAACAGAATATATAATACACTGACACTTATTAGATATTTAATTTGTCAGAATTTTGATATATTTAAATAAATATAAAAACTAAAAACACAAATGAACTATCGAACACAAGCGAACACGTTACCAAACGTTCACGAACATAAACAGACGAACGCCACCTCTGTTCGTGTTTGTTCATTTAACTAAACGAACAAAATTTCTTGTTCGTGTTCGTTTGTTTAATAAACGAACGAACAAAAACGAACTTTCCGCCAAACGGTTCACGAACTGTTCACCGAACGTTTGGTTCGTTTACAGACCTACCCATACCATACTCACAAACACGAAATCCTTTCCATCCGTGCCCTTGAAGAAACCTAATTGCTGCCCAACTAAAGACACGCCACTTCATCTTCCCTACCAGTTAAATCCTTTCCATCTCATGGCAGAGGGACAGTACACATACTTCCATATCTTAAGAGAACACTGTATTTTCATAAATTCCCCTAATCTCTAAGGGCATGTTTGGCTAAGCTTATTTAACCTAAAAAGGACTTTTTGTGAAAAGGACTTATTGACTTGTGACTTTTTGAAAAGAAGTTTTTAAAAAAATGTTTGGATTAGCTTATAGGGTGGGAAAAGCCAATAAGTCAATAAGTTGTTTTTTAAAAAGTGTTTGCCTTAGCTTATTGATGTAAAATAACTAAAAGGGCTCAAAAAGTTATAAGTTGCTCAAAAAGTCACACAATACTAACTTCTCAAAAATGACTTTTTCTTATTTACAAAAAGTCATTTTGAAAAGTCCTTTTAGACTTGCCAAACACAAAATCTCCTTATTAGCTTTTTGGAAAAGCTAATAAGTCAAAAAGTTGGTTCAAAAAGGTTAGCCAAACATCCCCTAAATTAGGGTTTTTGTTAACCACTCATATTAAGAAGTCGACCATTGAAATCAGCCACAAAGTTCCTACTTGATTTCCCAATTATCAATTTTGCTCTTCTGCCATTCGTTCATGCGATTTAGGTGTGTGATTCTGACTTGGTTACTTTGATTTCATACAATTACAGGATCATACAACTGAGACCGGGATATGAGAGGTTTTTGGTGATGACGATGGCTTGTGTTCTAATTGATGATCTAATTTGGTTTATGTTACGAATCAAAGTGTTTGATCGATTATTGAGTGAAGAAGAACACAAGAGAGAAGAAGTTTACTCAAATTCATCGATAGATCATTCTTACTCATCTGATTGTTTAAGTACAATCTGGTTAACCAACAGTTACCGAATAGACCCTAAACTATTTAGCTATTACAATCCTAATCCCTCTACTATTTTAGTTATGTTGAAGGCTCTCCTATTAAAGTATCAGCCCTCATGGTCACTAAGAAGAAAGATGAATATAGGAATCTGAATTTGAAACTTATATACAAAAATCATGGTTTATATGGAGAACTTTATGAAATTTCTTCGGTTGATGAGCAAAAGAATCAGGGAATGAGAAATAGGAAGATATCTTGCAATGTTGATAGTCATTTTGGTGGAGTTGTTGACCAGATGATGTTGTTTGGAAAAATTAACAGACCCATTTTAGGAATTGTAACAACTCTCACTAAAATTAATACTTAGTATATTAATTATCTATTAAGGAAACCCTAATTGAGAAACCCAAGTGATCCTGCATAAACCCTAAAATTTTTAGAACAATCGGAATCAGGATTAGGGCCCCTAAAACTCAGGGGTGTAAACCCTAATTGATAATTATCATCAAAACTCGCTGTCTAAATTGAATTTTCAAGCAACGTCGACTCAGCAAGGCTATGCAAGTGACCAGGCTACCCTAAGCTAGGGGGACATGCCCCGCGACACGCGCCAGGGGTCGCATATTCTTCCGCGACACGCGGGAGGTGCACATTTTCAGTATAAATAGAGGGGCCTGGGACTTGATTTCTGGAGTTTGAACGACGTAAAACTTCGATTCATACGCTGAGTTATAGTCCGAATACTACCAACCACATACATAAGCTCAAATTATGCTCGATCACTGCTACGTTTCAAACGGTTCAATTCTTTTCTTTCCTTCAGCTTCTATTATGGCAATAGCTCGGGTATTATATTCTAAATCCCGAAACTCTGCCCGTTACTAGAGTAATAACTCTAATCACTGGTACGATACTCTATCCGATCGATTGAAACTATCCGACAGGATGTTTAAGTGTTATCCTTTGTCATTAGTCGTGATTCCGACAGGATGTTTAAGTATCACCCGAACTCGGGGAATACTCTGTCATTCGTTGTGAATCCGATGTTTAAGTATCACCCGAACTCGGGGAATACTCTGTCATTCGTTGTGAATCCGATGGATGTTTAAGTGATTACACTTTGTCATTCGTTGTGAGGGTTTTATCTCGTGATTATCGTTAAACTTGAATTGAGTTAATACACTAATACGAGTTCTTGTGTCTAGAAATTAGAACTCATAATCAGGAAGCTGTTAAACTAATATATCAAACTTAGCTATTAAGATAATTTAGTGGGTTAGAAAACTTAATAGCGACGACAACTTAACAGGAAAGGAAACTTAGTAAGCTAAGTAAGTTAATTAATTAACTAGTCACGTTATTTAATTAATCGGCTAATAAATTACTTGATTAAACCATTAGGATTAATTAATCGGTTAAGTAAGATTAATTAACCAGTTAATCAAGATTAATTGAGCTAATCAAGATTACTTAAGCTAATTTAATTTAAGCAAGGTTTATTAAGCTAAGTAAGTTATTTAGTTAAATGGTTAAGTAAACTTAATGGTTAAGTAAAACTTAATAGTTAAGAAAAACTAAATAAATAAAAGGAAACTTAATAATTAAGAAATCTTCCTAGCTAAGAAAGGCATACTCCTTACCTATAAATAGGAGCCTAGGATTTCATTCTTCCTTGCTCATTTCTTTTCTTCTTCTCTCTATACGTTGGTGTTCTAACCAATAATCACCAAAGCGATATTCTGTCCGATCGATTCAGGAACCATCTAACGAATGCCAAAGTATTCTACTTTGTGAATTTCGTTAAACGGAATCCAAAGTACTATACTTTGTGAGTTCATTAAATGGATACCAAAGTACTGTCTGAATAAGACTATACTTTGTGAAATTCGTTAAGGTTCGAATCCGTGATCATTGTTAGGTTTGATATGGTTTTACACAAATACGTATTCCATTCTATTAAACTATATGTTTAACCATAAGAATACTCCCAACTATACGCTTACAAACAAAATGGATGCTTAATCATCAGAAGATCCAAAATAATAAAGTATATGCTTAATTATCAGAAGGAGTAGAATCAAGAAGTTTGTTAGATCAATACTGCGTGCTTATACAGTGAGTCATTCTCTTTTTATCAACTGTTTTACAAAACTCCAAATTATTTTCAAAAGTTATAAATACAGGGATTAAGTCTTTGTAATCACCAAGTTACAGCCGGTATGTGGGGTTTTGTATACATTACTTGATAATCTTCAACATTGGGGCAGCTAATGGGTGATATGACCATAATCACAGACACCACTGGACAGGTGGGCCAGTGGGTCGAGTGATAAAGTACCGTGGGTAGTTGGTTTGATATCAGAAACATTGTAATCGCTCTTAATACTGTAAATTATAACAAATGCATCGTTTTAAGTAAAATGAATGATTCACTCAGTATTTCCCGCTGACAAAACCTTTTTAAAACACGTTGCAGGTAATTACAGTAGTTTGGAGTAAGGATTGGATCCGGCACTGAAAGACTTCAAAGAAGTGGCTTATTTTATTTTATTAATTAAATCAAATTAAGAAATATCATTTTTATTAAAGCTACCTTTGTAAAACATGGGTTTATCCCATCTATTCAATAAATAAAATCCGGTGTTTTTAAACTCTGATATTTTTCCTAACCCACGGTCATGATGAAATTTCCGCTGCAATGTTTTTCAAAAGTAATCACCGGTACCACTGGGCTGCTCGCGGCTCCCGATTCCGGCCAGGGTGGGGTCGGGGGTCGTGACAGTAAAAGGTGGTATCAGAGCCACTGCTTTAAGCCTATAAGTGTTGCGATAATAATACTTAAGCTTAAATAAAAGAGTTAGGAGATTGCTATTAACTGGTAGCACATCTGATAGCATTTAGACTTGAACATAAGAAAAGATGTCTTAGTATAAGCTAAGCCACTTGTTTCAGCAATTAGGTGTTGTAACAATACCTAATTTTAAACAGAGAGCTAGAAACTTAATATTATCTGATAGCACTCAGGATGATATTTAGACTTGAACTTAAGAATTTTGCCTTAATATAAGCTTCAAGATAAAGTACTTATATAAGTATAATGTAATGAATATTGGTATGCCATAAGAAGGGTGATTAGAACATTGCAAGATATGATAAAGAGTAAACTGCCATTTTGGTCCCTGAGGTTTGGTTACTTTTGCCACTTTAGTCCAAAACTCAAACCTTTTGCATCTGGGTCCCTGTGGTTTCAGTTTTATTGCCATTTTGGTCCAAAAATGAAATCAGGTCATATATATCTTATAAAATCCTGCAATTTTGTCATTTTCCTCAGGGGCAAATCAGATCATATTTGTCTTATAAAATATGGTATTTATTTATAAAAAAGAAATCATCATTTTGCCCCAGCGAAAAATGACAAAATAGCAGGATTTTATAAAAAAATATGACTTGATTTCATTTTTGGACCAAAATGGCAATAAAACTGAAACCACAGGGATCCAGATGCAAAAAGTTTGAGTTTTGGACTAAAGTGGCAAAAGTGACCAAACCACAGGGACCAAAATGGCAGTTTACTCTATGATAAATAAGCAATAACACTTAATTACTATTAATTCTTGTTTATTGATATTACTTGGTCTAGAATAAAGATATGTTATGGAAATACAAATTTCCTTGATTCTGGATAAAAGCCCTAATAAAAGAGGCACTTTTAAAATCTTGAAAAGATACTATTTATGGGAAATAGAAAATTTTCTCCGGCAAAACTGGGTATAGAGTAGCAGACTCTCCAGCTTGTCCGGATATACTGAGATTACCTCTCCGGCGTGAACCGGATAAGACAGGGTACATAGTATGTCAAACAAGTGACAAGATTTCCCTAAATAATATCATGACCTGATATCTGACTTGTTTTTGGAAATATGAATATGTTAAATACATTTAACCTTATGAAAGGTATGTATATTACAGCATGTGAAATATATAATATAGATATGTATATCTATAAGGAAATCCAAAAACCATAAAGATTGACAATTTGAAATAAAACACAAACATATGTGTCAATAATAAATCTAGATTTCTTTATCAGAAATCTCTTGCATATATCTTTAAATTCCGATATCAAACATTATTTCATTTGATCATCTACTCCGTAACTCGAGCAACAATAATAAATGGAAACCCATTAAGTTGGGACACCATCAAAAATATAAGAATTTCCAATGCGTTACCATGAATTATTAACGCCATAAATTATGAACGCAGATAAGAAGCATGTAAAGTTATGCTAATGCACAAGAAAACACATGAAACTTAAATTCTACGACCACAGACATCGAAGTATATCACACACGACTTTCGAAGCAAGACCTTTGGAAAATATGATTGGGCACGACGACATCAATACTAATTCCGTCAGTGGAAGAACTACTAATCAAAAAGCGGCACTCTGCCACATGATCCTACAAATGATCTGAATATTGTTGAGGTACGTTGGGACAAGACTTCACAACCATCAATGCACAATCTAAGCAGAGTCACAATTCCTGACGCTGCAAAAGAAGTCACATACCTTTACAACCCCTCTATTTCATTTTATTCGATATTCCCTGGTAATGTCACTTAAACAACGGTTATCACACGAAATTCTAGATAAAATTCTTATATTTCTTTCATTGAAATCCTGACTTCTGCATATAATGAATTGATCTTCGCATTTCTACTTCCCCTAATGGTCATCATACCATGAGGATTTCTTTTATAGTAACAAATATTGATCTATTTCATTTCTTGATAAATCCACGCGTTACACATGCACTGTTTGTTGCGCATGTGGTTCGTTTGATTTATGAAGACCACGGGAGGGCTTCATTCCAATTTGTTGTTTTATCCAAACTCAAATATCATTTCGCTATACTTGATCTTTGCATTGTAAACCGCGTTTTGCAAAATGATTACTCTTTGATATTTAATCGATAAATTTCTTGAAAAACTCAATTTCCTTTTTAATGGTATACATGGTTTTGTTGTAACCATGTCAGAACTTTCTTTAACTCGTTTTGTTTAAACCAAGTTCAATTGTTTGAACTTGCTCACATTTCGTATTCAATTCAAAGTCCCATATGATGGATTGCAGCTATCATATTCAAAATAGTCCCAACAAGCACTTCATTTGTTTTGAACCATAATAGGCTTGTTTGGTCTTCGAATTCATCAAAACATTTCTTTAATCACGATCACCTTGTGGTGACGTTCTCACAAAATTGAAGCTTGCGCTTGCACACGTCATATACGGATTTAATTATTTATTTGTACTGAATCCGCTTTGTTGTTTTATCCTATAAAAGCAATCTTAACACAATCGTGTGTTAAGATAATGATACACAAATTCATATCATATCCCAGTGTATCTCTTAACAATTCCTACAACATCGATCGAGCATTTCTTGATCTTTCCAATCGAAAAACACTATTCAATTTTTTCATTTTCAATCGAAAATTCTACTAGAATTGTTTGAAACAAACATTCGGATTCACTCCGTTAAACTTTCATTTGGTTTCCAGCATGGTGAACTCATTCCATCACCACTATTATTATTTCGATTACTACGACACCTTGTGGTGGCGTTTTCATTTTACTTAAAGCTTGAGCTAATCTCATTTTCATACCTAATGTACGAATTTATTTATTTATTTTCTGTCGGTTCATTGTCATAAACAATCTTAATACAATTATGTATTAAGATAAGAGTACACAAATTCATATCATATTCTAAAAGTTTCTTTCATCATTGATCAGAAATTTTATAACATTCATTTAGTCTTTTCATCATCAATTGAAAATCATATTCCTATCTAAAAATTCACTTCATTAAAGCTTTCAGTTAATTAGACGGTGAAATTGTTCGGTCACCGTAATTATTGAATCATTTCAATCATTACGACACCTTGCGGTATCGGTATAAACTTGTAGCTTGGGCTAAATATAAGCATACGAATCATTCCAAAATCATGTATTTCTTTCGCTTGACTCATCCTTGAAAGTGGTCTTAATACAACTATGTGTTAAGACAAAGATACACTAAACTCTATTATATTCCGGTGTATCCTTATAATTCAATAAATGTCATCCCATTGATTTTTCCTAGTTGACAAATCATTTTCGTACTTTTATTTCATTCAAGCTTGTTGATTCTGATTCTTTCTCAGTTAACATTCGAAATAAGTTTCCTTTGGTAAATCATTCACAACTTGTAAACATTCAAGTTAAATTTCTATTGATCATATATCTCTTTTGACTTAAACCTAGTTACCTTGGAAATTATATCATTTCACCTCGTTCATTTGATATTGATTTTCTTTCAAATAAGTTCAGTTGAACCATTGAGTCATATTTATTGTACAACTTATATTTTTTCTTGAATCACAAAAATTGATATTTTGATTCGGTATCATTTACCTTAAAATTATTCTTTTTGACCAAGGCATGACATAACTCTAAAAGAGATATCGTAATCCAAATCTCGAGGACGAGATTTAAAACAAGGTGGGGAGGATGTAACAACTCTCACTAAAATTAATACTTAGTATATTAATTATCTATTAAGGAAACCCTAATTGAGAAACCCAAGTGATCCTGCATAAACCCTAAAATTTTTAGAACAATCGGAATCAGGATTAGGGCCCCTAAAACTCAGGGGGGTAAACCCTAATTGATAATTATCATCAAAACTCGCTGTCTAAATTGAATTTTCAAGCAACGTCGACTCAGCAAGGCTATGCAAGCAATGTTGTCGAAGGCGCCAGGCGCTAGTCGGGCGGTGGGGTACCGCCTAGGGATTAATCGGATTGGGTTTTTTTATGTATAATTTTATATATAAAAAACATTAGTTTTATACTTTTTATCTACAAAATTGAAAGTTTAGGGACCAAGTGTAAACTAGTGAAAATAGAGAGGGGCTAAATGTTAAAACTCCCAAACATTATTAAACCTAATCCCATCATCTTTCTTCATACGCCGTCTCCCCTTTCCATTGTTCATCAGACCTCCGTGAATGTTGCAGTCCCGTCAGAGAAGACAACTCAAGGTCCCGTCATTCCGACGTTGGCGATGGACGGCGGTCGAATTTGTAAGTGTCGGACATTGATTTAGGTAAGTTTCTTTAGAATCTTGACTGCTGAATAAATTAGGGTTATAACTTATAGCGTGTAACCCTTTAAAACCATGGATTGGATCTTAAAATTGGCTTAAATGAGTAAAAATTCCAGGTCCGATTAGTCCGATTTCACCCGATTAACTCCGACTAGGTCCGCCTTGGTCCGATTTTGACCGACTTTGACCAGGACCGATTTTTTTGGCCGATTTGTTCATTTTTTGGCGACAAGTAACCGATTAGCGCCTAGGCGCCGATTAATCGGCCGCCTAGAACGACTTCTGCAACATTGTATGCAAGTGACCAGGCTACCCTAAGCTAGGGGGACATGCCCCGCGACACGCGGGAGGTGCACATTTTCAGTATAAATAGGGGGGCCTGGGACTTGATTTCTGGAGTTTGAACGACGTAAAACTTCGATTCATACGCTGAGTTATAGTCCGAATACTACCAACCACACACATAAGCTCAAATTCTGCTCGATCGCTGCTACGTTTCAAACGGTTCAATTCTTTTCTTTCCTTCAGCTTCTATTATGGCAATAGCTCGGGTATTATATTCTAAATCCCGAAACTCTTCCCGTTATTAGAGTAATAACTCTAATCACTGGTACGATACTCTATCCGATCGATTGAAACTATCCGACAGGATGTTTAAGTGTTATCCTTTGTCATTAGTCGTGATTCCGACAGGATGTTTAAGTATCACCCGAACTCGGGGAATACTCTGTCATTCGTTGTGAATCCGATGGATGTTTAAGTGATTACACTTTGTCATTCGTTGTGAGGGTTTTATCTCGTGATTATCGTTAAAGTTGAATTGAGTTAATACACTAATACGAGTTCTTGTGTCTAGAAATTAGAACTCATAATCAAGAAGCTGTTAAACTAGTATATCAAACTTAGCTATTAAGATAATTTAGTGGGTTAGAAAACTTAATAGCCACGACAACTTAACAGGAAAGGAAACTTAGTAAGCTAAGTAAGTTAATTAATCAACTAGTCACGTTATTTAATTAATCGGCTAATAAATTACTTGATTAAACCATTAGGATTAATTAATCGGTTAAGTAAGATTAATTAACCAGTTAATCAAGATTAATTAAGCTAATCAAGATTACTTAAGCTAATTTAATTTAAGCAAGGTTTATTAAGCTAAGTAAGTTATTTAGTTAAATGGTTAAGTAAAACTTAATAGTTAAAGAAATTTAATAGTTAAGAAAAACTAAATAAATAAAAGGAAACTTAATAATTAAGAAATCTTCCTAGCTAAGAAAGGCATACTCCTTACCTATAAATAGGAGTCTAGGATTTCATTCTTCCTTGCTCATTTCTTTTCTTCTTCTCTCTATACGTTGGTGTTCTAACCAATAATCACCAAAGCGATATTCTGTCCGATCGATTCAGGAACCGTCTAACGAATGCCAAAGTATTCTACTTTGTGAATTTCGTTAAACGGAATCCAAAGTACTATACTTTGTGAGTTCATTAAATGGATACCAAAGTACTGTCTGAATAAGACTATACTTTGTGAAATTCGTTAAGGTTCGAATCTCGTGGCCATCGTTAGGTTTGATATGGTTTTACACAAATACGTATTCCATTCTGTTAAACTATATGTTTAACCATAAGAATACTCCCAACTATACGCTTACAATCAAAATGGATGCTTAATCATCAGAAGATCCAAAATAATAAAGTATATGCTTAATTATCAGAAGGAGTAGAATCAAGAAGTTTGTTAGATCAATACTGCATGCTTATACAGTGAGTCATTCTCTTTTTATCAACTGTTTTACAAAACTCCAAATTATTTTCAAAAGTTATAATTACAGGGATTAAGTCTTTGTAATCACCAAGTTACAGCCGGTATGTGGGGTTTTGTATACATTACTTGATAATCTTCAACATTGGGGCAGCCAATGGGTGATATGACCATAATCACAGACACCACTGGACAGGTGGGCCAGTGGGTCGAGTGATAAAGTACCGTGGGTAGTTGGTTTGATATCAGAAACATTGTAATCGCTCTTAATACTGTAAATTATAACAAATGCATCGTTTTAAGTAAAATGAATGATTCACTCAGTATTTCCCGCTGACAAAACCTTTTTAAAACACGTTGCAGGTAATTACAGTAGTTTGGAGTAAGGATTGGATCCGGCACTGAAAGACTTCAAAGAAGTGGCTTATTTTATTTTATTAATTAAATCAAATTAAGAAATATCATTTTTATTAAAGCTACCTTTGTAAAACATGGGTTTATCCCATCTATTCAATAAATAAAATCCGGTGTTTTTAAACTCTGATATTTTTCCTAACCCACGGTCCTGATGAAATTTCCGCTGCAATGTTTTTCAAAAGTAATCACCGGTATCACTAGGCTGCTCGCGGCTCCCGATTCCGGCCAGGGTGGGGTCGGGGGTGGTGACAGGAATTAAGTTTGTACTAGATCATTCTGTGGAGCAATCAGAAGTAAGCAGAGTACTTGTTTCAGAGGCTCCTCCAAACAGCTCAGCTGGAAAAGGACTAGCCGATTTCAAAATTTTTGTAAGTGTTACAATACAATTCACTCCGAACACCACTATCGATATCTTTTATCATCCATATGAGCCAGTTCTGAACACATTATCTACGATAGTTGGTGTTGGTGCACTACATCTGCTGATTACGTCTTGTATCGAGTCATAGATTTTAGATGTTAGATCTGGGCACGATATACGAGAAATAGTTAGTTTGTATAGATTTGAGATAGTTGGATCGCTCATAGGCCCATTAGGATTGTGGACCGCTCGAGTGACATATTGTGGTCCGCTCGAGTGGCAAAGTGCTGGATCGCTCCAATGACATGGTTGGGCCGCTTATTGGGCCTGTCCAATAAGCGGTTCCAGACTACTATATATAGCCCAAGAGCGATCTCATTTGTAATAGTTGGTTGAATCTCATACCGAAGTGTTGCCGGATCGAGAACTGAGTGTATTTACCGTCAAATCAATACAGAAAGAGTTTAAAGTGTATTGCAAGCTATTCCTACGTTGATTACTTGTTATTCCGCACCTGTAATTGACGAAAACGCCTCTGATCGACTCATTCGGGTCGTCAAATGACGTTTGTATGATCTGGATAGCTTGAAATTTCGCATCTTTGTGAACCGCTCGTAATTTTGAATCATCTGAACCGCTCGTAATTTTAATTTTCTGGACCGCTCATTCGAAAAGACTCTGGTCCGCTCGAACGGACAGTGTTGAACCGCTCGAACGTACAAGTTGTGGATCGCTTATTCATACATCACTTGAATCGCTTGTTCGAACACTTATTAGGACCGCTTATACGGACCCATCTGGTCCGCTTATTTGATTCTGTTGGGCCACTCTTTTGACAAATTGAACAGTTAGACCGTTTTTGTGACCGATTGAACATTTTGTCTACTTTTGTGTACAGATTGAAATATTATTCAAAAATTTAAAAATGGACGAGGCTTTCTATAACGCATTTGCTACCCCTAGTACCCCAATCACCGCTATTCAAACCACGATGTTAGAAAACGAAACAGGAACGATGCAAAAACCTCCCAAGTTAATGAATATCGAAGAATATAAAGGTTGGGAAGGTCGGTTTGAAAATTGGGTGCAAGCGAATTATCTTGATGCTTGGGAATGCGTAGAAACAAAGTATGTTCGACCATTGAACGATGATGAAGAACCAGTTCCAATCAAAGATCTTAGAGATGATGAGAGGAAGAAGTACAAAAATGAGAAAATGATGCTAAGTCTTCTTCAACAGGCAGTCAAAGAAGATATCATGGTTCTTTTACAGCACAATGGAACGTCGTACTCGATCTGGAAAGCGTTACGTTCGAAGTTTAGAGGAAGTGAGGAGATGGTCAAGAGTAAAAAGTCTCTTTTGAAGAAAGAGTTCGATTTATTCCGTGGATTGAAGAATGAGAGCATGAGAGAAATTATTGAACGCTATTGTAACTTGCTTGCAAATATGAAAAGGTTAAGTATTGAAAAGAGTAATGAAGAGTTGATCGACAAACTTGCTGATGCGTTGCCATATGAGAATTGGGGCACATACCTGATGATGCTCAGAAACAAGAAAGGTTTTAGCAATCTGACGCTCAGTAAGTTCATCGAAAAGATCGAAGCTCAAGAAATGGAACAGAGAAAAGTGATTAGAATGAAAGACTTCGATGGTGAACAAGACATCGGGTTATATTATAAAGCTGGGGTAAATGAGAAATCGTCGAATTCATCTCCAAAGATTGTGACTGGTATGAGTGCCAAGAGCTTATCTGAAAGCCCATCATCTGGATCAAGCAGCAAAACCAGCTTTACTTCATTTCCATCTTTTGATCCAAACATCTCTGCAACTAAAAACGGGAGAAAATTACAGTGCAACATTGTATTGAATCTTGAGAATATTATTCTGAGGATATTGCCAAAAACCAAATGTCTTTATTAGGAATGGTTTTGGAATCTTACACTTGTTTTGTTGCAGGTCGTATCGGCAATCCAATGCTAACCAAAGAAGACTACGACCAGATAGATGCTGAAGAGATGGAATTGATGGACATAAAGTGGTGTCTGGCTAGTGTTTTACGGAGAGCTGAGAAGTTCAAACAAATCACGGGGAGAGATGATCTTCGTGATGCAAATGTTTCTACTTTAGGTTTTGACAAATCTAAAGTTACTTGCTTTCGGTGCAGGGAAAAAGGACACTTCAAGAGAGAGTGCACAAACCGAGAAGCAAGTGGAGCTCAAAATCCGTTCAACAACAACAACGATTATTATCGTAAAGCCATCTACCACCAAGTCGGTCAATCATCTCAACAACAAAAACATCAAGCTCAGACTGCACATGGAAGAGATGTGATTGAAGATACCGGAAAAAGAGCTTGTGTGGTTAATCCAAATCAAAAGCAATCATTTAACTGGGATAATTACATTCCAGAAAATGGAAAAGCTTGTTTGCTTGATCAAGAAGATGAAAAGCTTGCAGAAGGTTTTAGCTGGGCAAACTTCACTTGGGATGATTATGTTCCTGAACAAACCACAGCTTACACTGCATTTACAGCAAAGATTGTAGATGATAGTGATGATGATACAGAGTATTGGGCGAGAAAATACAGAGAAGATATGAAGTTGCTTGCTGAGAGTGATAGTGAAGACGAAAAAGTCAAGAAGGAGAAGAAAAAGAAGAAGATCAAAGCGCCGGTGAGTAGTGATGATGAAGAAGTGCCGGTGGTGAGAAGGTAAAAGATGACAAAAGTGCCTAAGTTTAAAGTAGAAGAACAAGTAGATGCAAAAGAAGTTTCGGTGAAATGTGAAAACTGTGAGATTGTGAAAAAGCAAAACAGCACGTTGATTTACAACTTAAACAGTCTGAAGGAGTCATATGATGTGCTGAACAAGACAATGAATCAGTATAATCAAACAAGTGAAGAACAAGCAGTTGCTATGAAGACTCTTCAGGGAGAATTTATGACAAAACCAAAAGTTGTAAACAATTACATTGAGAAGTGTGCTGCTTTGGAACAAAAGCTTGAGCTGCAACGAATTGAAACTGAAAGAGTAAATCGTTTGTTGAAAAGTTACTCATGTACTTCCTATGTGATTGACAGAATTTATCCGACTGTTGAGAGCATGAAGGTATGGGAAGAGGATGATGTAACTGAAGAGAATGCAGCTGGAGTTGATGCTGGTGAAAAGATTGCTGACAAGAAAAAGGACACTGAAAAGGCTTCATCTGGTAAGAAGAAAGGTGTCAGTTATAACAGATGTCCACCTCCACTGGAAAACGGATATTTGCCTAGACATCCTAACGATGAAAGAGTCAAAAAGGCTACAAATTTACAGTGGGAGTCAGAGTCGTCGGTTAATCTTCCAGAAAGTATTGATGTTGTGTTTACATCATCTGACACTGATCAACAGTCTCAATTGATGAAGAAAATCGTGGATCGTGTGTTAGATAGTGATGACAGTGAAGAGTCAAAGTCGGAGTCCGCGTCAGAGTCAAAATCTGAGTCAAAAACTCCGGTGCAAATAGAAAAACAGGGAAAATTAGTTTATGATAGAAAATTCCTGTTATCAAAATCTAATTTGGATGATGGGTTGTTTAAAGTTGCTTATACTTTGAATAATTCGGACAAATTATATTCTGATGAGCAATTTCCATTAAGAGGTGTAAAAACTGAATTGATAAACAAGGTTTTCAAACTCACAGAAATTAATATTTCTGAAATTAACGACTTATGTCTTAATGAAAAACCTAAAAAATATACCTCAAGAGTTCAACAGAGATTAAACAAGAAAAAGAATTACAGTTCTGGTTCAGATTTCCAAAAGAGATCAAACCATAGCGGTAATTTCAAAAAGAAAGGTCTTGGATTTACTCCTACAGAAAAACAGAAAAATGAAAAATATGTTCGTGATTTTAAATCCAAAATGTCATTTATTTCAGGTACATCGACTAATGAAGAAGAAAAGACATGTTTCTGGAGGGAAAAGAACAGTGAGTTTTTGAAAAAGAAACAAGCTGAATTAAAGAAAGACTCGAGAATCTGTTTCAAGTGCAACAATGTTGGACATATCGCCAAAGATTGTTCTCAGGCGATACAATCAAAACAGGGAGTTTTTCGCAAAATCTCAGAAAAAGTGTTTGCGTTCGAGTCACCACTTGATAGAACAAAATTGTTCAAAGATTCTATTTTTGAAATTGGTGAGAGTTCGAACAAGTTTTACAAAAAGAGAGCCAAATCTGACAATCAGAAATGGGTTGTTAAGAAGGTTGGTGAAAGCTCTAGCGAGGATTCTGATGGATCGAAATCAGAGGAGCTATCTTCAGGCGATGAAACTGATTCCACAAAGTCAGTTGAGCCACAAGTTATGTCAAAATGTGAAGCTGATGTAAAAGTTGAGAACTCAGTTTCGAGTGCTAATGATGATGATTTTCCATCACTTCGGGCTGAGAATTATAAAAAGAAAATTGGTAAAGTTGAAATTTCTAACCAATTTTATCATGATGAACAGGAATTTGATGCTGAGAAGGTCTTTAACCCCAAGGTAAAACACATCTTTGGCAAGATGATTGATCGAAAAGTCAAAGGGGTTAAAGAATTTTACGAGAAGAAAACAAAGAAAGAAACAGTTGAACCATCCCTGATTTGTGACTGGGATGGTACATATTATGAACAGTAAGTCTCAGGACTTGCCGGAGCTCCCAGGTTGGTAAGCGTGGAGCATGAATCGGCATCTTTCTTGAATTTTATTCGGTAACGTCAATCATACAAACGGTAAATAGGTTTGTTTATGTTTGTTGGTTATAATTACAAGTGGTTAGATGATTTGATTGCATATGGTAAATCAAGGACATTAAGTTGTACTTGTATTTTCCTACTTTTGGTTGGAAGTCAAGATGATGAACCACATCCCCGAACATTTGTTTGATAAATCTACAAGTGGAAAAATCAATCAAACTTATTTTCCGGAAAAACCATTTTAATTAAAACAAACTTAAGTGTTTTAAAATCTAAATGGGAAAATAGTTTGTTGATAGGGGGAGTTCTGATTGTTTATGCCTAGTGAATGGCGATTTGAGGTGATTCGATATCAGTTGTCATGTTCTGTACAGTTTGTTTTAAATTTTCATTAGATGTATTTGAATTTTAGGGGGAGTAAGAATTTTTAGAAAATCCAAAAACATCAGAAAATTTGAAAAAGACAAAAACATGATAAAACTGAAAAATTGAGTTTTGTTGTGAAAAAAAGAGGAAATGATAGTACATCAGTGGACTATCGCAACATGCTAAAGAATTGGAAAGTTTAAATGTGTAAACGATCTTACTGCGGATGTGTCAGTAGATTTTCGCACATTTAGTAAATTGAAACGAGATATAAACCTAAATTCAAACTTGCTTGATTCGTGGGTAACTATTCTTGGATATATGGGTAACCCCCGAAATCTTGTTTGAAAGGTCCCGTATTCTGAGATACTAGGTCTTTATGCTCAGTGAAATCTGGGGTATTATCCCGGGACTTCTGCTGTATGGAAGTACTGACCTAGTCCCCGGATAATACTTTCTGCAAATGCTTGAAAAAGCGCCGCCCTCGGCAATCTGATTAAACAATAAAATTGATAGTCATTGATGTTGTAAAAAAGATCCTCTAAAGGGGACCCACCAAAAGTCGAAGCCGTCATCTCTCTGCGTATACGGAAGTATCGACCTGAGCTCTCACGGCCCTCGCACATAACCCCTTTACAGATATCATCTGTGGTATACTCACCTGTAAGACTGAATATTTGGGATCTGGATACAGGAGTATATTCAAGTGGAGTGATACACAATTAAGTTTAAGTCTCTAAAACACTAATATCGTATCTCGAATCAATTGAAGTTTGTGTGAAGATTTAAGTGGACAAACATACTGACAATCTAGGTAAATTGTTTATAACTGAGTATGTTTAAAGCTTAACGGTGTTGGTGATTTGTCTCAAATCTGATATGATCCTCTTGCACGAACTCACAAAAATATTGTCTGTAAATATTTCATTTTCTGCATTTTATTTTCTTTCAGAAAAATCCAAAAAGATTTTTGGTGTGTTTTAGCATAAATTTTGAAAAGTCAAAAAGATTTTCGACAACTGATGTTGAATTGCTGATTTTCAAAATTCCGAGTGCTAAACATGATGAGTAATATTTGAGGGGGAGTGTTTGTGTGAAATTAAATGTTTTCATAATCTAACCTTTCAAGTGGTTCATCAAAATCTATGTTTCTTTTGAAAGAGAATCTGAATTGGTGCAGGGTTATATGTTTGACATATATATGTGAAAGAAATTTACTTTGAGGTAGAGTTTATGCAGGATAGCCAGGCGTCGATCCTGAAGATGTTGCTGAAGATCAAAGGAATGCCAGCAAATCGAGAAGGGGAGTCTGAAGCTAGAAAAAGAGAAGCCCAAAGACTGATCAAGACTGAAGATCTGAAGACACAGCATTGTTGTGACTCGATAGTCGACCCCATCAACATCTGAGGGGGAGTCTGTTGGTGCACTACATCTGCTGATTACGTCTTGTATCGAGTCATAGATTTTAGATGTTAGATCTGGGCACGATATACGAGAAATAGTTAGTTTGTATAGATTTGAGATAGTTGGATCGCTCATAGGCCCATTAGGATTGTGGACCGCTCGAGTGACATATTGTGGTCCGCTCGAGTGGCAAAGTGCTGGATCGCTCCAATGACATGGTTGGGCCGCTTATTGGGCCTGTCCAATAAGCGGTTCCAGACTACTATATATAGCCCAAGAGCGATCTCATTTGTAATAGTTGGTTGAATCTCGTACCGAAGTGCTGCCGGATCGAGAACTGAGTGTATTTACCGTCAAATCAATACAGAAAGAATTTAAAGTGTATTGCAAGCTATTCCTACGTTGATTACTTGTTATTCCGCACCTGTAATTGACGAAAACGCCTCTGATCGACTCATTCGGGTCGCCAAACGATCCTACAGTTGGAGCTGAGGAAGCAACTGAAATGACACAAAGAATATACAAGAAGTCGAATGTTCATTTTGAAGTAAAAAGATTGGCTGCTGACTGTGTTTTGCTTGATTATAAAGAGAAATCAAATGGAGTTCAAGCTCAAGTATGTATACCTGTGACTAGGCTCAAAACCAAGGAGAAAGAAAGACATATTGGCCTAGCCGACTGGTTGGGAAAGGCTCAGCAACTAAATGGTTCAATCCTGTTCTTGGGTCTCGCTTGTATTGGTAAAATAAAGGTTACTAAGGCTCTTGCAAAACAGTTTTCTAATGATGAAAAACTTCGTATTAGGATTGATATGTCTGAGTACGTGAAGCAATACTTTGTTACCCGATTAATTGGTGCTCCACCTGGGTATGTTGTTCATGAAGAAGGCAGTCAACTTACTGAATCCAGGAGGAGAAAATTGACAAGTGCTGTATTAATTGATGAAGGAGAGGAATTTCATCAATTTGGTGAAGCTCAAGGAATCACTGATGGTTTTGCAAAAGATTTTTCACACTTTTGATTTGATACTTTTGATTAGATTTTTTTTCCTGATTTTTGGGGACAAAAATCTAATATGGGGGGAGTATTGTTACGTACAAAATAGTAGAGGGATTAGGATTGTAATAGCTAAATAGTTTAGGGTCTATTCGGTAACTGTTGGTTAACCAGATTGTACTTAAACAATCAGATGAGTAAGAATGCTCTATCGATGAATTTGAGTAAACTTCTTCTCTCTTGTGTTCTTCTTCTCTCAATAATCGATCAAACACTTTGATACGTAACAGTTTATGATTGGAAATGACGATTGTTAGGTTATGTCTAATGAGTAATTTCTATATTGAACTTCGGATTTTTATAAATTTTATGGGGCTCTTATGAGTTTGAATGCCTACTTACTACTAAATTTCTTATATGTGCAGACTGGTCACAAGTGAGAAACTTCCCCATACATTTTGGAAGGTCTGCATTCTAGAAATAACAAGATAAGAATTGAGTGTGTTGATCTTGTAGGTTTTTTTCCTGGATAACAATGGCTCTGAGGTACATGCCACCTAAACTTAATGGTTGAACTTACTGATGAGGTTTGCTCATCTCTGCACATAAGTGGATAGCTAAATCCTTGCAAGTTTAACTGCAGAACGAGATCGTGAACTTAGAAAAGCTACAGTAAATTGTCTAGCCACATGTTTTAAGATATCTGATGCGTTTTTGTTCAGTGCCTTGCACCTTTCTGATCGATTGTCTTTAGTGATGGCAGTTTGCGGGTGAGATGAGCAAAATTTATAAACCTGGTTAAACATAAAGATATCAAATGGGTTGAATGGCCAACAAAATCCGTTATTTAGGGGGTGTTTGGGATTGCGTTTTCAATCTGATTATTTGATTATTGTGTTTTGAAATCGTAAAAAATCTATTTTGAGTGTTTGGTAAAAAAATTAATAAAAAGTGATTTTTTACGTTTTGTAGAGTTCAAAACGTGATAATCCATAAGTAGGTCACCCCTTGCTGCAGGAAAACGTGATAATCCAAAAACTGATTTTTTACGTTTTCACTTATTTATTTTTTTTTAAAATATATATACTTGCCAAACACTCAAATAGTTGATTATCTGATTATTGTGATATCAAACAACATATCAAATCCAAACAATGTTGATTATCTGATTATTGTGATATCAAACAACATAATCAAATCCAAACACTATCTTTCTGCAGCACGTTTTGTTACAGCTAATTATCTGATTCTGATTATTCAAAACGCATAATCTATTTTCAAAACTCAACCCCAAACACCCCCTTAATTGAATTCAGATTCCTTCTAAATTTCAAAGGAAAGTTTAAAAAAGCACGGGAATGTTTCCAAAGTTACGGAAATAACCCCTTGCCTCTTTCATTTTTGTCTAAAAACCAAAAAATAATAAAAAAATAAAAAAAATTCTAAAAAATCCGAAAAAATAAAAAAAATAATAACAAATCCAAAAAATTCTAAAAACTCAAAAAAATAATAAAAAATCCAAAAAATTCTAAAAAATCAAAAAAATAATAAAAAATCTAAAAAAATCTAAAAATTCTGAAAAATCTAAAAATTCTAAAAATAAAAAAAAAAACTAATAAAAATCAAAAAAATAATAATAAATCTAAAAAACCCAAAAAAATAATCCAAAAAACAAAAAAAAAAGTTAAAAATCAAAAAAATAATAAAAATCTAAAAATCTAAAAAATAAAAAATTCTAAAAAATCAAAAAAATAATAAAAAATCCAAAATATTCTAAAAAATCAAAAAATAATAAAACCAAAAAATTCTAAAAAATCAAAAACAATAACAAAAAATTATAGAAAAAACAAAAAAATTCTAAAAATCCAAAAAATAAAAAAATCAAAAAAAATTTAAAAAATCAAAAAAAATTAATAAAAAATCCAAAAAACTCTAAAAAATCAAAAAAATAGTAAAAAATCCAAAAAAGTCTAAAAAAACAAAAAAATCTAAAAAATTCTAAAAAATCAAAAAAATTCTAAAAAATCAAAAAAATTCTAAAAAATCAAAAAAATTCTAAAAAATCAAAAAATTAATAAAAAATCTAAAAACCCCAAAAAAAACTCTAAAAAACCAAAAAAATAAAAAAAAAATTTAAAAAATAAAAAAATAATAATAAAAATCCAAAAATATCTAAAAAATCAAAAATAAAAAAATTCAAAAAAATAATTTTTTGAATTTTTTTGATTTTTTATAATTTTTTGAATTTTTTTATATTTTTTTTGATTTTTTATTATTTTGTAGATTTTTTTAATTATTTGATCTTTTATAATTTTTAGAATTTTTTTGATTTTTTAGAAATTTTATGATTTTTTAGAATTTTTTGAACTTTTTATTATTTTTTAAATTTTTTTTGATTTTTTAGAATTTTTTGGATTTTTTATTATTTTTTAGAGTTTTTTTGAAATTTTAGGATTTTTAGGATTTTTTATTATTTTTTATAACTTTTTTTGAGTTTTTAGAATTTTTTTTGATTTTTTAGCATTTTTTGAACTTTTTATTATTTTTTAGATTTTTTTATTTCTTAATTTTTTTTATACTTTTGAATTTTTTTGGATTTTTTAGAATTTTTATAATTTTTTATGATTTTTAGAATTTTTTTGAATTTTTATAATTTTTATAATTTTTTGGATTTTTTTGAATTTTTTTCTAAGATAATTGTTTTTAAAACTTTTGGCAATTGTTTATAACTAGGGGTAATTTTGTCTTTTTAGGTATTTTTAAATTCTAATTCCATTAATACATTTATCACACATCTATGGATTTCAAAGGAATCCATCAAATTCGAATTCAAATTCCAATTCCCATAGGGATGTCAATTCCAATTCCTACACATTCCGTGAACCAAACGCCCCCTAAGTGTTTACAGCAAATCCTTTTTCTCCAAAAAGTTGGATTAATTTCTAAATAATGTAGTTATATTAATCATGCCTATCTTGTCTCTATTGTAAGTTGGCCTTTATTATGATTCAGTACAGATGCGATTAAGGTTATTTTTAAAGGTTTGTATTCTCTATTACTATTTGGTTTAGTTTTTAGGAAGATTACATTTTTGGAGGCGATGCATTATTTGTTAGATATTTTAGTGTAATCGGGATTGACTTGGTGATCAAAGCGAATAATAATACACATCAAGTTAGGAGGTGCGGGAGTGCACGCTTGTTTGAGTTATTATTATTCGAGGTGTACGAGCGGAGCCCGTACTCTACGGGGGTTCCAAGGGGGCAGCGCCCCCTTGGCGGGGGTCCGGGGGCAGCACCCCTGGGAGCAGGGTCCAAGGGACGGCAGCCCCTGGCGGGGTCCAAGGGACGGCAGCCCCTGGCGGGGTCCAAGGGGCCGAGCCCTTGGCTGGGGTCGAAAATGCCTTATAAAAAATGCCTTAGAAAATTGCTTTATAGAAAATGCCTTAGAAAATAAAATTTATGATAAATTTTCAGACAAAATTTCAAGGCAGTTTTTAATGCAATTTACTAAAATTCGAAAATAACTGCTAGAGGCAGTTATCTGCAAGAAACCCTAAATTCGTTTCTCAGTTTTTGGTCACAATTCTCTGGTTCGTCAATTTCACTCAAAAACACATACTCAGGTTCAATTCTCGAAATCAGAGTTGTATCCGATTAAATTATTCGGGTGAACCACCGAAATAATTTGATCTGAGAGTGATTACACGCCTCTCTGATCGTCCGGTTTCTGAAAATTCCCCAACATTATTGTAGGTGTATCATGATGCAATTGGTTCATGCAGTTATTCTAATTAATCTTATTAATTGGGTATAGTACGACTTTATTTTTTGTGACAATGTTACAGAATCATGAACTACAAAAGCTTCAATAATCAACCAACAACAGAGATCGCGAGCGGGAACGCTAGACCGCCCGGAAACTTCCATCTAGCAAGACAAGGATCAATATACTCATTAACCTTTGATGAGCTACAAACCACCATGGGTACCAGCATTGGTAAACATTTTCGGTCAATGAATATGGATGAGTTGTTAAAAAGCATTTGGAATGCAGAAGAAACTCAAACAAATATTAATAATAATACCGCGGTTAACAACGCTGTTGTCGAAGGTGGTGGAATGATACAAAGACAAGGGTCTTTGACTTTACCAAGAACAATAAGTCAAAAGATAGTTGATGAGGTTTGGAAAGATATATCGAAAGAGTTTAACGCGTTCGGGCAACCGAATTTGTCTCAAAGGCAAGAGACATTAGGGGAAATGACTCTTGAGGAGTTTTTGGTCAAGGCTGGAGTTGTAACGGAAGAAAATCAGTTGGTTGATAAACCGAATGATAACGGGTTGTTTTGTAATTTAACAAACTCGCAAAACAAACCGATTTTCGGGTCAGGGCTGTTGGATTCCAACAAGGTGTGAGTACAAACAATCATAATCTGCCATTGAATGTGAATGGAGTTAGATCTGCACAAAGTCAACAACAAAATCAACAGAAAAGTCAACAGTTGTTTCCAAAGCAAACTAATGTTGCTTATGGTGGTGGTATGGAGGGTAGTCCTGTAATTAGGAATGGGATCATGGGTGTTTCTGATGGGGTGTTACAGGGTGGTAACATGGGGTTAGTGGGACCCAGGGTTACGGCGGTAGGGTCGCCTGCAATTTCGTCAGACGGTTTCGCCTTCGCCTTATGAGTTTAGTGGGATTGTGAGGGGGAGAAAAACTTGTTAAAAGGCTCGTAAGCAGGTTCGTGTCGGTTTAACGGGTTTTTTAGTTGCGGTTTTCGGTTTTTTCTTGTTTGTAATGTGACTTGTATGTTTTAGGCATACTCTAAGAGTAAGTGTTCTGATACTTTTAGACTTTTAGTATAATCTTTCTAAAAGTACAATATTTATATGCTTTTTTGTTACACTAAAAATCAGATATTGGGTCTTGATGTCTGCCGCGACACATTCGTTGGAGACCAAATGAGGAGAGGTATCTCTGGGGGGAAAAATAAACGTGTAACCACCAGAGAAATGCTTGTTGGGCCAGCGAAAACTTTGTTTATGGATGAAATATCCACGGGTCTAGACAGTTCAACAACGTTCCAGATAGTGAAATGTATGCAACATGTCGCACACCTCGTGGATTCCACAATCGGGTTGTCATTGCGGGAGGGATCACAAGGCTAGAGTTTAACTGGTTACGGGCTCCGTGTAATCAGGTGGAGATGGCAGAGCTGCAGGGGCTCACGGCTGTAGTTATGGCTTTCGTCTTTGGGGATGGTGAGGACAGATGGGAGTGGAAGCCGGAGTTTTCAAGGCAGTTTACGGTTCGAAGTTTCCGAAAGCTTATTGAACAGGTTTCCTTTACGAATTTAGAGACCGATTTTTTGTGAAATACATGGGTTCCGTTAAAGATTAATTTCTTATGCTGGATGGTTGTGTTAAATCGGCTACCAACGACGTCGGATCTGGCCCATCGAAACATTCAGATTCCAAATATGGCTTGCAAATTATCTGAACTACGTCGTTTTTGTTTTTATTGAGGGTGTTCACAAGCCGGTTCGGCCAAATTTAGCAAGAACTACACGCCGAGTTACTAACTGCAGTTTCAAAAACCAACAAAGAAAATCAACAAGATGCAGTTTCAACCACTTAACAAGCATTCAAACGGTAGTTAAGTTTGTTTATCTCACCCTCAGTCTATCGTTTGACTAAACTAACTATTACAATCTCACCAATAGTCTTTGCATGAACAACTCCCATCTTCGAAACAATGAAACCTACTCGAATCTCTTACGATAATTTTCCTACTAACAACTTTAGACACGTATTTAATAAACGTATGACAATCAACGCAAGTCCTCAAGTTCTTAAACACTTTTATCGAAGTCCCTGGTGGCGTAACAAGAATCGCAAACGCAATAGCAAGTTTCTCACTATGATACGACAAGTTTTGCTCCTTTTGCTCATCTTCCACATCATGAAGCACATAATCCGTCTTCGGTACATAACCTTCTTCCCTAATCTTTCTTTGCAATTCTTCTAATAACTCATGGATTTCGTTTAATCTCGGGTTTGATGTATCTCCCATCAAGAACGTATACACTTTTCGCTTAATTTCGGTCCAACTTCGTCCCGGTTTCTTCACCACTTTGTTAACGTCCATCAAGTTCCGGATTTTTGCCACGTCGGCCCATTTACCAGCCGCTGCGTAAATGTTGGAAAGCGTGACGTAAGTAGCTGCGTTTTCCGGCTCTATCTTAAACAACGCTTCAGCCGCTCGTTTTGCCAAATCGAGATTCCCGTGAATTCTACATCCAGCGAGTAAAGACGCCCACAAAAACTTGTCGGGTTTCATCGGCATTTTCTTAATAATGTCTTCCGCTTCATTAAATCTACCTGATCGACTAAGAAGATCAACCACACACGCATAGTGATCAATGGTATAAGCTAACCCGTGTTTTTCTTTTATCGAATTAAAATATTCGAGTCCTTTATCAACCAACCCGGAATGTGTACAAGCCGAAAGAACACCGACAAATGTTATATGATCCGGCTTAGTTCCGGACTCGAGTAGCGCTTCAAATAACTTTAAAGACTCTTCGGGTTGACCGTTTTGAGCATACCCGTTGATTAGCGAAGTCCATGAAGCTAAATCTGGGTTTGGTACCCACTTAAACACTCTATCCGCAATCTCGGTGTTCCCGCACCTGCAATACATATGAATAAGAGCGCTTGCTGCAAATGAAGATTGGTTAAACCCGATGCGTGCCATATACCCGTGTACTTGTCGACCTAAAGATTCCAGATTATAAAGTGCGCATACGTTTAATATCCCAGCGAACGTAAACTCGTTAGGTTTATTTCCGGATCTTAACAACTCCGAGAACAGGAGAAACCCTTCTTCCCTCCTCCCGCTTTTAAAATACCTATCAATCATCGCGGTCCATGTAACAACGTCTTTATCCGATGTTTTATCAAATATGTGTCTAGCTTCATCTAAACTCCCACATTTCCCGTACATATCCGACAAAGCACTCCAAACAACCGCATCAGAATCTATCCCCGTTCGCACAATATGACCATGAATTTCCTTCCCAATAGTTAAACTCTGAGTCGCAGCAGAAGCAGCAAGCGCACTACAAACCGTAAACTTATTACACCTAACATTGTAGTCCTTCAACATTGCTCTACACAACCGCAACGCTTCGTTAGGACACCCATGTCGAACATATCCCGAAATAATCGCAGTCCAAGAAAAATTATCTCGTTCAGGCATTTCATCAAACAGGTTGCGTGCGTCTTTTAACCGTCCAGCTTTCGCATACCCAGATACCATAGTGTTCCAAGAACACAAATCTCTCTCAGGCATTTCATCGAACACCTTACGTGCATCCACCAAACTCCCACATTTACAATAAATATCTAAAATTCGATTGTAACTAGACACCCCAAGCAAAAAATTTGATCTTTTTATATGCGAATGCACCCTTTTGGTGCCTTCAAGAGCTCTCTGTTGAACGCAAAGCTGAAGAAGATTAGAATAGATAAATGAAGATGGGTGTTCAATACGATCAAGTAGTTGAATTGCTTCTGTTAAACGGGATTTCTGGCAAAGGTTGATAATGGCTTCTTCATGTTTGTTTTGGGATTTGAAGAAAGTTTTTTGAGGGTTTGGGGTTCTTGAAAGGGTTTCGGAAGAAGATGTGGAGATGATTCGTTGGTGAGGGGTGATGAGAGCTCGAAAATGGGGTCTGATGGATCTCATGGTTTTGTAAACAGAAGGTGAGGTGAGGAAAGGATGTGTGACAGTGAACTTGAATCGGGTTTAGGGTTCTAGCTTCGATTCCATTTTATCGGTTTTAACTATCACTACTGTTCTACTGATTCCTTCCTTCTGATGATGATTTTGATTGAAGCGGTGTTCTCTCTCTCTCTCTCTCTCTCTCTCTCTCTCTCTCTCACTATCCCTGATTTCCAGACAGAGAGAGATGTTGAATTGAATGGGTTGGGTTGGGTTTTTCTTCGTGACTTTTCAGAGGTTTCTTTCTCAAGTTACACTTACCACCCTTACAGGTTTCATTTCTTACTGAAACTGCGATAAAGTTTCAACTTATTTCCAAATTTCATAAGTTCCACTTATGGTGGGTCCGAGTGAGTTTTCCTCTACAGATCTCAAGTTCGAGTATGAGTGATAGAAGTTTTTCATTGAGGGGTTTAAATTGGGGATCTATTGTGCGAGAGGGCTCTCTAGCGCGGTCCCGGTTAAGACAACGTATACTATACCTCTCGACATTCGCGAATAATTCACACATTTCAAAAAAAAAAAAAAAAAGGAATTGATTATTTTCACCAACTTTTGGTTTATTAATTTTTCGAAAAGTTAAAAAGCTAAGACTGTTTATCTTGGGAGAGAATAAGTTAATAAGTCACAATTTGTGACTTATTAACTTTTGGTTGAAGTTAAAAAGGAGTTAAAAAAAGGAATCCTAAACACCCTTTGTATGTTACACCCAAATTTACATATTTGACTATCATAACAAGATTAGAACCCTCAACAACCTTACGGGGAGTGATGCATTTTTAGACTAAATGGTATGGAGTAAAGCCTTTCGGTGCCCTTGGTTCTCATCGGCACCAAGTCTACAAAATATGTTTCACACTTCACTTCCCTTTCACGCTCGCCATTACTCTCATGAGAGCCCTTTTGGCGCCTCCCAAGGCAATGTTGGGGACTTTATCAAGTTGATGTGGATACCGTGTAGCCTTAACAAACTTGTATCGCTAGACTGCTAGCCGTTTGGTAGCATGTAATTCGGATCAAATCATAACCCTTTTTTTAAGAAATTTGTAGAGTTGTAGTTCCTTTCTTTTATTAGTCTATGAATGAACTAAATTACTTTTCTTTTTCCTCGACTAGTACCTATGATTGGCTCTCTATAAGAAAACAAGAGCTTTAGGTTCTCAATGAAATCATTTATTGAAGAGTGTTGGATTTAGTTTTATCGAATAAAAGTGTTTAGCCTACACTTTAGGAGTTTGTTTATGCTAACGTACATGTAAAACAAGTCCATGGTTTGTTTTCGTCTGATTTTTTTTTGGTTTATGTTGCGTCTATTTTACTTGGAAGCATTGTAGTATTTGAGAGTATCATTGATGTATGTAGGGCTGTAAACGAACCAAACGTTTGGCGAACAGTTCGTGAACCGTTCGGCGAGAAGTTCGTTTGTGTTCGTTCGTTTATTAAACAAACGAACACGAACAAGAAATTTTGTTCGTTTAGTTAAACGAACAAGAAATTTTGTTCGTTTAGTTAAACGAACAAACATGAACAGAGGTCGCGTTCATTCGTTTATGTTCGTGAACGTTCGGTAACGTGTTCATTTGTGTTCGATAGATCATTAGTGTTTTTAATTTTTATATTTATTTAAATACTTCAAAATTCCGACAAATTAAATATTTAGTAAGTGTCAGTGTATTATATATTTTGTTCATGGACGATTATTTGTGTTCGTTTTTTTTCATTTGTGTTCATGAACATTAGTTTGTGCTCATTTGTGTTCGTCAACGTTTCTTTTTGTGTGTTTCCTAAAATTAACAAACAAACACAAACGAACACGAACAAGTTCATTTCCTTAACAAACAAACACAACATAAAATCTCGTTCGATAAGTGTCCGTGAACGGTTCGCGAACACATATATTTTCTAACAAACGAACACGAACAATGTCTTGTTCGTGTTCGTTTGCAGCCCTAGATGTATGCCTGAGTTTGTTCGAGTGGTATAAGAGCGAAATACTAAGCATTCAGAAGAAGTAGATGAAAGCTTGATGACAGAACAAACAAGTAATATCCGGAATCCTTGTGTTCCTAGGTTCGATGGTGATTATGATCATTGGAGCCTGGTGATGGAGAACTTGCTCCAATCCAAAGAGTATTGGTTAGTAGTCGAAACTGGGTACATCGAACATAAGGAAGGTGTGCAAGTGATGACGACCCAACAAAAGAATTTGGAGGAGATGAAACTAAAAGATGTGAACTTGTTCCAATCCATTGACAAGCTCATTTTGAAGACCATTACCCAAAAAGAGATGACAAAACAACTCTAGGACACCATAGAGTTAAGTATCAAAGGGATCTCTAACCACATTAATAGACGGATGTATAATAGGAAACGATATCACTTATATTTGTTATGTAAATATCTCTCCCAAGATAGGAGATCCCTTGTAATCTTTATATAGGACATATTGTAAATGAGAATAATCAAGAGTTGACAATCTCTCATGGTATCATACCTATAGCCGATCCTCTATTCTTTCCCCACCTTCTGCGTCTGCGCAACCCTACTTCTCCCTCATCATGTCTTCGTCATCTTCTTCCCCTCACCCCGCAGTCACGGTTACTTCAATCAAAAACCTGATTCCTATCACCCTAGACATTGAAACTGGCCACTACACTACATGGTCAGAGATGTTTAAGATTCAATGCAAAGCTCACCTTGTATTTGATCACCTGCAACCGAAGCCAGCAGAAGCCTCCAGTTCCTCCACCACAACTGACAAAACATCGGACAAAGATGCTGCTCCACAAACCGAAACATGGGAACGGCTGGACTCCATTGTACTACAGTGGATTTATAGTACAATATCTACTGATCTTCTTCATACCGTTCTCAAACCCGACACCACCGCATACGACGCCTGGACCACGATTGCTAATATCTTCCAGGACAATAAAGCAACTCGCACAATCGACCTCAACAACAAATTCTCCAACACTCGTCTTGACCAGTTTCCGAATATGTCTGCGTACTGTCAAGCATTGAAGGTTATTTTTGATCAACTGACCAACCTCGGCTCCCCGGTCACCGACGAACAACTAGTGTTACAACTCCTCACAGGTTTGAATGAACAATACGAAAATACTGCCTCCGTCATTCAACAAATGAAGCCTCTTCCAGATTTCTACGACACTCGCTCCAGGCTATGTATGGCCGAATCCCGCAAGACCAATCAGGCCCGCCAATCGGCTCAGTCAGCCGGCACCGCCCTTCACACATCTGTTGAGCCACCATCTCGGGACACTCGGGACAAATCGGAGTCAAGGGAGCAGCGGAACGAGACCTCCGACAGGGGCCGCGGTCGCGGTCGCGGCCGTGGCCGTGGAAGAGGAAGACAGAACGGTTATGGCGGTCGTGGCAGGGGAACCCCTAATTTCTCTTCTGGCAGCATCGGTCAACACATGAATGGGTTTTACCCTTGGCCTTACTATCCTTGGGCCGGCCCACCTGCAAATGCACCCACATGGAATAATTGGGCCCCCATTCCACCTTGCCCCTACCCTACTGTACCCAAAACCAACAATACTGGTGCGGGTATTTTAGGCCCTCGTCCATCTACCCCATTTGCTGCCACGCCCACCGACATCAATCAGGCCATGTACGCGATGTCTCTCACTGACCCATCTTGGGCCATGGATACAGGTGCCACAGGTCACATGACTTCCAACTCTAAACTCTCGTCTTCTTTTAATAAAAGCATGATTCGAAATATTATTGTGGGCAATGGTCAAACCATTCCCGTGTATGGACAAGGCGACCTTACCTTACCCCCTCCCCTCCCACCCTTTAAACTGAATCAAGTCCTTTATTCCCCCTCACTAATCAAAAATTTACTGTCTGTTCGTCGTTTCACTACTGATAATCAACTTTCTATTGAATTTGACCCATATGGTTTTTTGGTGAAGGATCTCAAGACTCGGACGCCTATCCTACGATGCAATAGCTCCGGAGACCTTTACACATTTGATCCATCCCAAGTCATCAAGTTCACTTCTCCCACTGCCCTCACCGCTATTTCTCAAGACACATGGCATCAACGTCTCGGTCATCCGGGATCATCTTCATTACATTCTCTTAAAAATTCCAGTTTTATTAATTATGGACCGTTAAAAAATAATGTTTGTCAATCGTGTGTTTTTGGTAAACATATTAGACTACCGTTTCTTGATTCTAATAATACTACGCAAATGCCTTTTGATATTATCCATAGTGATCTTTGGACCTCTCCGATCCTTAGCACGGGGGGTCACCGTTATTACATTATCTTTCTTGATGATTTTTCAAACTTTTTATGGACTTACCCCCTCACACACAAATCCCAAGCTTTTTCTACATTTACCACCTTCGCTAACCTCATTAACACCCAGTTTGAACGAAAGATCAAACAATTCCAATGTGATAACGGTAAAGAATACAATAACCATATGTTTAAACAGTATTGTAATCTCAATGGCATGCATTTTCGGTTCTCTTGCCCATACACCTCCTCCCAAAATGGCAAAGCCGAACGCAAGTTACGGTCCACTAATAATATTATCCGCACCTTGTTGGCCCATTCTTCCCTACCAAATACATACTGGCATCATGCTTTGGAAGTAGCTACCTACCTACAAAACATTTTGCCAAGCAAACTCCTACACAACATTTCTCCCACCCAAACATTATACCACCGCATTCCATCCTACTCGCATTTACGGGTGTTTGGCTGCCTATGCTACCCCCTCATCCCTCATACTACCATCCATAAACTACAATACCGGTCCATGCCATGCGTCTTTCTTGGTTATCCTACTAACCATCGAGGCTACAAATGTCTCGACCTCAATACACGTCAAATTATAATCAACCGACATGTTATATTTGACGAATCTATTTTTCCCTTCGCTAATAATCCTAAACCTTCCCTACACTCCTATGAATTTCTCAACACCACTGTTCCTTCTACTGCCTCACCTAATCCTTCATCTAACCCTCCCTCCACCACTTCTGTTCCGCCCACCCATCATTACCCAGTTCACCCTCCAACCCACATTCACCCAACCACTTACGGCCCACCTTCCTACTTCACTAGCCCAACTACTTCATCTCCACAACCCTCGGTTCCCTCCAGCCCAAACTCTCCTTCGCCCTCAGGCCCAAACTCACCCACCAACCCAAACTCTCCTTCGCCCTCAGGCCCAAACTCTCCCACCAGCCCAATCCCGGTTTCACTCACCTCACCATCCTCATCTTCTCTCGGCCCACACTCACCCACTCCCAGCCCTGTTTCTGATCCCTTACATGACCCGGTACCCCCCTCCAGTACACAGTCCTCCCCAACCCCACCCCCACCTCCCCCTCCTCCCACTCGAACTATCCGTACCCGCTCCATGGACGGCATAGTTAAACCGAAAAACATACTTAATCTCCATTCCTCCTCCATTGCTCCTATACCCAAAAATCCCAAGGACGCCTTGTCTAACACGGATTGGCATAACGCCATGAACACCGAATTTAATGCTCTTATTAAAAAAAAGACGTGGGTTTTAGTTCCACGGCAACCTCATATGCATGTTTTACGTAGCATGTGGCTATTTCGCCACAAATTTCGGTCCGACGGTACACTTGAACGATACAAGGCGCGCCTTGTTTGTGATGGAAGTAATCAACAAATTGGGGTTGACTGCGGTGAAACTTTCAGTCCGGTTGTGAAGCCTACCACTATACGTATCGTTTTATCGCTTGCATTGTCACAGTCGTGGCCGATTCATCAACTCGACGTTACCAACGCGTTCCTTCACGGTAATCTAAATGAGACAGTATACATGTATCAACCCATGGGGTTTCGACACCGGCAATATCCCGATCACGTGTGTCTTCTAAAGAAGTCACTTTATGGTTTGAAACAGGCCCCGCGTGCGTGGTATCAACGATTTACCGACTTCGTTCTTTCATTAGGCTTTCAGCAAAGTAAATGTGACAACTCACTCTTTACTTACTGTCACAATGGCACTTCAGCTTACTTGCTCATCTACGTCGATGATATTATTCTCACAACATCCACGGATTCTCTTCGCGTGAACCTTATGTCTCGACTATCAAACGAATTTGCAATGAAAGATCTCGGGCCGCTCAGTCACTTCTTGGGCATTCACGTTCAACGGCAAGGTAATCGAATGTTTCTTTCTCAACAGGTTTACACAAAAGAGATTATCGACCGGGCCGGCATGTCCTCCTGTAAACCTGTGGCTACTCCTGTTGATACTAAGCCTAAACTCGGCTCCAACGCGGGTGTTGACTTCGATGACCCGACACTCTATCGCAGCCTTGCAGGAGCCCTACAATATTTGACATTCACGCGACCAGACATATGTTACGCTGTTCAACAAGTATGCATGTATATGCACGCACCGAAAGTGGATCATTGGAATGCCCTTAAGCGGATTATTCGGTATCTTCAAGGTACCTCCTCTCATGGCCTTACCATCGGTACTTCTGCAGATTTTTCTTTACGAGCATACACCGACGCTGATTGGGCGGGCTGTCCCGATACGCGACGTTCCACTTCGGGTTATTGTGTGTATTTGGGTTCGAACATCATTTCATGGTCGTCTAAACGCCAGTCAGTTATCTCCCGGTCCAGCGCTGAAGCCGAATACCGGGGCGTTGCTAATGTTGTCGCTGAACTATGTTGGCTTCGTAACCTTCTCTTAGAGCTACATCGACCCGTCAACAAGGCTAGCCTAGTCTACTGTGATAACATCAGTGCGATCTATTTGGCCGGGAATCCAGTTCAACACCAGCGTACTAAACACATTGAACTGGATATCCATTTTGTTCGTGATCTGGTACAGCGTGGCACGGTTCGCGTCCTTCACATACCCACGCGGTTTCAAGTGGCTGACATTTTTACAAAGGGGCTGCCTAAAGTTCTATTTGATGATTTTCGCTCCAGTCTCAGCATTCGCCCTCCTCTAGCTTCGACTGCGGGGGTGTAATAGACGGATGTATAATAGGAAACGATATCACTTATATTTGTTATGTAAATATCTCTCCCAAGATAGGAGATCCCTTGTAATCTTTATATAGGACATATTGTAAATGAGAATAATCAAGAGTTGACAATCTCTCACACATGACATGAACTAAAGCATGGTTTGTTCAAGGGTATTGGTTATGTCAGACATGAAGTAGAAGGAATCAACTAGGTAAACTAATATTTGTATCTGATTTAACGTGAAACTTCCTCAGTGTCGGGTAGTTACAAGAGAAGCGATTAACTCTTGTGTTTCGTGAAGGCATATGAAAATCTATCATCCTTAACGAGAGGATTGATTGTCACTTCACACATCACAAAAGAGTAAGTTATGCCAATTATCCCTCTGGTATGTTGAGATTTTAGCTTTCACCCTTTGGTCTTGGAAAGTAAGGGTATAATCCATATTGTTCACTCCAACTACACTTTCTTCTTCATACCAGATCTTCGCATCTAACATCTTGAAGGGTACCATGCCTCATCTTCATAGCCGACGACTACTGCTCCAGATTGATTGAAACATGGTGTTTCTTCATATCTCTCTAGACTTGCAAGTCCAGATTTATACTTTGCTCTTTCTCATTTCTCCGGTGGGTGAAGTTGAGAACCTTGTCAACGGTCCCAATCTTTCTAGCCCTTGTGATTCTCCCTTAGCCATCGTGAGTGAACCATGTGAACTCCCTAGAGATGGGTGCCGGAACAGTACCCGCAACAAAGAAGAAGATGAATGAAGGAGGGGTATTTTTGTTTTTTTAACTATATGGGATAAACTTTTTTTAAATCGAACGCCAAAACTTAACACGCATTCATTCATGGGACACAAATGTGTAGGTGGAGTGAAAAGTATGTGTTAAATGTGAAGATTGAATGATGTTCAATGTGAAGACTAAATGAATATCTGTTGAGTATCTCAACCAACATATACACATAGAGATTACACTGAGTTATATCGGATGCGTCAAAACACGTTTTCACATGATTAACGCATCACATAACGTGTCGCCGGCTATAAACAACTAAGATGTCACCGCCACAATACATGACTAATGGCAACAATCTAGTTATACATTAGATTCATGTCGTATAAGAATTTCACGCCCCAAAATACACTCATATCAGTGTCTAATCTAATGAAAGAAATGCTACTAAAATATATGCCAATTTAGCCTATGTTTGAAGTGTTACCCAATTCACACTAAAACATAAAAAGGGCCCAATCCGAACGCTGCAGGCCCAATCCATAAAGTTGTGACCAACCTGTTAATTTTATGGGCTCTTTTACGGACTTTGCTATTTCAGAAGCTTAGCTAACTGAATTATGCCTGTTAATGACGCATCCTAAAATAAGGTATAAAAAGTTACTGAAAAATATGAAGGAAATGAAAATGTAGAAAACTAACCTATAAAAAAAGTTTATACTGAATTATGCCTGTTAATTAAGACAAGGATGTGAATATATAAGGGTGGAAGGGGCACCATTTCGGTGACCCCTTCGGTGAGTATGTTTGCCAATCGGGGAGGCGCCCTGCCATATTTTTGGTGAGTGGTGAATGGTGAGCACGGTTACTAGTCACCAATGTGGGAAGAGAAGAGAGAGAGGAGAAAGAAGGGGTTAATGGTGGGCCCACTCTCTTCCAACAAATCACACATTTATTTTTTTATTTTAAAAAAAAAATTGTTTACCACTCCCCATGTGGGGAGCACCTCTAAGGCTATAGGGTGTGGTCATGACCCTCATGATCACCATGACCCTCCACATCAGCGCCATGCCGCCATGTCACCTACTTCTAATCCATCATCCAAAACCACTACCCTAAGGGTGTGGTCGTGACTTAAACCACTGTTATCTTACTTCAATTTATTTTTGTGAAAAGGAAAGAAAATATAAAATATGAAAAGTAGGCTCATGGTTGCCATGGTTTAATCCATGGGAATCATGATGGATGAGACAAGGGGGTTGTGTAGCAATCCATTAATGGTCCTACGTGACGATTAATGACCCAACCATGCCCCTCACACCCTATAGCCTAATGTTTGAGTCCAAAATGAAAAGGGGGGAGAAAAGTTGACATAGCATGAAATTATTGACTAGAGAAAAGGTTTACCACTCCTCATTTAGTGAGCACCCATTTCACCCTTAACACGACAGTACAACACATACCTAACATGAAATTCAAGAGTTTGAATTTAGTGTGAGACTCTAAATGGATTAGGTCGGTTTCAAGTCAAAACTACTAACATGTTTTTAATTAAGAAAATCTTGTTTGAGTTGACTTGATGGGTTCCAAGTTGATACGTGTAAGCCATTAATTTTGAACTTTTTTTCCAGCAAAATGTGTTTTATCATTTATGTTATTGCTTAAACTGGATGGATATTAATCTATTATACAAAAAGTTAAACAGGTGTTTATACTTTTAACATGATTAATTGATTATTTTAATTAGTTTGTATTGTTTGTTTAAAACTTGTGATATTAGATTATTAATATACAAAAAATAATAGAATATTAAGTTTCGTGTTAGACCGACGGTGTTTGTATCGACCCGCGAAAACTCATGTCGTGTTTCAGATCATGCATCTGAAACAAATTTTTGGGTTGATGTCGTCATGGGCGGAGCTTCATGGTGGTTGGGGGATGTCCCGGCTCCCACTGATTTTTCGTTTGTAGTGTTAATTTTACAGAAATTTTTGATTTTTTTTTATAGTGTAAAATATTAGATTTTTAAGAGTCTGACTCTACTAATTTGGATTTTGAGAGTCAGACCCCTACTGATTTTTTTCATTCAAGCTCCGCCACTAGATATCATGTACTATCCATCTAACAGTCTAACACCCTAAAGACAAGTGACAAATAACAAGTCCTAAACTGAGAAGACATGTTTTGTAAACATGACAAGGAATAGAGAGAGATATGAGAGGGATATTGGGAGGCGGTACTTAATTTTGGCAGGTCACCGGGCCTGTTTTACCATAAGTTTTTTTTTTTTTTTTAATTTTATGGTAATTATGTGTATACACCAAAATGTGAATATTTTTGTTTAGTGGTTATTTCATAACAATAATAATGTATCAATATTTAAAACATACTATCACTTGAATACATTAAATCAGAACCAATGAATCTATGAAAATTTAAATTTGGTTTTTTAACACCTAAAATCACCGCACCTATCTTTTGCGGGATTTGAACCCACAATCATGTACTTGAGAAATATACTATTTTACCACTAGACTATCCCTTTGACACATTTAATTAGTTTTTTTTTTTAATATCAAACTATGCATGTACAATTTGTACAAAACTAAGGGGGTGTTTGTTTTTTGTCAAAAACACTTCAGAACCTCTTATGTCTGCCCCACGCAGACGTTTGAGTCTGCAGTGTGTTTGTTTTATTGAAGTGCTTTCATTAAAAAAGGTCTTCAAGACCACTTCCTCAAGCAGATGTGGACCACTGACTTCAAGGGTCTTCTACCCTCTTCTTCTCTGCTCATTCAAAACAAAACAAATCTCATAACCCTAGGAATCCAGCACACATCGATCTCCACCTCCATCGCCGTCGATCTCCATCTTCATCCCTGACACATCGATCTCCACCTCCATCCATAGCACACATCGATCTCCACTTCATCGCCGTCGATCTCCATCTTCATCTCCGACACATCGATCTCCACCTCCATCCACCGACACATCGATATCCACCTCCATCGCCGTCGATCTCTATCTTCATCTCCGACGAAGCCCTCACCTCCATCGATCTCCATCTTCATCTCCGACGAAGCCCTCATCTCCACCTTCAGGTACGTGATGATTGATGTGTTGTTCAGTCTGTTTAATCATTGGTTTGATGTTATTCACTCTGTTGATACCCCTTATGATGATTGATGTCTTGTTCAGTAGGTGGTGTTATATTATGATATACAGGTAATGTGTTTTTATAATATGATTTCTGACATTAAAGAGGAATATAAAGGATAAACTACTTCGACCAATTTAAGGATAAACTTTGTTTTTATAATATGATTTGTGCTCTGATCTTTCTTTGAAAGATGAGTTGCAATTTGGTTTATCACAAATGATAAAAAAACAAACAGTCTTCTTCTTGCAGACTGTAGAGTTTTGTTCCACCTATTCATCTACAAATGTCTGCAGATATGGTCCGCAGACTGCAGACGTTTTAGCTCTGAAAAAACAAACAACACCTAAATCATAATCATCCTTCTAGCACCCTAGGTTTTGCTACCCCCCTTTTAGCCTTGTGATTTTTGTTGTCCCCTTCTCATCCCCTATTTTGATGAGTAGACTTGCATAAAAAAAGGTATACACCATACATGTTATTAGTCGGAGTAAGGAAATATAAACCGGTTGGTAGCTGGTCATTTAAAAGGATTCAAGGTTTTTCTATTAATAATAATCATTCTATTATCATTGTTGTTATTTCAAACTTAAAACACCCCTATCTCCCTATAAACATTCCATCATTGATTTCCTTCAACAAACTAATTCACACTCCAACAACCTTGTAAACGCTTTGATCTGTGCATTTTAAGAACACTTTATTTAATATTAGTTATGGTTAAAATGCGTTGATAATAGTATATAATATGGTTGTTTATGTAGTTTTATTATCATGCGGGTTGAGAAGAAAACAAGCTAAAACGATTATGTTACTAGTTAACGGTATAATTGAAGCATTGGCTTTTCGATTACTATATATATGAGATAATAAACGGTCAGTCACGCGTCTAACTTAGGATATGTGGGTAGGCCCAGCCGGTGGAAAGGTTCCTTAGATTTGATATAAAATAACTTAAATAGGAGTCTTGTGGGTTCCCGCTTTAGGAGCTATAGCAAAACTGAAACTGTGAAGAGTATAAGAGGTACATCATAAGTAAAAAACTTATAAGTTTTTCCGATTAAACTGGCACACCTGTTTCTTTTTGTGAAAACAAATCCGAAACAGTGTGGCGCCAAAATATATATATATATATATATATATATATATATATATATATTCCATCCATTCATTTAAGCACATGTAAAAAAAGAGAAAAACGAAGCCTATGGTTTTGCCACGGGGGTATCGACTCATGCGGTACATACCCTCTAGGTGGAGTTCTAAAAATGCATGAAGTTTATGGCATTAACCATGGGGATGGTGACTCGTATGACGTATGTCCGCTGAATTGATCGTATACAAAAGCATGTAAGCTCATAATATCATCCATCTATCCATCATAAAGTTTAATCGGAATAACATACGAGTTTTTTTATATAAGGCGGTAGATTATAAATCTTTTAATCTCATAAGCTTGAAACGGGAATAGGTGGAGTCGTAGTCTTTTGAGTGTGGGATTCATAGACAACTATAAATTACTTGAACTTAATAGATCGAAAATAAGGGCTTTGAAACCGGCGGTTGGGTTTAAGTGGACCGTATATCCACAATCTTTGTTAACGTGTGATGTGATTTGTTTTAATAAAATAATTGAATACATTGGAAGCCATTTGTTTTGATTGTGATTCCATTGCAAATTATTTTTTTGGGACGAAAAAAGATAAGCGTGGGGATTTGATCTGTGCATTTTAAGAACACTTTATTTAATATTAGTTATGGTTAAAATGCGTTGATAATAGTATATAATATGGTTGTTTATGTAGTTTTATTATCATGCGGGTTGAGAAGAAAACAAGCTAAAACGATTATGTTACTAGTTAACGGTCCAAGATCATGTAATTTATTATTGTAACTACGAACCTTAATGACATAAATTCAAATGGTTATGGACATTAAATAGAAATGAAAACAAACAATTCAAGAATTAGTAAAAACAAAGAATGTGTCGTGATGTCCTACCAATTTAATTTAATGATCATTTAATGTTTATAAATTACATAATTCATGAAACTCAATATATGGAGCTTACTAGTATATATTGGGCCTAAAAGCCACGCATGGGCTGAATGTGTTTTTGACGGCAGAGAATTGGGGAACAACTACTTGAAGCGCAAGGAATTAATAAAGAGATGAGGTATTATATTATAAAGACGAGGATGTGAACAGCCGTCAGACGTAACCAAGGAACGAATTTGACCATCATTCTCTTCATCTCAAGCTGAAGCCAATCATTGACATCTAACCAACTCGGGATGACAACCGGAGCGGCGAAGACTACCATGAGCGGCTAAACTTTTTTGTGACTTCTGCCCGGATGAACGTTTACACGGTTTGATATAATTTTCTGTTTTTCTGATTTTTGTAAACTGGTATATCTTGACCACTTGTGTTGAATTATTGGTAAATGTTTCTTGTATTTGAATTACTTATCATTTATTAAGCGTATTGGCAATTTTCTTGCGTTGTTAGCGGGTTGGTAAATTGGTGGGTAATTGATACAATCAAATGGGTTATTAGGTTGCATAGTGAATCTTAAAAACTATCCCTATTAACTAATCAAATTCAAAAATTCCGAGGCCATGTCTATGTGGTGTTTTGAATCAGATAACAGATTTTTATATTAAAACGGGTATTCGCGATTCCGGGTGGAGGTTACTTCTTCTCATCTTGATAACACTTTTCGTGACAAATCGTGTTTTCTTTTAAAACAACAAACAAACCCCCAATTTAGATAGTTTAGTTTTAATTAATTTTCTTTAACGCTAACCACAAATTCCCCGTGGATACGATACCCTACTTACGCTATCTACGTAGCTTATTTAGGTTTTTGATTGACCCTTACGACAGTCATCACGCTCTAAAGAACTTGAGAACTTGAACATGTATTAAGTCGTTGACCACTTTTCGTTTGTAGGCTTATGTGTGTTTGAAATAGATTCTAGTGCGCCATGTGCCATGCAAGTTTGAAGATTCATTAAGGTATTCTCTACCAAAGGGCATTTAGTGCCCAATGGTATCTTGGTGTGTTAAATTGTGCCCCTCTCCTAAAAGTTGTGTGACAACTGTCAAATTTGCATGTATCTGTACAATTAATTAATATTGATTAGTGCTTAATGACTGTGCTGAATTACAATTTATGACTTAAACTGCTTTATGATTTCTGTATCATATATACATGTGCATCACATATTACTTACTGTCACATTATTTTTACATACAAACTCTTAGTGACATAAACGATGCACAAAGCACGGTTAGCACAGTTAGCGGATAGCTCAGAAATATGCTGACAATGTCAATACATAGACAGACAATGTTTTGAGACCCAGTATGAGCCAGAGAGAAGGTACTACACTAGTATGGTGTGTAGGGAAGTAAGGACCATAAAACTGCGTCACTAGGTGATAGTTTAAGTGCCGGAAAGTGCCTAAAACCCACTAAAAGTGCAAAATTCTGCATATTTTAGCAAAAAATCAGCATTTTAATAAACTAATAACATGCAAAAATATGGCAAAATGGTCCTGAATGCTTTCCTAAGTGTCGGGAATTAAAAGTGTCACAAAAGGGTACTTAAAGATTACTAAACGGGATAGCTTGACACTTTAACGAACCGGTATCTAACCGAACAACCGGACACTACCCGAAACACCAAAATTATACTAGAGACATTGTTTAATTATTTCCAAACTAGTTATGATCCCCGAACACCTTAACACCCACTAAAATATCTAGTAACTAATTAAACTAACTAAATACTTGGATTTGGATTACAAAACTAGTAATTAGTTGGAATTTACACTTGGACCCCCTTTCCCCCCTTGTATTTACGGTCAAAAAGACCCCACCAAAATCTCCACTAAATCTCATTTGATATTTTACTTGATTCTCTAAAGATTTTCTAGTGGATATGCCATGTACTTTAGAAACATAAAAACCTTTGGATAATTAGATGTTGGAGGATTTTATTTATAAATCACAAGACTAAGACTCATCATCATCTCAACACTTCCCACAACACAAAAAAATCTTTCTTCTTCCTCCCATGGCTACGGCCCCAAACACCCCTCCATAACAATCATTTCCTAGCTCACTTCTACACATTCTAAGCTTATACAAAGGTGTAACAAGCATAGTTAAGAAGGTCGCAAGCAACGGAAGTTCAAGGACCTTGTTCATTTGCTTTTATCTACTTCATTCCTACACTTGATCATCCCTAGCCTTGAAGCTAGTAGTAAGACTTCTTTGATCTTTGTTTACTTCATATTTCTTAGTGGTTAAAAGATATATTGTGTGAATTAGTTTGTTGAAGGAAATCAATGATGGAATGTTTAAAGGGAGATAGGGGTGTTTTAAGTTTGAAATAACAACAATGATAATAGAATGATTATTATTAATAGAAAAACCTTGAATCATCATCTCAACACTTCCCACAACACAAAAAAAACTTTCTTCTTCCTCCCATGGCTACGGACCCAAACACCCCTCCATAACAATCATTTCCTAGCTCACTTCTACACATTCTAAGCTTATACAAAGGTGTAACAAGCATAGTTAAGAAGGTCGCAAGCAACGGAAGTTCAAGGACCTTGTTCATTTGCTTTTATCTACTTCATTCCTACACTTGATCATTCCTAGCCCTGAAGCTAGTAGTAAGACTTCTTTGATCTTTGTTTACTTCATATTTCTTAGTGGTTAAAAGATATATTGTGATGAAATAACAAGAACACTAAAAGACTTGAACTTGAATCTTGAATCATAAGATGAAACATAATGAAATATTGTTAAAATGATGTTGTTTTGAATATATTGATGATTACTTGTTGATTCTTGGTAATGTGATGTTGATCATCATATGGGACTTGTTAGAGTATGATTAAAAACATGGTTTAACAAGTTAGAAGATGATTATGTGTTTCATGAAATAATCATCTTCTAGACTAAACATGAACTTGAAAGTAAAAATGATTTTCTTACAAAGTAATAAACCAAGTGAACTAGTAAACTTGTGAACCCAAGACTTGTGTATGATTTTCCAAGAAAAACCAAGTTAAAAAGATGATTTTTGAAAGATCATAACTTTTCTTGCACTTACATTATTTTTGGAAATAAAATAAGTGTAGAAAGGCTAGTAAAACAAGAAGACGATGTAAACAAATATTTTTGTAAAATGAGTTCACAAGTTGTAAACATCTAGAAATCCCGAGAATGAGATTTTAACAAAAGTAAATATACTTTGGGAAGTAACTAAGGCTACTAAATATATTACCAAGTTACTACGCGTTTTTACGAAAACTCAAGTTCATGTTATGTAACACCTCGAAATTTTTGCGTCCAATAATGTATTGACACGTGTCATAAGTTTACACGTGGTAATAAACACTAAATAAAGGACCAAAGTTGACAATCATTGAAAGTATATAAATTCGAGGGTTAAAACTGTCAACGAGGGATAAATATACTGTATAGTAACCCCAAATGATGCTCGTACCTTCAAACGAATAAATCATGGATCGTACGGAACGAATTGTGGGAGAAAGTGAGGAATTACAAACTACAAGGGCTAAATGTGTCAACATGTTTAAGTTATACCTCTGAGTGACCTTTGGGCATACCTGAGGCTTTGTAATGGTAAATTATACTCACTAGAATGTGCTATATAAATTTCGCGAAGTTCCGATTCAAAACGAGAAAGTTATGATCGAATTCGTTAAAAAGGGTTAAAAGCGTCAAACTTTGAAAATTAAGACTTTTCGGGTAATAATAAATTAACCAAGGGTTAATAAGTTGGGTAAAAGCCACGGGTCCCTTATATGCAAATTAACGAGGCCCAAAACGCAAAGTTACCCCTTCGAAACCGAAAGGCTAGGGTAATAATGGCAAAAGATTTGAAAATCTTGGAAATCAAGTCTCAGGCGGGCCGCGTTAAAGATCTAAGTGATCTTACGCGGGCCGCGAGCCATGTGTAGATTCGTTTACTGACAATAGGATCCAGGCGACCCGCGTAAAGGTAGCCTGATCCTTCACGCGGGCCGCATCAGACCGCCAGTTGCAGAAAACGGGGGCAGGTTCACTGTTTGCTATTTTAACCGCCTTAGAATGCCATTATGAGAGCATGGGCGCCCCCTAAACGACCCCTAGCACCCAGGGACACATGTTGATGATCAAGGAACCCTTGTAGCCTTAGTTGTGATGATCTTGTGCTTCCATTTTCACTATAAAAGGCCATGAGTTATGCACTTAGTGGACACACCTCAAACCTGCTTTCTTGATCACCTCTAGAGCTCAAGAGCACTCTTCTAACATCTCTGGTAGTGTACCAAGCTTCTGTAAGTATGCCTAACCCTTTGTGGTTTAGTTTTTGCATAGTTATAGCTTGAAAGTCAATCCGTCGTAATTAACGATTGACTTTACGATAAATCACAAATGGTCCAGTGGTTTGTCGAATCAAAGGAAGTTATATGTTGGTAATCATGTGGGCTTTGAACCCCTAAAAGGGCACCCTCTGATTCCCACTCTAACTAGTCCAAATGTCGAGTCAAACTTGCTTAGAAAAAGTCAACATAATGCTATTTTGCGATTTTATGCATAATCAGTAATGTAGATGGCGTATAACCTGTTTTAACACTCATATAACATGATAATAAGTATATTAACTAGTCTAAGCTTGTTCGATCCGACCATTTGCTGTTTTGACCCGGTTCGGAACCGAAAATCGCAAAACTTTGACTTTTGCTTTGACTTCAGTTCTGACCCGTTATGGTATGATTTAGATATGCCTTAAGACTCTCTTAGGACCAGGTTACAAGATGGTATAACCCTCTGTGACCGGTTCGTTGTTTGTCCGTGTCTTTAGCACATTTCCGTTAAATGCTTAAAAGTTGACCGTAACGCCCTTTTTACTTTTAAACGAGAATTTTGGATATGTGAAAGGACAATAACTTTAGTTACTGATACCTAAGCATGTCCCTAAAATTTCACGTCAATCCAAGGTCTAGAATAGGAGTTATGCTAAATAGCGCAATTACGGAAACTTTAGTAATTAAACGGCGCAATTAGCATAACGCTTATCTAAGCCCAAATTTTGACACCAAACCTTTTACACACTGATGTAAAACAATATTTTGGGATTTTTAAAGATTTTTAATCATTTTCAGCCTGCTCATAACCTGCGGTTATGGCATCGGTTCGGTAAATACCGAATATACCCTTTTTGGACATAACTTGAGTTCTACAAGGTATTTGACCCGATTCCTGTCGCTACTGATTTTAAATAATAAATAGTGTATTTTGGACTTTATAAACTGTTCGGAAAACTCAGATTTCCTATAGAACTCAGAAACCTCTGTTATAATCTTTAAAATGACCGAAATACCCCTACGGGGCATATAATGGATTTAAACTCGTTACAGGCATTATGGGAGGTATCCTACTGATACCACAACCTCTTTAGAGCATATTAACTTAGGAAACTTGTGTAGGACTCTTACGGTTACCCGTTACGCCTTTTGTGCGCACGGTTCGGTTTCTGTAACTAGTTTACATAAACTAGCCGAAACGGGTCAAACCTTATTGTTTTGACCTCAAAATCCAGAGTGTGGTTATATTACCCATATAAAACAAGTCTTCAAACTTGTTGGGTCCAAACCACATTCCATTCCCGGTTTTCGCCTTTCACGCGATTAAACCGTAATTATCCTTTGAAACTGACCGGTCTAAGCTAAGGCTAAATTAAAGACCCGTTAGGATTCTAATAGGTTATTTTATACCTTCGTTCCAGAATAGGAGACCAGTAAAAGAAACTTGCATTTGTTTGATTGAGGTTTAATACTTGCTCAGGTAAATACTTTTAACTTATTTTCCGTTATACGGCTTGGGTTACGGTATTTAAAATACCGCTTGGTCGGGCAATTGACCCCAACTCATTAGTAGTTGGGTATTATCAATGTGACCCGTTTAAAAACTTGTTTTGTTGGCTTTACGCCTTTGGGATCTTAATGACCATGTCCCCGATATCCTTGGCATCATTTTACAAAATGGCCACGACCCCGACACACGGGTGTAGGCGTACACTCGTAATGTGTCTATAATATTAAAGGTATAACCGTTGGTTTTCCCGCCACGGCTTTATGCTTGTGGCGTGTCTATTAACCTTAAACCCGGCACGACCCGGGCGACCGAACGCATAGTGAACATGTAATTCTTTTGCAAGATTTAATTGATAAATTATCCCAAGTTATAAAGAGGTTGTGCCTTGTGCATTCAAATCAATTTATTTAAACATTTTACAAAAGTGTCAGTTGAATGTATTTACCAGTGTAAACTGACGTATTTTTCCCCAAAAAGATTAATGCAGGTTCTACTCGTAATAGGCTGGCCACTCCTTAGCATCGTTAGAGTCTCGCAAGCTTGGGATGCCAATATCTGTTGAACAATATTTTATATTTTATTTTGATCCCCTGTGGATTATATTTCGAAGATTGTGATACTTGGATATTACATTCGATAGTTGGAATATATTTATCTTTATGCTTCCTTTGTGCATTTATATATTGTGTGGCTTGACTATATTGTTGCCAACTACGTCACGGTAATCCCCCACCGGGCCCACCGGTGATACACGTGGAAATCGGGGTGTGACAGTTGGTATCAGAGCCAACGTTGAGTGAATTAAACACTATCCTTATGTGTTTAATCTCAATGACACAATTGCACATACCTGAAATTTTTATTCCAGTTTGTCTTTTATTGTTTATTGTGATTTAAAGAATTATTAAGCAGGAAATATGCCGCCAGCAATCAAAAGAGGAGGAAGAGGCAAAGGACCAATCACTACTCGCAATGATCACGAGGTTGGACCTTCAAACATGCGAGCTCCTTCCAGCACAAGGAGCGAAGAGCCTCAGAGACGTAGAAGAAACCTCTTTGAGCCAGCTAGACGGTCTACCTCACACAGTTCGATGCCTTCATACCGTCACTCTTTTGGACCAAATTCATAGAACGATCCCAGTAACCCTCAACCTTCCTATATACCTCTCCAACGTTCTGTTTCGCATCGTTCCTTTGGCGATCCCACTCCTTTCTTCCAAAGCCAGTTCAACCCGGCTGACTATATCCAAGAACCAGCGGGCTTTAACCCGTTGGGACCAGAAGATCATTTCTCCGAAGATAATGCGGTAGATATGGACGAGGACACGGATCTCATAGAACCTTCACGCGGTACTCCCACGCACCCTATTGATATCTCTGACGGATCTTCTTTCCACGGAACACCCTATCAAGGTCCAGCCAGTTTCCAAGCGTTATTCAACCAGCTTGAGTGGTATTTTACGCCCTCTCACCAAGCATCGCCTAATCAGCAGCAGCAGCAGGATCCCTCCGAGGATCCGCGTTTCGTGGCTGTCACGCCACCGCCTCCTCCGCCACCAGTTCAACAGGCACCTCCAGATCCACCAAGGCGTAGGAGATCAGGTGCACGTATGTCCACTCGAAGAGGGGAATTTCATTTCAGCACCCCTCGACACTCCAGTGGTAGTCACTATCCACCACTGCAAGAAGAAGGACCTTCAAGCCCAGTCCAATAGGCAAATTCAGCACCGGTTGCACCAGTTGCACCACCTTCGCCACCATTTGGTTATGATAACCCAATACCTGCGTACGCCGGTCCCTCAGCGTATAACCCGTTTGAGCAGCCGTCTCGCACTCACTACAACTATAATTATGATGCCGACCCATACGTGGTAGCGGCTAATTACAACGCCCTCCATCCCGACAGACATTATGGAAATCTTTGGGGAGTAGATTACTCAGCTCATGGGTATCCAGCACCTCCTAGACCTCCGGTTCAACAACCGTCGCAGCAGCCACGTTTTTCTCCACCGGAGCAAGAAGAAATCCTCCACCGTCTTAACCGAGTGGAACGAGACTTTGAGGAAGAACGTAAAAGTAATCGTGGATTCCTTAAAGGCCTAGCAAACCTACTAAAAGGGAGGAAGAAACGAGATCATTAGTCTCTTTATGTACTATTGTATTTCCTATTTTAATCAAGTCCCTGCGTGGACTTATCTTTTTGTCCCTGTGCGGACATCTATCCTTGTATTTGGTCCCTGCGTGGACTTGTTTTCTGTAAACCTCTGCGTAGGTATTTGTTTATCAAAAGTCCCGTCTAGGGCAGTGTGTAATCATTTTTATGATTAATAGAATGTTAGTTTATGAATTTCATTATTGTCATTATATACCTTATTATATGAAATAAATTAAAAAAAAATCATTCCTTTTAAATAAATCTGCCTATCAGTTATTAAACAAAGAATCTTAATGGTGAAACCTAGCCTGGTGTCATTATAAGACCCGGCCAAGATGGTAAGACCCGATTAAAAGGTTCAGATTCCTGTTAGCCTCTGTAAACATGTTAACGTTCTTGGCAAATGTGATTCGTTAAAATCACACGCGTCATTCTCATATAAGAACCCTTCAAAGGATTCCAAAACCCAAATTAATGATTTTTTGAATCAAGAGTTAAGTCGTCAATAAAGATGACCAATTATCAAATATCCATTAGTAATGTGGTGCCTACGGGCCATACTTATTGTCAAATAAGACAAAAGACAGTTGTAGTCTATGACTCCCTGTTTAGAAAGGGTAAAAGAACTACGGATCAAACCTTCATGCCTTGATTCTCTGAAATCCTAGTCTATATATATATAAAACGTCCTTGTGACTAAGCTTTGTGCCACTAACGATATTAATTGTAATTAGGATAAGTTATATTCAAATCCTAAATTAAAGTGAGTAACAAATTAACCAAATATGGTCTATGTTTACCATGGTTAATGAATTGCCATAAAAGACAATTCCATAATAAACTCCTAAAATGAAATTCTGTCATGTTCCTTGTATCAGATCAAGATCTCGATGGCTGACCCAAGTGGAGTTAATAGTCAATCAAAGGAAGATGAAAATGATAACGCCCAAATTCATATAACGGGCGCTGAATTGAAAGCTTTGGTAGACAACGCTGTGAAGACGGCCTTAGATCGTCAGTACGAAGAGTACAACGAGTCTCGAAGCAGGACCTTATCTACACCTCACTCAAAGCCAAAAACCCACTCTAAATCTCACAGCAAACCACCCTCGACTCCGTCTAAGCCTAAGAAGGACGACGATAGGCACTCATCCAATGAGAATAGTGTCCGTCCTAAGGAGAAAGTGTTCGATGATGCACCTCGCGCCAGGGGTTGCACGTATAAGTACTTTGTCTCCTGCAAGCCCAGAGATTTTACTGGGGAGAAAGGCGCGGTGGATTGTATGACCTGGTTAGACGAAATGGACACTGTTGTGGACATCAGTGGTTGTGCAGAGAGAGACGTGGTGAAGTTTGTATCCCAATCGTTCAAGGGTGAAGCCCTAGCGTGGTGGAGATCTTTGGTTCAAGCCTCTGGGAAGGCTGTTTTGTATAGCATGACATGGGAGGAACTTATTGCTCTCATTAAAGAAAACTACTGCCCTCAGCACGAGGTTGAGAAGATAGAGTCTGACTTCTTATCATTGGTCATGAAGAACCTGGATTGCCAGGCTTATCTCACGACTTTCAACACTCTGTCGAGATTGGTTCCGTACCTTGTTACACCGGAACCCAAACGGATCGCGCGTTTCATTGGGGGTTTGGCCCTAGAAATAAAAGCTAGCGTGAAAGCCTCTAGGTCTGCTACCTTCAGGTCCGTGGCAGATATATCTCTGTCTCTCACGCTGGATGCAGTGAGACATAGATCGTTGAGAAACGCTGATAACGAGAAGAGGAAACGTGAAGATGATGATTCACGTAGATCTAACAAGAAGCATCGGGGCAATCGTGACCACAAGAAAGGGTCAGAGAGCAAGAAGAGCGATCGGCAGTCGGGCGATATGCCCTTGTGCAAGGTTTGCCAGAAGCACCATTTCAGAAGGTGCAGGTTTGAAAAGAAATCCCAACCGAAGGCGTGTGGGATATGCAAGTCCTCTGAGCATAGGACTCTTGAGTGCAAGAAACTCAAGGATGCAACTTGCTATAGTTGCAACGAGAAAGGGCACATCAAGACTAACTGCCCGAAGATAGCGAAGAAGACTGAAGATGGTAAAAAGACCAATGCGAGGGTCTTTCAGATGAATGTTCAAGAGGCTATCTACCGGTACGTTCCTTATCAATGATGTATTCGCAAGAGTCTTGTTTGATTCTGGAGCAGATAAATCCTTTGTGGATGATAAGTTCTGTGAATTGTTGAAATTGCCTGTTAAAACCTTGAATGTGAAATATGAGGTAGAACTAGCTGATGGGACTATGGGAACAGTCTCGACTGTTTTAGATGGATGTGTTATATCCATTAGGAATCACTCATTTCCTTTATCCCTGTTACCCTTTAAACTCGCTGGTTTCGATGTAGTGTTGGGTATGGATTGGTTATCGCATAACCAAGCCCAAATCGTGTGCAACCAGAAACAAGTTGTATTCAAGACTCCGTCGGGAGAACCGCTCACCATTCAGGGAGATACTCAACATGGATTGCCTGCACAAGTATCTATGCTAAAGGCATCTAGATGTTTGAAGAAAGGATGTGTCATTTATATGGCACAGGTGACTATCGGTGAAGAGAAACCAAAGATTGAAGACATCCCAGTCATCTCTGACTATCCTGAAGTTTTCCCAGAAGAACTGCCTGGTTTGCCACCAGACAGGCAAGTGGAATTCAGTATCGACATCATTCCGGGAGCCGCGCCTATTGCAAGAGCACCTTATAGATTGGCACCCACGGAAATGAAAGAATTGAGGACGCAGCTAGACGATCTGCTGGCCAAGGGATTTATTAGACCAAGTTCATCTCCTTGGGGAGCACCAATCCTGTTCGTCAAGAAGAAAGATGGTTCGATGCGTCTATGCATCGATTACCGAGAGCTGAATAAGGTTACAATCAAGAATAGGTATCCTTTGCCTAGGATCGACGATCTGTTCGATCAATTGCAAGGAGCGAGCTACTTTTCCAAGATTGACCTGAGGTCAGGTTACCATCAATTGAAGGTCAAAGACGAAGATGTGCATAAAACTGCGTTTAGGACTCGTTATGGTCATTTCGAGTTCCTAGTGATGCCTTTTGGGCTCACCAATGCACCTGCCGCATTCATGGATCTCATGAATCGTGTTTGTAAGCCTTATTTGGATAAATTTGTCATTGTCTTCATCGATGACATCCTCATATATTCAAAAAGTCAAGTTGACCATGAGAAGCATCTCCGATGTATTCTTAAACTGCTTCATCAAGAAAAGCTTTATGCCGAATTCTCTAAATGTGAATTTTGGCTACGAGAAGTCCAGTTCCTTGGACATGTAGTCAGTGAGCGTGGTATCCAGGTGGATCCCGCTAAAGTTGAAGTCGTCATGAACTGGCAGGAGCCGAAGACACCTACAGAGATTCGCAGTTTCCTAGGTCTAGCAGGATACTACAGACGCTTCATTGAAAATTTTTCAAGGATTGCTGCACCCCTAACTTCCCTGACTAGGAAGAAGATTAAGTTCGACTGGGGACCAAAGCAGCAAGAAGCCTTTGATATCCTCAAACAAAAGCTGAGCAATGCTCCAGTGTTGACATTACCGGAAGGAGCGGAAGAATTTGTCGTATATTGTGATGCATCGCACACCGGTATGGGTTGTGTGCTTATGCAGAGGGGCAAAGTGATTGCCTATTCTTCACGACAATTAAAGGTGCATGAAAATAACTACACCACCCATGACTTGGAGTTGGGTGCCGTTGTATTTGCACTAAAGCTTTGGAGGCATTACCTTTATGGCATTAAATTTGTGATCTATACTGATCACAAAAACCTTCAGCATCTGTTCAATCAGAAAGATCTGAATATGAGGCAGCGACGTTGGATGGAAACTCTGAACGACTATGACTGTGAAATAAGATACCATCCAGGCAAGGCCAACGTAGTCGCAGATGCCTTGAGCAGGAAAGAAAGAGTGAAGCCAATAAGGATCAATGCCAAGAGCATTGAAATCAAGAACAGTCTAAATGAGAGATTGTTAGCTGCACAAAAAGAAGCTGTTACAGAAGCTAACTATCCTCACGAAAAGCTAGGGGCAACTGAAGAACAGTTATCCCATGGCAAAGATGGAATTCTGAGATTGAATGGAAGAATATGGGTTCCTGTTTATGGAGGTCTTTGTGACGTTATCCTTCAGGAAGCCCACAGTTCCCGATATTCCGTTCATCCTGGTGCTGATAAAATGTACCAGGACTTGAAGTCAAACTTTTGGTGGATAGGCTTGAAGAAGTCTATAGCCACCTACGTAGCAAAGTGCTTGACTTGTGCGCAAGTAAAAGCTGAGCATCAAAAACCGTCAGGTTTGCTACAACAGCCTGAACTTCCCAAGTGGAAATGGGAAATGGTGACAATGGACTTCATCACCAAGTTGCCAAAGACAAAGAAGGGAAACGATACAATATGGGTAGTAGTTGATAGACTGACTAAGTCAGCACATTTCCTACCCATAAAGGAGACTCATAGCTCCGATATACTAGCCCAGTTGTTTGTAGATAAGATTGTAGCCCTTCATGGCGTGCCTGTGTCTATCATCTCCGATAGGGATACCAGATACACGTCACACTTTTGGAAAAGCTTCCAGCAATCTTTGGGTACACGCTTGAACTTCAGTACGGCTTACCACCCTCAGACAGATGGACAGAGTGAGCGTACAATCCAAACGTTGGAAGACATGCTCCGTGCATGTGCGATCGACTTAGGTGGTAGTTGGGATAACCACCTACCATTGGTCGAGTTCTCCTATAACAACAGCTACCATACAAGCATTAAGGCGGCACCTTTTGAAGCTCTATATGGTAGAAAATGTAGAACGCCCGTTTGTTGGGCAGAAGTTGGAGATGTCCAGATGACAGGACCGGATATCATATTTGAAACAACGGACAAGATTGTCCAAATTTGCGATCGATTGAAAGCTGCCCGAGATAGGCAGAAAAGCTACGCAGATTTGAAGCGTAGGCCTTTCAATTTCGAAGTAGGCGACAAAGTTTTGCTTAAGGTATCACCCTGGAAGGGGGTGATGCGATTCGGTAAGAAAGGCAAGTTAAGCCCGAGATATATTGGACCTTTCGAGGTAATCGAACGTGTCGGATCGGTTGCCTACAAATTAAACTTACCGGAAGAGCTCAGTGGTATCCACAATGTGTTCCACATCTGTAACCTGAAGAAGTGTTTCGCTGACGAATCACTGGTTATACTGCATACAGATGTACACATCGACGAGAGCTTAAAGTTCGTTGAGAAACCTGTGTCGATCGAGGGTCGACAGGTTAAGAAGCTTCGCAGGAAGTATATACCGATTGTGAAGGTGAAATGGGATGCCCGTAGAGGTCCCGAGTACACGTGGGAGGTAGAGTCCACGATGAAGGAAAAGTACCCTCAATTATTTCAATAAATCTCGAGGTCGAGATTTCTTTTAAGAGGGTGAGGATGTAACACCTCGAAATTTTTGCGTCCAATAATGTATTGACACGTGTCATAAGTTTACACGTGATAATAAACACTAAATAAAGGACCAAAGTTGACAATCATTGAAAGTATGTAAATTCGAGGGTTAAAACTGTCAACGAGGGATAAATATACTGTATAGTAACCCCAAATGATGCTCGTACCTTCAAACGAATAAATCATGGATCGTACGGAACGAATTGTGGGAGAAAGTGAGGAATTACAAACTACAGGGGCCAAATGTGTCAACATGTTTAAGTTATACCTCTGAGTGACCTTTGGGCATACCCGAGGCTTTGTAATGGTAAATTATACTCACTAGAATGTGCTATATAAATTTCGTGAAGTTCCGATTCAAAACGAGAAAGTTATGATCGAATTCGTTAAAAAGGGTTAAAAGCGTCAAACTTTGAAAATTAAGACTTTTCGGGTAATAATAAATTAACCAAGGGTTAATAAGTTGGGTAAAAGCCACGGGGCTCTTATACGCAAATTAACGAGGCCCAAAACGCAAAGTTACCCCTTCAAAACCGAAAGGCTAGGGTAATAATGGCAAAAGATTTGAAAATCTTGGAAATCAAGTCTCAGGCGGGCCGCGTTAAAGATCTAAGTGATCTTACGCGGGCCGCGAGCCATGTGTAGATTCGTTTACTGACAATAGGATCCAGGCGACCCACGTAAAGGTAGCCTAATCCTTCACGCGGGCCGCGTCAGACCGCCAGTTGCAGAAAACGGGGGCAGGTTCACTGTTTGCTATTTTAACCGCCTTAGAATGCCATTATGAGAGCATGGGCGCCCCCTAAACGACCCCTAGCACCCAGGGACACATGTTGATGATCAAGGAACCCTTGTAGCCTTAGTTGTGATGATCTTGTGCTTCCATTTTCACTATAAAAGGCCATGAGTTGTGCACTTAGTGGACACACCTCAAACCTGCTTTCTTGATCACCTCTGGAGCTCAAGAGCACTCTTCTAACATCTCTGGTCGTGTACCAAGCTTCTGTAAGTATGCCTAACCCTTTGTGGTTTAGTTTTTGCATAGTTATAGCTTGAAAGTCAATCCGTCGTAATTAACGATTGACTTTACGATAAATCACAAATGGTCCAGTGGTTTGTCGAATCAAAGGTAGTTATATGTTGGTAATCATGTGGGCTTTAAACCCCTAAAAGGGCACCTTTTGATTCCCACTCTAACTAGTCCAAATGTCGAGTCAAACTTGCTTAGAAAAAGTCAACATAATGCTATTTGCGATTTTATGCATAATCAGTAATGTAGATGGCGTATAACCTGTTTTAACACTCATATAACATGATAATAACTATATTAACTAGTCTAAGCTTGTTTGATCCGACCATTTGCTGTTTTGACCCGGTTCGGAACCGAAAATCGCAAAACTTTGACTTTTGCTTTGACTTCAGTTCTGACCCGTTATGGTATGATTTAGATATGCCTTAGGACTCTCTTAGGACCAGGTTACAAGATGGTATAACCCTCTGTGACCGGTTCGTTGTTTGTCCGAGTCTTTAGCACATTTCCGTTAAATGCTAAAAAGTTGACCGTAACGCCCTTTTTACTTTTAAACGAGAATTTTGGATATGTGAAAGGACAATAACTTTAGTTACTGATTCCTAAGCATGTCCCTAAAATTTCACGTCAATCCAAGGTCTAGAATAGGAGTTATGCTAAATAGCGCAATTACGGAAACTTTAGTAATTAAACGGCGCAATTAGCATAACGCCTATCTAAGCCCAAATTTCGATACCAAACCTTTTACACACTTATGTAAAATAATATTTTGGGATTTTTAAAGATTTTTAATCATTTTTAGCATGCTCATAACCTGCGGTTATGGCATCGGTTCGGTAAATACCGAATATACCCTTTTTGGACATAACTTGAGTTCTACAAGGTATTTTGACCCGATTCCTGTCGCTACTGATTTTAAATAATAAATAGAGTATTTTGGACTTTATAAACTGTTTGGAAAACTCAGATTTCCTGTAGAACTCAGAAACCTCTGTTATAATCTTTAAAATGACCGAAATACCCCTACGGGGCATATAATGGATTTAAACTCGTTACGGGCATTATGGGAGGTATCCTACTGATACCACAACCTCTTTAGAGCATATTAACTTAGGAAACTTGTGTAGGACTCATACGGTTACCCGTTACGCCTTTTGCGCGCACGGTTCGGTTTATGTAACTAGTTTACATAAACTAGCCGAAACGGGTCAAACCTTATTGTTTTGACCTCAAAATCCAGAGTGTGGTTATATTACCCATATAAAACAAGTCTTCAAACTTGTTGGGTCCAAACCACATTCCATTCCCGGTTTTCGCCTTTCACGCGATTAAACCGTAATTATCCTTTGAAACTGACCGGTCTAAGCTAAGGCTAAATTAAAGACCCGTTAGGATTCTAATAGGTTATTTTAAACCTTCGTTCCAGAATAGGAGACCATTAAAAGAAACTTGCATTTGTTTGATTGAGGTTTAATACTTGCTCAGGTAAATACTTTTAACTTATTTTCCGTTATACGGGCTTGGGTTACGGTATTTAAAATACCGCTTGGTCGGGCAATTGACCCCAACTCATTAGTAGTTGGGTATTATCAATGTGACCCGTTTAAAAACTTGTTTTGTTGGCTTTACGCCTTTGGGAGCTTAATGACCATGTCCCGGATATCCTTGGCATCATTTTACAAAATGGCCACGACCCCGACACACGGGTGTAGGCGTACACTCGTAGTGTGTCTATAATTTTAAAGGTATAACCGTTGGTTTTCCCGCCACGGCTTTATGCTTGTGGCGTGTCTATTAACCTTAAACCCAGCACGACCCGGGCGGCCGAACGCATAGTGAACATGTAATTCTTTTACAAGATTTAATTGATAAATTATCCCAAGTTATAAAGTGTTTGTGCCTTGTGCATTCAAATCAATTTATTTAAACATTTTACAAAAGTGTCAGTTGAATGTATTTACCAGTGTAAACTGACATATTTTTCCCCAAAAAGATTAATGCAGGTTCTACTCGTAATAGGCTGGCCACTCCTTAGCATCGTTAGAGTCTCGCAAGCTTGGGATGCCAATATCTATTGAACAATATTTTATATTTTATTTTGATCCCATGTGGATTATATTTCGACGATTGTGATACTTGGATATTACATTCGATAGTTGGAATATATTTATCTTTATGCTTCCGCTGTGCATTTATATATTGTGTGGTTTGACTATATTGTTGCCAACTACGTCACGGTAATCCCCCACCGGGCCCACCGGTGATACACGTGGAAATCGGGGTGTGACATGTTATTATGTAAAGTGCATTGTTTTTACACTTGGTAAGTGTAATATTGTTTAGTGAGTTATTGTTGATTGTTTGAATGTTTTTCGAAAAGAAAATGATATGCTAAATAGCATGGACACCTCCATTTACAAAGGAAACTATGGCGAAATTTTCTAAAAATACCAACACTTAGAAAATATTTTTTAACAAGTGTTACAAGTATGTTTTAGACCTTGCTTTTCAATATAAACTTTGCCATAGATTTTTGTAAAAAAAATACAAGTATTGGAGGTTGGTTTTTTTTTTTTTTTTGTAAATAAAAATGGTTAAATATATATTTAGAATATATATTTTATATTAAGACACTTGTGTGAATATTTGTTTATTTTGTGGAATAGTTATATTATTTTAGGGTAAAATAATATAACTTAACAAAATACCATGCCATTTACAACTCCAAAATAATGCCAAGAATCACAAGGAATGAAATATAAGTTTTTTTTTTTTTTTTACACACTTAATATTGTAAAGCCAAACGATAACACGTAACTTATGAAATATTCAGGAAAATACTCTTATAAATATATTTTTGGCAAGTATTATTTTGGAAACGGAAGGAGTGAAAATATGATTTTCGTACATATTACCAAGTATATCATATTTTCGACAAAGAGAAAATATATTATTTTTGGGGAGTTAAAAATATATTTTCCTAAGTATATTTAGAAAGTATATGATTTTTGGGAAAAATATATAGTTTCCTTGGAATACATTATTTTTGACAAATAAGTTATATATATATATTTTCTAAGTGAGACTTGAAAATATATTGTTTTGGAAATATATATTGGGAATATATTGGTATATTTTTAATTGAAATAATACACCGGAATACGACGTCAATACATGGCTAAAGACACACATACAAAAATACAAATACACATGTATGAGATACCCGCATCCTTGGGAAGGAAATACGAATACAAATACATGAGAAGTATTACTACAAGAATATTGTTTAACAAATTATTCCAAAAATTCAATTTAAAATATTTATTATTTTAACAATTAATAATTATAACTTGGAATAATATTAGGAACACAAGAAACGTAACTCAAAAACCTTCATACTAAGCAAAGGCACGGCCCGTTCGTCTAATAGACGTTAGTACACTGTAGGTAGTCGTGTTTGCTGAGGAGACTCGGGTTACGCATATTGAAGACGCAATACAGTGAGTTCATGTCCCCCTTTTCTTTTAACTGTTTTCAGTTTTACAACTTCGGGGGTGAAATACATGTTACATACTGATTACAAACATGGTATGATTAGCTAAGGAATGTACTGCTAGATCACGTGAATGGGTAGGCTATTGTCTTAAGACCATTAATCCTTGTATAAGGACCGAGGGGCATGAGTGATAGATCTATTGGGTGTTGCGAGCCCCACCCATGGGCCTGCGTGTGGCTGCATATGGTGACTATGTCGTTCCGTCGGAGGGGCCAGTACGAAATACGCATACAGGTTTGAGTGCTTCCTAGGCCATGTCATTTATTAATGTATTAGCTACACATTAATTGATCTGTTTTTCCTTATTGCTACATACCAGGGACATACATTTATATAGACATACTTTAAAGGCTTATTAATACACATACACATGAACTCACTCAACTTTTGTTGATGTTTTTCAAACTACATGTATTTCAGGAAATTAAGTATGGATCTGGCGGGCGTTGGAGTTCAAGTCATGTTAAGTATAAAGATGTCACCCATGGTCTTTGGGTTTGGTCAGTGTGTCTTAATCCTGGACGAGACACGTCTTCCAAACTTTGATTACAACTAATATCTTTTGATGAGTCCTAAGCGAACTTTTACACAATTCATATGGTTTGTAAAACTTGAATTTGAAGTCTACGTTTTAGACAATTTTGTTATGTTTTAAACTCATTTTATGGATGACAAATCTTTGGTTTTATCATTTAGTTGTTTGATATGGTTGAATGCAATGATAACAAGAAAGTCACACCATAATCACGCTTCCGCAAAAGTCAGGGTGTGACAGCTTGGTATCAGAGCTTCGATCGTAGCGAACTAGGATTCTTTCTCGAGTCTAGACTACGATCATTAGGGCTCTCACAAAAACGTTTTACGACATTTTTTCATTGCATACACAAAATGTTCAGATCCAGGGAACAAACATTTTTACAAACAAAAGGTACAAATACACATTTCAAAATTTATGTTTATAATTCAGCCTTAGAGGCTGAGGGAGGATCAGTCTTAGAGACTGAGGGAGGATCAATCTTAGAGACTGAGGGAGATTCAGTCTTAGAGGCTGAGGGAGGATCAGTCTTAGAGGCTGAGGGAGTATCTGTCTTAGAGACTGAGGGATGATTAGTCTTAGAGACTGGGAAAGTTGGTCTTAAAGACCAGGGAATTTGTCTTAGAGAGTGGGGAAGTTGGTCTTAGAAACCAGGGATTTAGTCTTAGAGACTGGGGAAGTTGGTCTTAGAGACCAGGGATTTAGACTTAGAGACTAGGGAGATTTGGTCTTAGAGACCAGGGAGTTAGTCTGAGAGACTAGGGAGTTCAGTCTGAGAGGCTGGGTGGGGTGACCATGTGTCCCATTTGATGTGATGCACTTCGTAGACAATGTGTTTGTGGTTGGTAAATAATGAAAGCTCAGTCGCTATATTCTCACTAGACACATTATTGAGTTGCATGATTGTACAGTAATTGTAATGCTACGTGCTTGCTTGTTGTGTTCTCATTAAATGTGTTCCTACCTACAAGTTGTACTATAATGATGCCGTTATATGATTGCCTATATACGTATGTAAATACACCTCTGAAGTCTTATTCGTTAAGTAGAGGCTTGTGTGCTCGTGTCCTTAATAAGACCTGACCTAACCGACCTTCTTCTAGGAAGATGTCGACTCAAGGGAACACCGATACCAACAACCCTCTGCCAACGACAGAGACGGAATTTCAAGAACACATCTTACAGGTTATCGCACAGTACGAGGCCCTTCGCTCCGAGCGCAGCGGAGGTACCTCAGGGAATAACCCACCCAACGGTAATGTTTAGTCCCTTAAGACACATTACAAAACGTTTGGACATTTCCACAAGTGCTTTGCTATTACCCTACGCGAATAATGTTGCTTATATCGTAGGCTGCACCTACAAGCAGTTCTTGGGCTGCCAGCCCCTGCATTTCGACGGCACTAGGGGTGCCGTAGCCTTCGTGCGCTGGGTTGAGAAGACGGATTCTATTTTGCGTGTGAGCAGATGAGCCCCAGAGCATCAGATCACGTACATTTCCGGACTGTTCAAAGATGGGGCTCTGTCATGGTGGAAACTCCAGGTTCAGACAATGGGTGAGGCTGCTGCGTATGCTTCGACATGGGATCAACTAAAAGAACTAATGCATAAGAAATACTGTTCGAGAGCAGAAAGCCAGAAGATGGAAGGACCAAAAATAGCTGAATACGTGGAGAGATTCCATGTTCTATCGCGTATTGTCCCCTACATGGTAGAACCAGAATTTAAAAAGATTGAGCGTTTTATTTGGGGATTGGCACCCCAAATCATGAGCATGGTGACGACATCAAAGCCTGCAACAATCGCTGAGGCCATTGATCTAAGTGTGACCTTGACTGAAGAGGCAATCATGTTGAACAAATTTTCAAACTCTGAGGAGAAGAAGTAGACTCATGTAGAGTCATCTGGAGACCACAAGAGAAAGTTCGCATGTCGTCAAAAAAGTGTTGAAATATAATCCGATACTGGTCTTATGGTTTTAAAATTAAAATTTTATTACCATGTCGTCGAAAAAGTGTTGAAATCGAGTACGGTTTAAAATATATTTTATTTAATGTACGATTGATTTGTGTGTTCTTTGTGAAACCAGTGCGTACTTTATGAAATGATTGTGTTTCTGTATGCGTACTTTATGAAATCATTGTGCTTTTTATAAAGGCAGATTCTATACGCATACTGGGGAATCTATCCCCAAACTTTGACATTTCAATATGGATCGTATAGGCTTATACGATCTGTATTGGATAAAGTTAAAACACGGCAGACTTGTCACACCCCAACCGATGGTGGAAACATCGGGGTGAGGCACTGAGCGAAACAGATTGTCCAAGAGAATCCATAACAACTAAAATTACCAGATATTTAACATTACGTCCTATACCATAACATATCAAATAAAAGCAGTTATTACAGACATAGATGCTCTCAAAAGCAAGGCATAGCACAGCATAGTTTCTAGACTCATAAATTATTTAGTTCGTTTCTAGACTCCCCTAGCTTAATTCCACAAAAGCAAGGCACAACACAGCATCCTAAACACCTGTCACATACGGTAAAATAGGTCAATACACATAGTGTAAAGGTGAGCATACAAGTTTAATAGTATAATAGTAGCGAAAGCGGTTTACGCATAACCAGCACGTAACATGTTGAAAAGTGAAGCATGTAAGCTATCGACAATGAAATATGCACAGACATGGCTGCGAGTTGTAGAATGCGCAACACATATCACCACCGTGACACGTGAAGTAAAACCCTTAACAACCCCTGTCCACGACAGGTGCTGAGTCCAAACTATAGTACTATCGTTGCTAAGGTGCCAGGCAATAATCAATGTGTAAACATAACATACAAGCATTCATTGAATAATACGTATAACATGCAGAGACGGTTAGCATATAAAAGTGTTTGCGTTGTGTGTTGATTGTGCTTTGAAATAGGTAATGTACGTAACACCCAAAAGTGTGTAAAGCAAAAAGGGTTCGAGTATACTCACAGATCGTGTTTAATGAATAAACATAGTCTTAGATTGAAGGGAGCGCTGGAGGGATTAGCCTGATCAGATAACGACAGTATAAACGTTGAACGGTGCGTTAATCGGTGCGAGTGGAATGAGTGACAGATAGTGATCCGATCGGATGACCGTCCGGACGGATGGCCATTCGGTCGGAGGGTCGTCCGTTTGGGATGGATATGTTTGTGTATGATGTGAACTTTGAAGTTTTCGTTGTAGCATTTTCAAAAGTGAGAAGTATCTCTACCTATCAAGCCGTCCGGTCGAACGGTCATCCGGACAGATGGTCGTTCACTCGGACGGCGATCCGTTCGAGTGAGATGTTTCAAAGATCCAAGTCCCCTGGTAGGATAGTCATTCGATCTGATGGTCGTCCGATCGGATAACTATTCATTGGGACTGATATTCTTCAATTTTTGGAAATCATAAGTCATCCGTTCAGATCGTCGTTCGATCGGATGGTGATCAGATCAGACGGCAATCCGTTCAGTGACCTGTTCATTTGAAAACTTGAAAAATCCATTATGTTTCGAAAGTTGCGGTTTGACCGAGACGGTGTGACAACGTGCTAAACAACGGAAACCTCATCAGGTCCAACTTAGCTGGTCAGACGGGAATCACCCCGTTCGATCCATACCAGTTGTTCACTGACGGTGTTTCATGTTCAACCCGTGAATCGGTTGTCTCCTCGATAGTAATTCGTTCTCAGATCGGCACTTCACCAGAGAACGAGTAGAAGGCCTGAACGAGCTTAGATTCCATCGGTTTTATGTGAAAATGTGAAGAATGTTTGAAGAAAAGTTTGAAACACTTGAAGTGGGTTTAGATTTAGGTGAAATTTGTGGTTAAACATTGTAGAAATCCTTTAGATCTGAGTTGTTCTTGGTGAGATGAGGTCATACTTCGACGTCCATTTGAACACGTGATGACGTCACTCGATAACAGCCTAAATCAGGTGGATTTCATGGTTAAAAGTTGTGATTTGATGGTGAAATTGATGAGAAAGTGTGTGTAGATCAAGGAAGTACAAGATTTGAGATGAAAACTTCTAAGAATCGCGAGGAATCGAGAGAAAACGGGCCGAGAATGCGCTGGTTGGAGGAGAGCTGTCACATCACGTGAACAGTGATGTGACAGGAGGGTATTTATAGGGGAAGGAGAGAAAGGCGGTGGGAGTCACTCGATCGGAGGGCCTTTTGACCGGATGGTCATCCGGTCGGATGACCATTCGATCGAAGGGTCATTCGATCGGATGGCTCGAGTGAGTTGGTTTCCGATTTTTTGTTTCGTGTGTTGAGCGTTGCGTTGCGTTTGAGCGAGTGTCGAATAAGCGATGCGATAGTTTTAGATAATAGTTACACAAATAACATAACTAACATACAACAACATAAATAACCTTGCGTTTCCAGTTCGCGATGAGATTGCATTGCGATAGAGTTGCGATTGCGTTTGTGATTAATCACCTCAAAACATATAATAAACATGCACAAGTAACACATAATAGCACACACACGTAAAACAATATCCAGAACTGCGATTCAAGTTGCGATGCATTTGTGATGAGATAGCGTTAAGTAGATTAACGTTTAATTGTGTTTATTGCATTGTTACTTCACATAATACAACTAAAATAGCATAAACTAAAGTATCGATTAACGAGGTTCGAAAGTACAAGTAATAATTAAGCAAGGAGTGACAGATCGAATTAGCAATCTTTTCTTCTTTTGACTTTGACTTTGACTTGTACTTTGACTTCCAAAAGGTCGGGTTGTTACAAGACTGACAGGGCCAACGTGTGTCTGGCGGTTGGCTTATACGGATCGTATAGGCATATACGATCCGTATTATAGAACTGTTTTTTAGGTTGATTTTTGGTGTGTTAGGTTTGGTTATTGGTGTTTATTGTTGTTTATTATTATTTTAATGGGTTTTATAATTTTTATTATATTTTTACTGTTACTTATCGCATTATAGCGTATCGTATCACATGTAAAAGTTTTCATATTTTTTCATGACGTATTATAGCGTATCGTGATGTATCGTATCACATTTTTTAACTTTATTATATTTTATCGTGACGTATTATAGCGTATCGTGACGTATCGTATCACATTTTTAACTTTAGAGTAAGTTGCCAAAATCTTCCTTGAGGTTTGGGCATGTTTGCCATTTTCATCCAAAGCAACTTTTTTGTACAATATAGTCCTTCAGTTTTGGGATTTTTTGTCATTTTCATTCAAAACAACTTTTTTTGTACAATATAGTTCTTCACTTTTGGGATTTTTTGACATTTTCATCGAAACATCTAATTTGCTTTATTTTTTTTATCAAACATTTGGATGAAAATGACAAAAAGTCCCAAATCTCAGGGACGATTTTGGCAAAAAAGTCAGACGTTTAGATGAAAATGGCAAAAAAAAAATCCCAAAAGTGAAGGAGTATATGGTACAAAAAAGTTGTTTTGGATGAAAATGGCAGACATGCCCAAACCTCAAGGACGATTTTGGCAATTACTTTTAACTTTATTATATTTTATCGTGATGTGTCGTATTATAGCGTATTGTGACGTATCATATCACATTTTTAACTTTGTTATATTTTATCATGTTGTGTCGTATTACATCGTATCATCCATGTATCATATCGTATCGTAACCAAGCAAACCAATCTAAACAGTCAAAATAAACAATCACAAATATAAATAATCTGAAACTGCAAATTTAACTATATAATAAGTTTGTATATATACATGACATCGTCCAAAATATATAAACAGTCAAAATACAAAAAAGTACAACAATCATAAACCGCTCCTGCGTCGTGCCTGAGGGCCCCCGATCCTGAGTCACGCCTAATGACCTTGGATCATGTCCAGGGCAAGGTTGCAACATCGGTATCGGCAATGGCGTCCGACCACGCTCGATAGTCGCCTGTATATCGCCCTGAATCGCCCGCATGAGAAGGGCCTTAGTACGGGCATGATGGAATTCTATCCGCACCTGCAGCCGTCCCTCCATCTGCTATAACGCAAGCGCCACAACTGGTGGGAGCTGGTTGTACAGAACGTGCTGGGGGTACTAAGGCACCCCCTGTGGCTGCAGCTGCAGTGGCGGTGGTGGTGGGTGAGCGTTGTCACCATCGCCATCATCTCCATTGTCATCGACAGCACCACCTGCCGTGGGCAGCTCCTCTGGTAACTCATCTGGGAGGTCGGCGGGGACAAACAGCAGCCCGTCCTCTCCTATAAACTGGAACCCTAGCCTAGGGAAATCACGCATGATGTGCATGACAATCACGTTTGCTGTGTCGACCTAGTCGGCTCAACCGTGCCTCCCTCAGTGAACAATGGGTTCTCATGGGGAACAAGGCCCAACGAGTGGATAGTAGGCATGATGTACGCCCCCGTACAACAAAGACATGTCCTGCCAGTGGTACGTCGCTGCAAACCACTGGGCTACGCAGTGATGGAAGGCGCACGTCTCTCCCCATTTAAGACAAAACATATAAAACAGATCCCCTTATTGCACCACTCGCGACTCTGCTCATGTGGTGCAATTGACGTATTTTACGATATTCTGTAAGATGTGGAACCCTGCGGAGATATCTGTGTGCGGCAGAGAATATTTTTTACACGCGTTTATCAGTTCTTGGTCTCTGTCCGTAAGAATTATACGTGGGTCCACACACTCGTGCAGCATGGACCTGATCCACTCCAGGACCCAGACGTACGTTCCCCTTCTAGTTTGAAAGAAATCCATGCGCAACACAAAAGGTATGGTTTGTCGACGTCATACCCACAACTTGCAAAAATGGAAGATTGTACATGTTAGTTTTGTAGGTCGCGTCGACCATAAGTACATGCGGGAATGCCCGCCACATTTTAAAGGACTTTTCGTGACAGAAAATATATTCTGAACGACATTGGTAGAAGGTTCCGCTTGTATATATTAGGTCATCTTTTTTTCCTAGAGGTTTTGTTCCAATCTCTGCATGTGAGTCATTTTTCTATCGAACTTTGAGGCCCTAATTTTTTGGCGAGCGTTGTGTTGTCCTTCGGAACACATTTGTTTTCAGGGTTATGTTCGGTTACGGCTTTCCAGATTGTATGGGGTTGTATGTCTTGATTTGTCAGCTCTTGCACCAGTCTAAACTCATTAGGAGTAAGTCTCCTGGCATACACGTAACCCTCCAGATGTTCAGCAGGGCCGTGGTTATGCTTCTCGTTAAAAGTTTTGTGCAGATAATCTATCCGCCAAGCTCGGCGAATTTGGTCGAGACGTCCTATCACCATAAAAGGGCATACTCATTTTTTGTTGCCGGTTTTCCTAACCGTGGCTTTACTCTCATACTCGCCACTACGACAACATTGGAGCCATGTCCAGTGATTCTTGGACCGTTTAGTAACAATAACGTATCTGTTGGCTAAACCCCTTCTTTTTACCCAACCTTCCAACTCATTGCGGGATATAAAATCCTAAGTGAAAAATATATATAACATTTATAATAATTTTTAATAAAAAATATAACTTTTATAATACATTTTAAAAATATATAACATTTATAACAATTTTTAACAGAAAAAAAAAACATTTATAAGACATTTTAAAAAATATATAACGTTTATAGTAATATTTTTAACAAAATATATATCATTTGTACCTGATCAGTTTTGTACGAAACTTCAGGGTAAGCGGGTTGCTCGTCACCCAATGACTCTTACGCGTAAGAAGGCTCACCAACGTCTTGTTGTACGCCCGAGGCACCACTAACGAAAAAGTTATTACCATAGTCTTCTTGTCTGTACGAGGCACCTTAACCGGCTTCATAATCCAGACACCTTAACCATGATCACCGCTAGGCATAATAACCCGAAAAAAAAAACCAACGGTTAGGGGTGGCAATCGTGTTAGGTTGATGGGTTGGCGTGTTGACAGGTTACGGGTTGGCGGGTTAGTGGGTTGAAATGTTCAACCCGAACCCGACCCATATTATTATTCGGGTCAAAGATTTCATCCCTAACCCGACCCATATTAATTCGGGTCAACCCGACCCGTTTAACCCATATTTTTAAATGAGTGATATAAGTTGACGATTTATAAACGAGTTGTTCGGTTTTAAGCTGGTTATTGATAACATGTTTAATGATGAGTATGAGTGTGATAAATAAAAAATATAATTTGTCAAATTTAACATTATTATAACTAACCATGTAAAATAGAAACCAAAAAAACAAAATCAGAAATATAAAAGATTTTTTATCTAAATAATTAAACGGGTTAATGGGTCAACCCGTTTTTATACTGGTTAACCCGATCCCGACCCATTTTTAATACGGGTCAACCCGAACCCGACCCGTTTTTTTAAATGGGTCGTGTTAGTCGACCCAAACCTGTTTTTTTCATGTTGGGTTCGGGTCGGGTTAACGGGTTATGTCAAGAATTGCCGCCCCTACCAACGGTTAAATGATAATGGCACATCTAAAAGCCTTCTTAATAATAAGTAAATATATATTTACCTCGTTCAGATCTCGCAACAACGGTTGGCGGGGCACAACAAACTAAAAAAACCAATGGGTAAAAGGTAATGGTAAATTTAACACCTAAGAGAAAAAATTAAATAAATACTTACCTCGTTGAGGTCTGCCAACAACGGTTCCTTATGATGGGGACGAAAGTTGGACACGACCTCCTCCGCGTGATCATCATTTCCGCTCCCATCGTAAGAATCAGGGACAACAGGCCCCTCCTAATACAAACAGTGTGCTAAGTATTTCATAAACAAAACAAGTTAAAAAATGCTATACCACACTCCTTTCCGGAATAAACGTGCTCGTGTTTGTGTCGGATGACTCGCCGAAAGTGTAATTAAGGTTGAACCAAGACATGGTGGAATCGAATATAAAGAAAAAACGAAGAGAAGGAAATGAATTTTGTGAATCGTCTTCGTCTTCCTCGTTTATAAAGGCCAACTAGAATGCAAATTCACAGACCAATACGGGTCGTATAGGCCTATACGACCCGTATAGGGCTGACGTAATGTTCCTTTCAATCACTTTATGTCACTGTTGAGCAGTGTTGTAAAAGTCGGATTACTCGGCCGAGTACTCGGCGAGTACCCGGTCCTCGGACCCCCTCCGAGGCGACTTCCTCCTAGGCGGTCTCAATTAGTCGGCCTTGGGATTACTCGGGAGTACTCGGTGCCTAGTCGGCCTAGTCGGACGTAGTCGGCCTATTCGGTCTAGGCGGTCAACGTGGTTTGTTGACTTTTAATCGGTCAAACTCGGTCAAAATCGGCCTACTCGGCCTTATACTCGGACTACTCGGCCTTGTACTCAGACTAGTCGGACTTGTATTCAGAATATTTGAACTTTAAACATGTTTCATTTTAAATTATACTCAGTTGACATGAATTATGCTTATTTTAACACATAAATAATAGATAACAATTAATTTTCTTTATATTTACCATGTCCGCGTACTCCCCGAGTACTCTCCGAGTACTCCGATTACTCCCAACTCCCCAGTCAGCCGACTAGGGACCGCCTAGCGACTTTTACAACACTGCTGTTGAATGACAGAAAGTAACCTCGTACTTAATACGGATTGCATAGACCTATATGATCCGTATAGGGTTTGTATGTGAACCCTATCTGTCAGAGTTGATAGACAACCTTTTACCAATACGTATCGCATAGCCCTATACGATGCGTATTAGAGGAGCTTGTGAAGACAATGTCAGCCTTTGACTGACCTTAGAAATTGATGTTGCCATAATACAGGTCGTATAGGTCTATACAATCCGTAGTAATGGTGTCGATTTAATTTTGCAAAGTGTGCCAATAATACGAAGCTTTTTATAAATCAATGTTTTTTAATGCTTTGATTGAATTTGTGAATTTCAAAAGTATATTATTCATGACAATATTTTTGTGTTTGTGTGAAGTATTTCGAATTGCATATTCGAAATGGTGGTGTTACGTTGTCAATGACATGCAATGGTGACAAGTGGTGGCAGTGGTTATCATGAATAAATGAAATAATAGAAAAATAAAATAATAATCTTTAAATTTGTATGGTGTCCGACCATACATGTCACATATTATTTTTTGGAGTTAAATCTCATTTTAGTCCTTGGTTTGGTTTATTTTATCAGTTTAGTTTAAATGTTTTATTTTTCGTCTGTTTGTTCAAAAATGTTTCATCTTGCCATTTAGTGCACTTGGTTAACTTCATCTATTTTTCTGTTAACGAAAAGGGCAATTCGGTCATTTTATATGTAATTCTGTGAACTACAAGGGCAATTCAGCCATAGAAATTGACCGAATTGTCTTTCTCGTTAACAGAATTAAAGGATGAAATTAACCCAGTGGACTATAATGGCAATGGTGAAACATTTTTTAACCCACATGTTTAAAATAAAACTTTTGAACTAAACTGATGAAATGACCCAAATCACATAGACTAAAATGATATTTAACTCTTTTTTTTTTCAAAAGTTTGATTGAGATTTAAAACCCATATAAGCTGCTGTTAGGCAGGACGGGGCGGTCCCGTTATGGGAGAATTTCACGCGTGATGGCCGTAAAGCACACCGCCGCCGCTACCACCATTACGCGTTATATATCTAACGCGTTACCACCATTACGCGTTAAACTTTTGAGTTTTATAGGATATCACTTGTACATTGTGCATTAATACTTGTATATTGGAATCCCCATCACTAGTGATACCACCCCCACTACATTTCTATCACTATCACTAGAATATTGGGTGCTGACATGGCATTATTTGATTGGGTGCTCCCATCACTAGAACCCATCACTAGTGAACCACCCCGGATCCCCTTATTAGGAGTACTCGATCACGGGATGTAACATGGGACCCTCATGCCTTTGATTATTGTGGATCCTTTGGATGTTTCCATCCACTAATTGCAATATCACATGCATCGATCTCCAAGTGGTCTGCAATTTTCTTTTCTTTTTTACGAGAAATAAATCATACACCTCTCTTTTCAATGTCCCACTCACCAATTTAAATTCTATTCACCAATTTAAATTCTGTTTATTTTAGGTTATCTTTTTCTAGTTTTATTAAGAGTCAATTGCACAACTAGTATATTTAGTTAGTTAAAATCAACACATTTGTGAATCAATTTAAAAAATGTGTTTGATTAAGACAATTTTATTTACCCATCTTCTTCCAATTGAAAGTTATTCTATATTTTATTAAAAATTTATTTTATATTTTAAAAAAGAACAATTTCATTCACTCATCTTCTTTCAATTGGTAATTCCCCCAACGATATCTCAAACAGCCGACACATCTCTCGTGATGATTCTCATGTCTCTTTTATTCTTTCCAAACCCTATAAGCCCTACTTCGTCACATCCATTGCCCCTGGTCACAATCGTTGCTCCCTCAACCGTTATCAAAAATAAGGGCATTGAGGTGATGTCGTTGTTCGGCACTAGTGGCTGATGTGATGAGAGCTTGCTTCTATTTTGATGAAGGCGAGAACATGGTTCACACAAAAATTACATACCGCCCCACAAAAGCCGAAGAAAAGGACTGCAATGGTGGGGGTTCAAATTTGTTGGTGGATGCAAGTTATTGTGCACTAGAAAATACGATGAATGGGTTGCAACAAGAAAGGGGAATGGTGATACAACAGTGGTGATGGTGTTTGATTGTAGAGTCGAGTGGTGTTCGGTCGTGAAGAAAATCAAATAGCGTGTACGAGAACCGTTCAAGAAATAAAATAAAATAAAATAACAATTTTATTAATCAATATTCGAATTACAATACATAAACAAGAACTAAACCAAACTGTAATAAATTAGTAAATTACCATACAAAATGTAAACAAAACTAAGAACAATATAAAAAATAAAGAAAAGCATAAAACCACGGGGACTAAGGCACGTGAAGATCACGCTTCCTTTAAAACAGATTTGGGGCCACCCAGGTGAACCCGTCTGTTTCTCAGAGTACAACAGCCATAGCAGATTGTACTACCGGGGATATCCAAGCACCTGAAAGAATATCTAAAACAAGAGTTCTCAGGGATGCAAAATTAGGAAATACAAGAGTTCTCAGGAATGCAAAATTAGGAAATTCTATGAAAGTAGTGTGTGCTATGAACCATATGAATTTCTATTCTTGTGTATTAAAAACAAAGCACACTAGTTTGTTTTATATTCTGTTTGGAATTCCTGTTTGAATTGAATACAAAATTCAATACAATAAAGTATCTAATTTAATGGTCTAATAAATTCGGAGAACTTGACAGATACGAATGTAAACAGGCTCTAGCTGACCACACCAAGCCACGGACTCGAGCCACACGAGCCAAGACACATCTAATTATAAATCCACAAAAGATGTATCTTTCCACTTATGCGAAACAAGCACAATTTCCCACACATTATGATTCCAACACACAAACTTAATGCTCAAGATCTCTCATTCATCTTGGGTTAATTGTTAAATAATAATTATATTAATATAATATTATTTATAATATTTCCAACATAGGGGATGGATCATTTTCAATTTCGAAAACGGTGGTGGTTTGATTAGTTGGGGTTCTGGCCGAAAAATCAGTACATAAACAATATTTTTTACACATAAATATCACCAACGATTTAAACTTACACCACATTTGTGTGGATTTGTGTGGATGTGGGGTAGGGAGGAGCACTAGAGCACTAAGTCATAAAATATGAGTGTTACGTAGGTTGACAGAAAATCGCTATTAAAGAGTTAACAAAACCTCCCTCATGTTTGGGATTTCAACCCAGTGAAGGGGAGGGTGTTTTTTCTTATTCTTTTATAACTAAAATGGGTAAAATTATCATTTTAGAAAAGTTTAACACAATTTTTTTTGGGAAATTCAAAGATGCTATTGTATAACAAACTAGTTGAAATTTAAAATTAAATTGAGTAAACCAATTAAAACAAAATACTTTTATAGTTTTGCTAAAAAAAACTAACGATGGTAATACTGTAATTTTGAACTGAGCGCAAAATTGTATTTTCTGACTGGGAATAAAATCGTAATTTGCCAAAACCTAAAGCGATGACAATACTGTAATTTTGAACCAGGGGCAAAATTGTAATTTTGAACAGTGGCAAAATCGTAATTTTGAACAGGGGGTAAAATCATAACATACCCGGGGCCAATCGGGAGTGCCATGCAGTAGCCTGACAGTATTCCCCCATACAACTTTTAAAAAAACTAAAACAATGGCAATACTATAATTTTGGGAAGGGTAAAATCGTAATTTGTTAAAAGCTAAAACGATGACAATATTGTAATTTTTAACCAAGGGCAAAATCGAAACTTTAAACAGAGACAAATTCGTCTCTTTGAATCGCAATATATTCTGACCAATGGAGGAGTGTCAGACTGCTGTCTGGCACTATTCCCCTCCATATTGGTTTTGTATATATAAAATAAAAAGTTAAATGTCATTTTAGTTCCTGTGGTTTGAGCCATTTTGCTAGTTTAGTCCAAATGTTTCATTTTTCGCCTGTACGTCCAAAAAGGTTTCACCGTTGACAGTTTAGTCCACTAGGTTAACTTCATCCATTTTTTATGTTAACGATAAGGGCAATTAAGTCATTTTATATGTAATTCTATAAATTAGAAGTGCAATTCGGCCATGTAAAATGACCGAATTACCTTCTCGTTAACATAATTAATGGATGAAGTTAATCTAGTGTACTAAAATGGCAACGGTGAAATCTTTTTAGACCCACAGGCGAAAAATGAAACCTTTGGACTAAACTGGCAAAATGACCCAAACCACAGGGACTAAAATGACATTTAACTCTAAAAAAATGTTGATTTTTCATTTCTGACATAAAGACTTTTATCCTTTGCATTTTAAAAACCCGTCTATTTTTTACTTTTAACCTAAAGTTTTTCATATTTTGCAATTTAACCTTAACACTTTTTTATTTTTTACTTTGATCCCAAATACCTTTCATCTTTTGCAAATTCATGAACTTGTACTCCAAGCATCAGGAGTTTTTCAAAAAAAAAAGTTGATTTTTGAAGGGGTATGGTCCCAAAAAGCCGCGCAAACCTCCACCAAGGTTGCGCGTGGGACCATACTCCTTATCTTAATAAACTTCATACCAAGAGTCTCGCGCGAGATACACTACTTTCTGCTATACGTCGCGCGAGGTCTCGCCTACAAGAAGTTCTAATATCAACACTTAGCATACTAAAAGAGCACATGGGCATACTAACCCGCGCGGGTTAGTTAGATGCTCAACAAGAACCGCATAGGAAGGCAGCGCAAGGCTACCTCCAGTGGTACACAAGGTACAAGTGGCAGTGAAAAGAGCCAATGAGCGTCCAGCAGGCTCTGGTCAATCGTGCGCCATGATCGTCTGACGAGAAGTACGTAAGGACGCCTACGTGGCACCAATCAGGGGACGGAGACATCTAACCCACGATCTCCACTTGTCTGCTGATGGCAAAAGAGCAGCAGGGCCGACAACAACGACACGTGGCTCCAATCAAGGTGCGCCAGCACCGGAGAACTTCTAGAAGCCACTAAACGGTCAACACTAGTGAGACAAAGAGCACATCCGTTGTATTGTCCATTTCCGGCCCAAGGCCCATCAGCCCATATCCTCTTACACCTCTCCGGCTATAAATAGAGACCTCCTTCCACAGGTTAAACATTCGATTCCCTCTACTCTCACTCTTAACACTTGATTATCCTCCCAAAGCAGTTGCTTATTCTCACGCCGGAGCCCGGTTAAGAGGGAAACCCCCACATTCCCCTCTTAACGAGTAACAGTGTTTTGTTTTGCAGGATTGAACCTCAAGTCGGAGCTCAAATATTCATAAGAAGATTAACCATCATGGTAGAGACATAAACCAAACTGATTAGTTCCCTTAATTAGTTTAGTGTTTCTTCATTGGCGCCCACCGGTTTTTTCTATAACCATCCTCATCTTCTTTTATTTGAGCCTTTGACATTTTTTATTCCTTCGATCATGGCTGGTCAAGGAATCATTCCAGAGTTCGGCTTCGGAGCCAACTCTAACGCGGCGTTGGGTGAGGGAATCCAAAATGTCACGGCCCCCGACCCGGTTTGACCCGTTTCAGGAGTCGCGGGACAGAAATCCCGTGATATTTATTTAATTGAGTTTAACAGCGGAAGTTTATCATCAGGATCGTTTTAAAGCTAAAAACTTTTCCCGATTATTTTATTTCACAATTCGGGATAAAATCCCGATAATTTACAATAACAAGATTTTACGGAGAAATCTTTATTTTTACAAAACATATTTCTTTATTTTATAATGAGCCACTTTCTTAAGCTTGAAATGCTCCCCATCACTTTTCCTAAATTACAATAGATCACCTGAAACATGTTTGAAAAAGGTTTTGTCAGCGGGAAATACTGAGTGAATCATTCAGTTTACTGAAATGACTCGTTTATTATAATTTACAGTATTAAGAGTTTTTACATATGTTTCTGATATCTACCAACTACCCACAGTATTTGTCACTCGACCGGATCTGTGACTGTGGTCATATAACCATTGGCTGCCCCAATGAATGACGTATATCACTTAATTTTAGGTTCGCCCACCTAATGTGATTAAAAGAGTAGTAATGTGCACAATACCCCACATACTGGCTGTAATTTGGTGATTACATAAACTTAATCACTGTAATTATAATTCTGAAATAATTTGGAGTATTGTAAAACATTTGATAAAAAGAGAATGACTCACATTGCAGATTTAACACGGACAGAATATGGATTAGCCTTGTTAACCTAATTTAAATAATAATGCACACAAAACCGGGTTAGTGATCAATACAACAGTTACGATAACTCACGAGATCAAATTCTCACAACGAACGACAAAGTGCAATACTTAAACATCCATCGATTTAACGACGAACGACAAAGTATAACCCTATGTGGGCGGCACTTAAACATCCATTGGATATATTGATCAGTCGGAAAATGAATCGTAATAGCGATCGAGTTATTACCCTGAATTGTGGTAGCACTTCGTGATCAGTGTGTGTTTTGGGACTGTTTATACTATAACTCGACGTATACAGAGATTTTGGCCGTCGTTTCAACTTCTCAATTCAAGTCCTAATGTCTGCTATTTATAGTAATTTTTGGGACTCCCTTACGGACCGTATGCCTGATCCCTTACGGTCCGTAAGCTAAGCAGTCTAATTATAGGCTGCCTAAGCTCGGGACTAGGCTTGCTGACTTTACAATTTTCTCAATTTCTACTGTGACAACGAAAATTGTTGATAATTATCAACTAGGGTTTATCCCCCCCCTGAGTTTTAGGGGCCCTGATCCTAATTCCGATTGTTCTGGAAATTTTAGGGTTAGTGCAGAATTACTTGGGTGTCTCAATTAGGGTTTTCTTATTGGCTAATTATCATCCTAATTATGTATTTTAATGAGAGTTGTTACATCCTCCCCACCTTAAGAAAAATCTCGTCCTCGAGATTCATTAAAATAGATGAGGGTATTTCCGCTTCATTTCTGTCTCCAGTTCCCAAGTATATTCTGGTCCCCTCTTTGAATTCCATTTGACTTTTACCAGTACTAGTCGCTTGTGCTTGAGAAACTTGACCTTCCGGTCTTCTATTTGTAAGGGTTTCTCTATGAATTTCAGCTTTTCATTTACCTCCACATCTTGAAGAGGTACTACCAGGGATTCGTCTGATAGACATTTCTTGAGATTGGATACATGAAATACATCATATACTCAAGCTATTTCTTCTGGTAGTTGTAAGCGATAAGCTACTGGTCCTATTCGTTGGATCACTGGGAATGGTCCAACATATCTTGGACTCAGTTTTCCTTTCTTACCGAATCGTACTACTCCTTTCCAAGGAGATACTTTCAAAAGTACTTTGTCTCCTATCTGGAATTCTAGTGGCTTGCGGCGATTATCTGCATAGCTTTTCTGACGATCTCTGGCTGTTTTCAATCTTTCCTTGATTTGAGTTATCTTGTCTGTGGTTTCTTGTACAATTTCTGGACCTGATAATTGACTTTCTCCTATTTCTGCCCAACATACGGGAGTTCTGCACTTGCGTCCATACAGTGCTTCGAATGGAGCGACTTCGATGCTTGAGTGATAACTATTATTATAGGAGAATTCGATTAATGGTAAATGGTTATCCCAATTACCACCAAAGTCAATTACACATGCTCGGAGCATGTCTTCTAGAGTTTGGATCGTCCTTTCACTTTGTCCGTCTGTTTGTGGATGATATGCAGTACTTAGATTGAGTCGGGTTCCCATTGCTTCTTGGAAGCTTGTCCAGAAACGGGAAGTGAAACGACTATCTCTATCCGATACAATGGAGAGTGGGACTCCATGTAAGGATACTACTTCATCCACATACAACTTGGCTAACCTTTCCATGCTAAAGGTTTCTTTCATAGGTAGAAAATGAGCAGATTTGGTTAATCGATCCACAATTACCCAAATCGCATCGTTACCTTTTCTGGTTTTGGGTAACTTAGTAACAAAGTCCATTGTTATGAGTTCCCATTTCCATACAGGCATTTCTAACTGTTGTAGTAGTCCTGAAGGTTTCTGATGTTCGGCTTTAACTTGTGAACAGGTTAGACACTTAGATACGTATTCGGCTATATCCTTTTTCATTCCTATCCACCAGAAATTCTTTCTTAAATTCTGGTACATCTTATTGTTTCCTGGATGTAAAGTATACCTAGATTTATGAGCTTCTTCTAAAATCTTTGATCTTAAATTTCCCTGTTTAGGTACCCAAATTCTGCTTTTGTGGAATTTCCAAATTCCATCATTTCCTTGTCCCAATTCCTTTAGGTAACCTTTCATTCCTTTACCATCATCCTTGATTGCTGTTTCCTGAATTTCCTTTAATTGTTCCATTAAATCTACTTGTAGATTTATTCTAAGAGCACGGACTCGCCTTTGCTTCTCATGATCCTTACGACTTAAGGCATCTGCGACTACGTTTGCCTTTCCTTCGTGATATTGAATATCACAGTCGTAATCACTCAGGATTTCCATCCATCTTCTTTGCCTCATATTTAACTCTTTTTGCCCAAATATATACCTTAAACTTTTATGATCTGTATAAACAGTAAATTTACTTCCATACAGATAATGTCTCTATATCTTAAGGGCAAAAATTATAGCTCCTAATTCTAAATCATGAGTCGTATAGTTTTCCTCGTGCTTTTTCAATTGTCTGGAAGCATACGCAATTACCTTCTTGCGTTGCATTAACACACATCCAAATCCTAATTTTGAAGCATCACAATATACTTCAAAATCTTCTGTTCCTTCTGGTAAGGCTAAGATTGGAGCATTGGTTAATTTCTGCTTCAAGATTCTAAAGGCTTCTTCTTGTTTAGGTCCCCATTCAAACTTAATGGCTTTACAGGTTAGCTTAGTTAATGGTACAACTATCTTGGAAAAATCCTTAATAAACCGTCTATAATATCCGGCTAAACCTATAAAACTTCTAATTTCCATTGCGGTTTGCGGAACCCTCCAATTGGTAATTGCTTCTATCTTAGCAGGATCTACGTGAATACCTTTATGATTCACCATGTGTCCTAAGAATTGCACTTCTTGTAGCCAAAATTCACACTTCGAAAATTTGGCGTACAATTTTTCTTTTCTTAACAAAGTTAAGAGTGCATGCAAGTGCTGACAATGTTCGTCCTGACTTTTTGAATAAATAAGTATATCGTATATGAAAACAATTACAAATTTATCCAAATATGGTTTACAGATTCTGTTCATCATGTCCATGAATGCTGCAGGTGCATTAGTTAACCCAAAGGGCATGACTGTAAACTCATAATGTCCATACCTAGTTCTAAAAGAAGTTTTAGGTATGTCTTCTTCTTGAACCTTTAATTGATGATATCCAGAGCGCAAGTCTATCTTAGAAAAGTACCTAGCGCCTTGTAATTGATCGAAAAGATCATCAATCCTAGGTAATGGGTATCGATTCTTAATTGTAACCTTATTTAGCTCTCTATAATCGATACACATTCTCATCGATCCATCTTTCTTTTTCACAAACAACACTGGTGCACCCCAAGGGGATGAACTAGGTTGTATAAATCCTTTGCTTAGTAATTCATCTAATTGTTTTTTAAATTCTAGCATTTCGGTAGGAGCTAATCGATAGGGTGCTTTGGCTATCGGTGTAGTTCCTGGAATTAGATGAATCCTAAATTCTACCTCCCTATCTGGTGGTAACCCAGGTAAATCTTCTGGGAATATATCTGGGTATTCTGAGACTACAGGAATTTCCTTAAGTTCTTTACCTTTAGTACTAATGATTACTGAAATCATATATACTATTCCTTGTTTTCGTTCATAATTAGCAACTTTCATTACTGATATGAACTTCAGTGGCTTTCGAGGTTTATCTCCTGTAATCATGATTACTTCTCTAGTAGGTGATTGAATTTCTATAGAGTTTTTATCACAAATGATTTGAGCATGGTTGGCTATTAACCAATCCATTCCTAACACAACATCAAATTCAGCTAATTTCATAGGTAATAGGTTTGCAACAAATTTATGACCTGAAAGTTCTATTTCTACTTTTTGCAAAACCTGATTGCTTTTTACTGAATTCCCATCTGCGGTTTCGACTGTAAAAATCTGCCTAATGGTAGTTAAAGGTAACTTAAGAGCTTGGCAGAATGAAGTATTTATAAAACTTTGGTTTGCACCAGAGTCAAATAATACTTTTTCATAAACGTCGTGAACTAAAAACGTACCGGCTATCACATCCGGGATGAGCTCTGCTTCTTGAGTGGTTAGCTGGAATGCTCTGGCATTCTTCTTAGTAGCTCCTTCGGTCGCCTTGGGTTTGTTGTCTACTGATTTGACTAACTTAGGACATTCTGTTTTGAAATGTCCGGCTTCTCCACAATTGTAACAAATTATGGATTTCTTTCTGCAGTTTTCTTGACGATGTCCTATCGTTTTGCAAAAATTGCAAATTTTATTACATTTTCCAAAATGTTTCTTTTTTCAAATTTTGCAGAATGGCAAAGTTGAAGATTGCCCTGCTCCTCTTTTCTTGAAACTACTATTTCCCACCCTAAATCCTTGGGTAATTTTCTGAGCTAGTTCCTTCTTCCTGTCTTCATCTCTTGTGCGTATCAATTCATCAGTTAGGGTGTTAGCTAATTCTACAGCATCGTCAATAGTGCGAGGTCTCGCAGCCTTAACGATATTGCGAATTTCGCTAATTAATCCCCAAATATAGCGAGAAATGAGTACCGGTTCTGGCGAAGCCAGTGTTGGTACCACTCTAGCATATTCAAAGAATGTCGAAGTATAACCACGACAATCCACACCTAACATCCGATAATTTAGGAACTTATTTGCCATTTTTTCCTTTTCATACTCAGGACAGAATTTTCTTTCTACCAGATTCTTAAATTCTTCCCAAGTCATAGCATAAGCCCTATTTCTTCCTTTAGCTTGTAACATAGTGTTCCACCATTCGAGTGCTCCTTCTTTAAACAGATTTGATGCGTACATGACCTGATCATTTTTGGCACACTTACTTATTGCAATTACTGCTTCGGTTTTCTCTAACCAACGCAGTGATGCAGTTGCCCCTTCATTGCCTGCAAATTCAGTGGGTTTACAAGCAAGGAATTCTTTGAAAGTGCAAACAGGTGTTGCAGCTTTTAGTTTCTTAGGGAGCGGCGTGTGCTGAGATTCATTATCATGATTAACATGATTATTGCCCCCGTTTATACTATTACTGAAGTTATCTTCAGAAGTACGTTTACTAGGAACGATATGTTGTGGTTCGATTGGACTTTTTACAGCAGCAACGAATGCTGGAATAGCATTGGCTATCCCTTGAGCAACAATATTTTCAATATCTTGTCTAGTCATATATTGATCCCCTGGATGTTGCTCCGACTGATTAACCTCATTTACCGGTTCATTACCAATATTTGCCATCTGATAATATATATATAATTTTTATTAGTATTTGATTAATAGCAATTATACACAAACAATCAGACAATTTACAATACACGTATAGTCAAAACTATCGATTTCTCGATTTCATTTTATATCGGTTATAGTATGCATCACTACACACCAATATTTTACAAAGTTTTATTCGTAGTTATGTTACAGACTGATTTCACTATTTCTTTCACTATTACACAACTATAGTTTTTACCATCCTCATATCTCTCGTCACTTGTTGTCCTAAAAACGAAGTTCCCTTTCATCATACTTCCAGGCAATTTGTCCCCCTATCTCCCTGATTCTATTTCCTGCATCCATCAATTCTTCACCATAATGACGACGTTCCGCCATATTTTCGTTACTCATTGGTGGATTAGGTAGGGGTTCTGGATCGAATTGTGGAAGAAAGGAATAAGGGTCGTTGACAATATTTTGAAATTGCCAATCATTTGTCCACCATTCGTCCATTCCTATAGGTTCGGAGTGGACTATTGGTTCTGGGATTGCTGGTTCAAGATTCATAGGAAGTGGATTTTCACTAGGATAGGTAAAAACATTAGTATTGACAGGCTGAATAGTCTCACAGTTTGCCAATAGAAAATCTATTTCCTCCTGAAAAGTTATTCCCTAGTTTTGGTTGGAGCTCTCTCCAATTTCTATCTGAGTTGGTATAGAACCTTGTCCTACTTCCATTTCTATGTCTTTAGAATATTCCTCAAACTGTTTTTCCATTTGCCTAGAGTCTTTCTTGACTTCAGTTTCTATCTCTTGCTGTTTAGTACTTTCTTTGATTATAATTTCTTTTCCTTTTTCTAAAGGGTTGTTTATTTTAGGAAGTTTCGTGGCTGGCTTTTTCCTACGGATACGACTACCCCATACATAATTCTTTCTTTTCTTTCGTTTTGGCTTTGTCAAAGGTGGAGCATTGAATTCTACAGGTTGTTCCACATCAGCAAAGTATCCAGTGAAATCTTTGGAAACTTCTACATTCACCGGGTAAAGATCGAGGTTCTGAAAGGCTTCAGATATCTCATTCATGCTGTGTAGCATATATGCAAAATGCACAGAATACTAAGTTAAAACTTTGGAACAAAGTTTAATAAATAAACATTGAAGTTTTATTGCACACTATTTGTACAAAATAACAGGAAAGAACACACTCGGATTTATTTATTTATTTACTGGGAAGTGCTATTACTAGACTTAGGGTTTTTAAAGATCTGCATGTTCTGCTACTGTGGCTAACATATATAAATTCGCCCATTTCTTATCAAGCTTGTCTTCCCAAGGTGATTTATTGATTAATTCCTGGGTTTCCCTTTTTATCCTCTTTTCTCGGATTTGCTCTTTACTTTTCTTAATAATCATACTCCTTTTTCTAGGAGAAAGCGGTTTCTCATATTGTACTTTTCGCACAAATATTCCTTCTTTGTAGGGAGTCTTGAAGATTTGTTTTGGGATGAACTTCCCTCTTCATAGACTGACCTATCTAATTTAAGATAGATATCTTGCAGCTTTTGCTTACCGATACTGTAACTAACACATAGTCAGTTTAATATAACACATAATCACATAAATAATAATCAGGAAAAATTAAGTATCTCTAAATACTTAATTAGCTTAACTCAGTGGCTCTGATACCACCTCATTTCTGTCACGGCCCCCGACCCGGTTTGACCCGTTTTAGGAGCCGCGGGACAGAAATCCCGTGATATTTATTTAATTGAGTTTAACAGCGGAAGTTTATCATCAGGATCGTTTTAAAGCTAAAAACTTTTCCCGATTATTTTATTTCACAATTCGGGATAAAATCCCGATAATTTACAATAACAAGATTTTACGGAGAAATCTTTATTTTTACAAAACATATTTCTTTATTTTATAATGAGCCACTTTCTTAAGCTTGAAATGCTCCCCAGCACTTTTCGTGAATTACAATAGATCACCTGAAACATGTTTGAAAAATGTTTTGTCAGTGGGAAATACTGAGTGAATCATTCAGTTTACTGAAATGACTCGTTTATTATAATTTACAGTATTAAGAGTTTTTACATATGTTTCTTATATCTACCAACTACCCACAGTATTTGTCACTCGACCGGATCTGTGACTGTGGTCATATCACCATTGGCTGCCCCAATGAATGACGTATATCACTTAATTTTAGGTTCGCCCACCTAATGTGATTAAAACAGTAGTAATGTGCACAATACCCCACATACTGGCTGTAATTTGGTGATTACATAAACTTAATCACTGTAATTATAATTCTGAAATAATTTGGAGTATTGTAAAACATTTGATAAAAAGAGAATGACTCACATTGCAGATTTAACACGGACAGAATATGGATTAGCCTTGTTAACCTAATTTAAATAATAATGCACACAAAACCGGGTTAGTGATCAATACAGTAGTTACGATAACTCACGAGATCAAATTCTCACAACGAACGACAAAGTGCAATACTTAAACATCCATCAATTTAACGACGAACGACAAAGTATAACCCTATGTGGGCGGCACTTAAACATCCATTGGATATATTAATCAGTCGGAAAATGAATCGTAATAGCGATCGAGTTATTACCCTGAATTGTGGTAGCACTTCGTGATCAGTGTGTGTTTTGGGACTGTTTATACTATAACTCGACGTATACAGAGATTTTGGCCGTCATTTCAACTTCTCAATTCAAGTCCCAATGTCTGCTATTTATAGTAATTTTTGGGACTCCCTTACGGACCGTATGTCTGATCCCTTACGGTCCGTAAGCTAAGCAGTCTAATTATAGGCTGCCTAGGCTCGGGACTAGGCTTGCTGACTTTACAATTTTCTCAATTTCTACTGTGACAACGAAAATTGTTGATAATTATCAACTAGGGTTTATCCCCCCCTGAGTTTTAGGGGCCCTGATCCTAATTCCGATTGTTCTGGAAATTTTAGGGTTAGTGCAGAATTACTTGGGTGTCTCAATTAGGGTTTTCTTATTGACTAATTATCATCCTAATTATGGATTTTAATGAGAGTTGTTACACAAAACTTCCAAGCTCAAATCGAAGAAATTGGTGAAGTCGAAGTAACCAATACTGGGGGCCCGTGCGGGAGTATCACCCGCATCACTCAGACGGTCACCCCAGGAAACAATGGAGAAGGGCCGTCGAACCCAACACCGCCGCAGAATGTTTCGGCATTACTAGGGCTACCAGAAGGCGAGACTCCGGCCTCATGGTATGCCAAGAACATCGCCACTATCAATGCAGCGTACCAGTCGCTGATTGCGCAGCAAGCGATTTTGACGGCAGAACCGTCCTTGGTGACTCCCCCAAGTCAAGGGGCGCGCCAGATGCCCCCACCGCCCAATCTCCAAGGCAGAATAAACAGGCCTCCCCCTACCAGACGTTTAAGCGTACACGACACGCGCGACACAAGAGGAGAAACGGATAGTCATTACGACTATCCGTCAACCCTTCAGCGAGGCCCTGTTCACAGCCGGCTCACGCCGCGCAACATGAACAACGAATGGGAGGAGACAGACCCGAATGATCCAACTTGGGTAGATGACGAGGGTTCGTCAGTCTTTAACCGCTTGCCGAAAAACCACGAGTACTTCAAGCCGAGACAGCACATCGGGTACACAGAAGAAGCTGAGAGAGATTTCCGCCTGGCATACAGACCTGCGGAAGCTGCGGAACATTCCAAGTTCATCCCGAAAATCGCACTCGCGCCGCTTTCACGAGAAAAGTTACCTCCAACTGTCGGAAAGTTCAATGGATTGACTGATCCTGATGATCACGTCAGAACGTTCACAAGTGTAGGTTGCATGGGAGGTTGGAACATGCCTATGTGGTGTCACTTGTTTATTCAAACTCTTACCAGGGCTGCTCGCGCCTGGTTCGACAGCCTCCCACCAGGGAAGATCAAATCATGGGTAGATTTCAAGACACAGTTTTTGAGCTACTTCAGCCAACAACGACGCTACCAGCGCGATACTGTTGAAGTAGAAGATATCTGGCGAAGGGATGGTGAAGGTCTGGAGGACTTCATCACCCGTTTTAACAAGGAATGTTTGGAGATAGGCGGCGTAAGCGAACAACTCATGCGTTGTCATTTCAAGAAAGCCATTCGCTGTGATAGTCTCATCAGAACTATCACAGGCAAAGACGGAATGCCAAAAGAATGGGATAAACTCATGGAAGCCGCAAAAATTGTTGCGCAAACCGAAGAATCACTCGCTGGGAACAAAAGTTATCACTCTGAAGACCGATTCTCCAGAGGGAACACGCGCGACAACAACAGGCGCAACAGATACAAGGGCAATGATTGGAAGTCTAGGAGATCAAGAGGCCATGATGAAAGGCCGCGCTATAGAGAGGACGCGCGCGAAACAATTGACCGAATCGGTTACAAGAAAGCAGTCAAAGATGATAATCATGACAAGCACTGGACTCCGCTCATAAAAACACCAAAAGAGGTATTGATGACGGAGAACCACGATTTCAAGGCTCCCAGGCCTATGACAAACAAGAAGGGGCAAGACCCCAACTTGTATTGTGATTTTCACAAAGACTAAGGGCATTTGACCGATGACTGCTATAGTTTGCGCCAAGAGATCGAGAGAGCACTTAAAAGTGGTAAGCTAAGCCACTTGGTGAAGAACGTACGCAAAGAAACTCGCCAGCTCCAGCGCCACGATGAAGGAAATGACAAAAAAGTCCGACGCCTAGAGACTCACATGGTCAACGGACCGAGATATAGTGCAAAAGAGAAGGGCAAGCGCCCCTATGAGCCTGCATGGCAAGAGCAACAGGTCATCTTTCCGGTAGTGCGCGGCGGTCCTCGCGCCACACGACCAGTCGTCATTACCGGTATCATCGGCCATTATGAAACGGAGTACATATTCATTGATCCAGGAATTACAGCTGACATCATTTATGAGCAGTGTTTTAACCAATTGGATGAAGAAGACAAGGCGAGACTCGAGCCAGTCGACTATCCCTTGTCTGGATTTTGCAATGAGATGGTTTTCCCACTCGGCCAGATCTGTTTCCCCGTCAAACTTTCTGACAGGAAACATTCAAGAACAACAAGCGTGAATTTCATGGTGATGCCCGTAAAATCGAGGCATGATGTGTTAATTGGGAGGGAGACCCAAGGCGAGCTGAACATGGTGACTTCAACTCCCCACTCTGCGATAGGGTTCCCAACCAAAACGGGAATAGCAATCATCTATGCCAAGAAGGAAGTGATGTCAACTGAAGAAGTGCGCCCAGCGAAAGCGGCGAAGGTTTCAACAACCGAGCCCGAAAAATGGGTTTTAAACCGCAAATACCCAGAACAGACAGTGACAATTGGCCACGCCATTTCGTCAGATATCCGAACGCGTTTAAAGCAATTGTTGTTCCGAAATATGGATATCTTTGCCTAGACCCCGGCAGACATGACCGGCGTCCCGCGCAATATAACCGAACATTGCTTAAACACTTACCCCTCTGTTGAACCAAAGGTCCAACGACGGCGCAGCTTAGGAGCAGACAAAACGAAAGAAATGAATGAACAAGTATGTGAGTTGCTCAAAGCTTGGATCTTGCGAGAGGTACGTTATCAGAGTTGGGTTGCGAACCCAGTAATGGTTGAAAAGTCAAACGGCGGATGGAGAATGTGCGTAGACTATACCGATCTCAACAAGGCATGCCCAAAAGACTGCTATTCTTTGCCTGAGATCGACAAAAAGATAGACTCCCTCGCGCCATACAGATGGAAGTGCTTCTTAGATTGCTATAAAGGTTATCATCAAGTCCAGATGAAACTCGAAGATGAAGATAAGACAGCCTTTAGAACTGATCTTGGAATCTTTTGCTACACAAAGATGCCTTTCGGCCTGAAAAATGCTGGCGCAACATACCAACCTTGATGGACAAGACCTTCGCGGGGGATATCGGAAAGCACATTGAAGTTTACATCGATGATCTTGTGGTTAAAAGTCCCGAAGAGGACCAAATGTTGAAGGACATCGAAAAAACGTTCAATTCATTGCGCAGCGTAAATATGAAGTTGAATCCAGCCAAGTGTTCTTTTGGCATGGAAGAAGGGAAGTTTTTAGGCTTCATAGTCACAAACGGCGGTTTTAAAGTGAATCCAGAGAAGGTCCAGGCCATAGAGCGAATGCCATCACCGCGAACAATCAAAGAGATGCAACGATTGGCCGGCCGCCTGGCCGCGCTTAACCGTTTTCTTTCCAATCACGCCGCGAAGTCGTACCCCTTTATCAGCACGTTGCGCAACTGTGTGAAGAAACAAGAATTCAAATGGATCCCCGAGGCAGAGATAGCTTTTCAGCAAATGAAAGAGTGTCTGATTGAGCTCCCTACCCTGACTGCACCGTTCGACAAAGAACCACTCATACTGTACTTGTCTTCCTCGGATAAGGCAGTAGGGTCGGTATTATTGGTGGAGAGAAACGGAGTTCAAACTCCAATTTATTACGTCAGCAGGGTAATCACTGACCCAGAAACAAGATATTCCACGATGGAAAAATTGGTTCTCGCGCTGCTACACGCCTCCCGAAGGCTGCGCAGTTATTTTACAAGGCATGTGATAACCGTGCTTACCAATTTCCACATCGGCACGATATTGCAAAAGCCAGAGACGTCAGGGCGGTTAGCAAAATGGGCCATCGAACTGGGGGGCCATAATATCTTGTACAGGCCGCGCCCAGCCATTAAGGGCCAGGTCCTAGCCGACTTCATCACAGAAGAGCCGGCCGATAAAATCAAAGAATGTGAGTTAGTGGAGACTCCTGAAAAAGACGTGACAGATGAGACTTGGATGCTTTATACTGATGGGGCCTCAAACGAGGACGGGGCGGGAGCAGGACTGCGCCTGGTGAGCCCTGAGAATCACGAATTTACTTACGCCATCAGGTTGGACTTTAAAAACACCAACAACGAGGCGGAGTATGAAGCATTTATGGCAGGCTTACGCCTCGCCATCAAAATGGGAGCTAAAAACCTACGAGCACATGTTGATTCACTCTTGATAGCCAGCCAAGTTAATGGTATATACGATGCAAAGGGCGAAGTCATGGCCCTGTATTTAGAGCAGGCAAAAGAATTGCTTTAACAATTCAAGTCTCACAAAGTAATCCACATCAATCGCTCCGAAAACAAACCAGCTGATGCCTTGAGTAAGCTTGCTTCGACTTCTTTTCAACACCTTGCCAAAGATGTAAGAATAGAAGTACTCAAGAACCCATCAGTGTTGCTGCGACAAGTGAACGTGATTGAGATGGGGCAACCATCCTGGATGACCCCTATAATCCAATATTTGCAAGAAGGGATACTCCCTGAAAACAAAGCGGAGGCGAGGAAGATTCAAAACAAGGCCCTGCACTACGAAACGAATGGCGGTATTCTGTACCGAAAATCCTTCTTAGGGCCACTACTGCGCTGCATGGACCCCCAGGATGCAAACTACTTGATCAGGGAGATCCACGAAGGGATCTGCGGCATCCATTCGGGACCACGCATGGTTGTCGCGAAGATCATGAGCGCGGGATATTACTGGCCAGGGATGCATGTCGATGCCCTGAAGGAAATCCGCAAGTGTGACTCCTGTCAGCGGCATTCTCCAAAAACCCTGCGCCCCAAGAACGACCTTATCCCTGTATCCACTGCATGGCCTTTCCAGCAGTGGGGAATCGACATGGTGGGACCCTTCCCAGAGGCTCCTGGCGCCGTAAAATTTATAATAGTAGCCGTGGATTACTTCACAAAGTGGGTGGAGGCCAAAGCTCTGGCTTCAACTACAGCTATGATGGTGCGCAAGTTCATTTGGGAACACATCATCTGCAGGTTCGGCCTACCACTCAAGATTGTAACCGATAACGGTACCAACTTTGCGTCTGAAGACCTCCAGAATTGGATGAAAGAGATGAAAATCACTTTCACATCCGTTGCGCATCCTGAAGGCAATGGACAGGTAGAAAGCGTGAACAAATGTATTGTCGAGGGGATAAAGGCCCGACTGGGCACAAGGCGAAGAGGCTGGGTAGATGAGCTCCCGAGCATCTTGTGGGCTCATCGAACCATGCCAAAAACTAGTACCGGTGAGACCCCTTTTAGCCTAGTCTATGGCTCCGAAGCGGTTATCCCGGCTGAAGTTGGCCTTCCCTCCCCGCGCTTGACAGCAGTCAATGTAATCGACAATGAGGCAGAGAGACGTCTTGACTTGGATTTGTTGGAAGAAAGGCGCGAAATCGCGCGAATCAGAGAAGCCAAGTACAAAACGCAACTGGAGAGGTACTACAACATAAGAGTACGCATCTGCATTCACGCCATGAAGCGTCAAATGCGGAACGCCCAGGGAAACTAGCACCCAAATGGGAAGGCCCATACTTGATCCACGAGGTGCTAGGCAAAGGGTCTTACAAGTTACGCACCCTAGATGGCCACATCTTACCGCGAACGTGGAATGCGCAACAACTGCGCAAATGCTATGTGTAACTCAAATCGGCATTGAGCCTTTAACCGCTACCATCGGCCACGCGCCTTTTTACTTTCCTATGTTGGCTATACGCCCTTTACAATTAATGTATGTTGGCCTAAGTGCCCGTTTCCAAGTCAATGAAAGCATACGACATGTTTTCTATTACTTCTTTCGTTACAAATGCATGTTAAACTTCTGATTAGCACGAAAACACTCCAGCAACTTACAAGTTCTCAAAACAAGAACGTCTCCAAGGTCCTCCGCGAACAAAGCGCGAGACAGGGCGGTTCCACTTACTCGAAAAGACTTCCATTTATTCGAGCTAATTTAACCTAAGTTTTTAACAACAGTGCAATAATTGTAACGGGAAAGAACAAAGCAAAATTCATTCAATATAAAACAAGCGCATCAGCGCAACGTTGTACATTCAAAGAAAGCAAAAAATTACAAGGCACAAAGCCTAATCGACAAAGCCTATTCGAGTGCATGTTGATCTCCATCATCATCGCCATCATCATCGTTCCCACCATCATCATCATCATCGTCATCATTTCCACCATCATCACCAGCTGTTTCCTCTTCATCTGATAACTCAACAGTCACCGGTGGATCGAGAATGGCCTTCAGGCGCTGACACCAGTCATCTTTCTTTAGAGCCTCCACAACCAAGTCCATTACAGGCAAGGTAAGATTATCATAAGCACTCTCAGCACGCGTCAACTCGATAGGAGCTTGGTCAGTCACCGAGCAATGACTCACATCAAACTCTTGTCCAAACATCTCCTCAACGTGTTGGGCACATTCCAGATACCCTCCTCGATGACCTACTGCGCGCGCAGCGTCGGTCAGAGCAGCAACAGCGCGGTCTAGCTCGCCAGCATTGAGGATAGAGTTAGAAACCTATAACGAAAACTGCGTATTAAAGGCAACCCTTAGCAAATTAAGCTTATAAGTGCAAACTTACCAGCACTACTCCACGATTGCGCATCCACTCGGCCTCGGAGACAAGTGTATCAACGATACCTTGCGCCTCAGAGTAGTTAGTCTGCGCTACATTAAGGGCGGCGGCACTGACAGTGCGCGCCTCTTCTGCAGTGGCAGCCTTAACTTTCTCCGCTCCGAGGTCGATCTCCAAGGACTCGCATCTATCAATCTGGTCATTCAGGCGACGTTTAAGCTCAGCAATCTCGACATCCTTGGCATGCAGATCCTTATCTTTGCTAGACATTTGCGCCTTCACATCAGCCAACTCAACCTGAAAAGAGACAAAAGATTTAGGCTATTTCGTAAACAGCATAACAAGAAAGAAAGTGGTAAGCTAACCTCAATCTGCTGCTTGGCAGCCTTTTCAGTCTGTGCATCCTTAACCCTCGCAGTAAGCTCCACAATCTTAGCTTCAAGGTCAACAATCTTGTTCCGAGCTGCGAACGCGCGCTCATTATCTTTCTCGCATATGCGCTTAAACTCGGCCTTCTCCTTGGCCAGTTGCTGTTCAGCAGCTTGTAGTTTATTTTTCAGGCCCTCACGCCCCCATTCCTCTGCCTTCCTGTCCGCATCAAACTTGGCCTTCTCCTCATCAAAGGCAGCTTTGGACTTCTCAAAATCGGTGATACGCTTCAACATCCGCTCGCGATAACCCTCCCAATCTGCCCGCTCCCTAACCATCGTTCGCCACTCACGAACTATTTGATGATTAGCGGCGCGTGCATTGGCCTCCCCGATCACATAAGTTCGGTACAACATTTCATGGGTCTTCGCCCTCTGTCGGTTAACCTCGCCGGGAGTAAAAGAGTCTAAAAACCAATCGCGGCAGGGCCCGAATTCCTGAAAAGTGTCCCTTTGCTTCAAACCCCAGGGAGCTTGGTGAGGAGCGCTACCACGTTCTTCCTCGGTATAACTCTTATAGTAGATATCACCGAGGGTATCCTTTGCCCCAATGACATTTGGGTTGTAGCCCCCAGCCCCACCAGAGCTCGCGCCGCTGGAAACATACCGACCCGACCCCTTGGTAGTAACTATCTTTGTGCGATCATGAGCCTCAGTATGCGCGGGGTGGGTAAGTTTCGTAACCTCAGGCTCCGTCCTCCTCTCAGGACCCTTGGTGATTTCAAAATCTGGATCGTTTACAGGCCTTTCCATAGCCTTCTTCTGCTCCCTCTCCTTCTCCAACTCAGAGGCTCTCTTCCTCTTCGCCTCCTCAGCTCTCTTCTCCTCAGCCTTCTTCTTCTCTGCTTCTTCAACCTTCCTCTGCTTCTCTTCCTCAGTTTTCTTCCGACGCTCCTCAACTTTTCTCTACGCCTCGGCAGCCTTCGCCGCATCCCCCTCACTAACATTTTTATCCTTAGCAGTCTGGGAAGATTTAATGGTAATCTTCGGCCTCTTCGGCTCTGGCTCAGTGAATGTAACCCCCTTCTCAGGGGTCTTCTTCTTGATTTCTGCAGAAACCAAGTAAGTAAACAAGGGAAATAGCAAAAGGAAGAGAAGTCAGGAGTTTACCAGGAGAAAATCTATAGAGAGAGCGCAGGTTGCTCATTTTCCCAACCAAGGGAATCGCACCAACCACCGATGCGGAAGCCACACCAGCTGTGGTCTCGCTTCTAACTCTTTTTCTGCTGACCAACCGTGCAACAGCCTCCTCTTCTTCTTCAGCTTCCTCTTCTTCATGCGCGGCAGTTGAAGGAGTTGCGCCAGCATCAGGGTTACGAGAACCCGCTCTTCCAGAGCTCCTTGAACCACCCGCTCCAGCCTTCGTCTCAGCTGTGCGCGATAAGCCTTTAAGTGAATCACTAATTATCACATAATCGTTTAAGTCACTCTGTCGAAGGCGAAGAGTACCTTTACCAGCAGCAGCGGTTGCGCGACTACTACCAGCCCCCTTACTGGTCACTTCGGTATCCAAGTTGGCTTTTTTCTTCTTCTTCAAGGGTTTCTTTTTCTTCTCTTCTGGGTCAACCCCCAGGTTGCGCAACACACCTGCAAAGATGTTAGACCACGGACTTAGCTCGCCGTTCGAAGACCCTACAGACTCCTCGCTGGAAAGATAGACAACCTCTTTCCCAGCAGAAGTCACAGAGCGCAAAGGACGAGGTTTAGGGAATTGCGCACCTTCAGTCGTGGTAGGCGGCGAGGTGAATGCATGTTGTATATTTGTGACAACAGCTTAGATTTGGTCTTTGGATATCTTGTAATTAGTTAAACGATAAACGGTTAGCGGGTTTAGCTTTGTAATAGTTAGTTGTAATGTTTGGGCTAACTAAACCCAAAGGATTGGGTGATGGGGGGCGAATTGGGCCTGTCCAATTCGCAGCCCAAGAGTGTAAACCTAGCCCACTTGTAAACCTTGTGTTATATAAACAAGGTTAGACATTAGGGTTTAGGTTAATCAGCTAAAGCAGTTTGTGATAGTGTAATTCGTGAGACCAATTAGGCTTGGACGAAATTTGTAGTTGGTTAGGGTTTGATTGATTGTAATTCTCGTAATCGATAATCAATAGAAACCCAGTTTGAAAGTGAATTGCTGTTTCAGTTTCTACACGTTTTCTGCTAATTCTGATCAAGAGGATTCCGCACTCTTAATTGGAAAGACGATTCTGTGAAGATCCATAACATCAAGGGGACCTACAATTGGTATCAGAGCACTAGGCTCTTGATTGCTCGGTTCAGAATTGTTGCTGCAGAAACAGGGAGTAAAATTTTCGATTTTTTGAAACCTGAAAATTAGGGTTTTTAAAATTTTCGAAATTTGTGTGTTTGGTTTGATAAAATTTTCGAATTTTTTGGCTGTTTGATCTTCTGGTTTGTTTGGTGGTTTGCAGGATTTCTGGAAAGATTCGGTTGATTCTGGAAAAGTTTTCGGCTGATAGACTTGAAGATTCGAAGACAGTTCTTCGTGTTCTTCGTGTTTATTCAATCAGTTCTTCATAATTTTCGGTTTTAAGTTGCTGATTTGGTGTTTTGATTTTGCAGATTTGTGTTAGCAGAATCCAGAAAATCATCAAAAAATTCGAACAGATTGAGTTTCCATAGTTACTGGGCGAAATTAGCTGTACTGGGCGAATTTGACTGATCTGCGAGTTTAACCAGCAAACTTACCGGCGAAGTTAAATCCAAAGGCGACTTTGGTGACCGTGTAATTTTCCACAGCGAAATTACCACGGTTTTCGGCGAATTTACTGGTCGTCGTAATAGCGAAATTGACCAGCGAATTTGGCGAATTTGGAGCGAAGTTGACCAGCGATTTTGACCTGCGAACCTGTGAACTTGATCAGCGAATTTGAACTAGTTGCAAACCAGCGAACTTGACTTGTCAGCGAACCTATCATGTGAACTTAAACCAGCGAATTTAACAAAGAACCTAGCGAAATTAGGAGAGAAGTTAAGGGGTGGAATTTCCATTGGCAAGCGTCGGAAAATTTTCAGTGTTTTGCAAATAGAATTTGATCCGTAGCTAGTTTGACAGAACCGTTTGCACCGTTGAACTCGTGTGATTTTTAGGACAAAAAAAAGACTCTGGAAAATCCCGAATTCGGTTTTTGACATTATATATCATTGGACTCGTCTTTTCGAGACGATTCTAACGGTGTAATTTGGTAATCACAGTTTTTTGGAGAATTTTGTACGGTTTTCTCAGTCTGCAACGTTAAAATGTCGAACATGTCTACTTTGAACGAGTTGTTGAAGATGGAACATGAGGTTGGTACTACCAACAAACCACCTAAGATGATGAAGGTGGAAAACTATTTGACATGGAAGGATCGTTTTCAGTCCTTCATTGAATATCAGGATATGCGCATGTGGATATACATCGAAGATGGGTACGTGAATCCTACACATGACTTTGAGGGCAGACCACGTAGAACAGAATATGTGAACATGCAAGATAATGATAAAAAGATGTATGAGGCTGAAAAGAGAGCCTTGGCTGCAATCAAAATGTCGTTACCTGATAGCATCAAACATACCTTCAAGAAGTACACTAACTCAAAGGATATGTGGGATGCTTTGGAGAAAAGATACGCTGGAAATGCTGATGTCAAGAAGAACAAGATTGATCTACTGAAGAAGCAGTTTGCTGTTTTCAAGTACATGAAGCATGAGTCACTTGAAGACGTCATCACTCGTTACTACCATCTGATGTCAGAAATGGACAATTATGAGATCGATTGCTATTCTGACGTAGAGAAGAATGACGAGCTGCTTGATGCTTTGCCTACTAAGTGGGATATCTACACTCTTATGATCAAGGGTGAAGCAGATTATGAAACAAAAGAGCTTGAAGAGGTGGTAGGAAAGTTGAGAGCTTATGAGCTCAGCATGAAGAAGAAAGATACTGGATATGATCAGGTTCAAGATCCGGCGGTTTACAATGGGCTTACATCTTCTTCATCTCACAACGCTTCTAGCGACTCTGCTACTGCGTTTTTATCATGTGAAAATGAGCATGTTATGGTGAATCAGGATGGTGATGTGTGTTTTGTTGCTGCTTCAGGAGGATCGTCCGGAGTAAAGAAATCATCAGCTTCTAAGCAGAGTAGTAGTGCTAAGTCAATGCCAATGAGTGTGAAGTCTGCTGAAGAGCATCTGGCTCTACTTGCTTCGTTTGTGGCTTCTTATGAAAACTACATTCAGGGGAAGATATCTGATCCTGCTACTTTAGATGAAGACTACGATCAGATTGACCCTGATGATCTTGAAGAGATGGATTTGCAATGGAAAATGGCAATGATTTCTAGGCGTGTAAAGAGGTTCATGAACAGGACAGGAAGAAAATTTGTAGGAAGAAGTGTTGGTTTCGACAAGACCAAAGTGAGGTGCTTTAATTGTCAAAGTTATGGGCACTTTGCTAGGGAATGTCAGAAACAAAAGCAAGATAAATCGAGCCAGAATTCAAACAACAGGAATGCGTCAAACAACTCCAGCTCAAAGGCTTTGATCTCCACTGCAAGAGAGGGTTCATATGATTGGAGCATTCACTTAGAAAATGATGGGAATGTCACTCAAGCATTCATGGCAGAGATTACTCCAATCGATGATGGTGAAGCTAAAGTAGATGATGCTGAAGTGAAAGTGGATGCTGAGGTGAAGGTAGAGAATAAAGCTGAAGAAAAGAAGGTTGATCAGACAACAGGTGCTGAAGATGAAAAACAAAAGTCTGAACATGAAAGAGTAGCTGAGGAAAAGGATGCTAAGTATAAACAATTGGAAGCTCAGCTTGCAGCTCTAATGGCCAACCTTGACAAACAAACAGGAGAGGTAAAATCTAATTCTGTCTGTTTAAAATGTCGTGAACTACAGGGTGAGGTTGACAGGTTGTCTGCACAAAACAAAAGTTTGGTAAGCGAGATGTCTAACATTAAAGAATCAAACTTTTTTGCTAAAAGAAATGAAACGTCATACTTGAAGAAAATAAAAGGTTATGAAAGTGAAAGTGAAGCCGTAACCTGCAAATTAAATGAGAAACTTCAAGTCATAGACTTAGCTCATGACATGATGGCTGAGAAAACAAAAGAGATTTCTGATAAAAACAAAGAGTTGTCAGATGCTCAACTCAGAATTGTTGAACTTGAAAAGAAATTGGGTCAATTCAGGGATTCTACTTTTGTTATGAAACATATGATGGGTGGGTTAAAGAAGAGTAATGACAAGACTAGTGTGGGATTCCAAGGCTTTAATGAAGTCCCACCTCCTCTTAGTCATGATTATTCATTCCTACCTGATGAAGATGAGCTAACAAAGTTTATGTCAACAGCACCAAGTAGTTCCACAGCAAGTCGAGGTGATGAGTCGTGTGATGAAGCTAAGAAGAATGATAACAGCAAACCAGCTTTGAAAAAGAAAACTTCACATCCTAAGAATAAGAATCCAACTGTTATTAAACAGATTAATTTTGTTCAAGGAAGTGACTTGAAAAACGAAACAGCTGTTATTGAAAATGAATCTAATGTAGAGTTTGCTAAAAACAAGAACAAAGAAAATTCTGAAACTAAGCAAACTGAACCAGATTCTTCTAAAGCATCATCATCAAAGCCTGAATCTAGTTCAAAGGCTTCAGATAAGAAGTCTTCGAAGAGGATGTCGTGCTTCAAATGTCACACCAAAGGACATGTAGCTAGCTGCTGTCCTAACAAAAAGAATGAAGCACAAGTGGATGAGAGGAAGAGAGAGAAGTCACCAGAGAAAAGTGGTGATAAGCAGGAGAGAGAGTCAAACTCTCCATAGAAATCTGCTCCTAAGCAACCAGAGAAAGTTGCTGTTGGTGTGGATAAGGCTGAAAAAGGAACTCCACAAGTTCCTCGTTTTCAAAGAAATCAACCTAGATTTCAGCCTAGATCTCCACCAGGCAGATTTGAGAGACCTAGAAGCAGTTCACCAAGAATGAACAACCAAAATACAAATAATTTCAGAAGTCAAGGTCAATATCAAAATCGATACCAAAATAATGGTGGTCGAAATTTTTATAACAATGGCTTTAGAAATTATAATAATAATGCTTCTTGGAATCAAAATCAAAATTTTCAAAGGTCAAATAGTCCAAACACACATAGGAACCCTCAGGACCAAAGACCTAGTGGAAATCAAAATCAAATTCCAACTGGTCTGAGATCCAAGACTCCAGTTAGGAGTAATGGATATTGGATGGATGTTCCGGTGGTTGGTGAATTTGGACGACCCAAGACCATTAAGGCTTGGGTCCCCCAATCTAACTAATTTCTTGGTTGGTGTGTGCAGGAGCTGCTAAGGAGGATTATCAACTTGTGGTATGTTGATAGTGGCTGCTCCAGGCACATGACGGGGGATGCGAGGTTGTTGACTGAATTTGAAGATTATGATGGAGGACATGTGAATTTTGCGGGTGCGAAAGGTGGTAGAATTACTGGACGAGGAAAGGTGACCAATGGGAAGATCACACTGGACAAAGTGAACTATGTGGAGCAGCTTAAACACAATCTTATGAGCGTGTCACAAGTCTGCGACAAGGGTCACTCAGTCCATTTTACCAAGACTGAAGCATTAGTGTTGAAACCAGGTTTGGAGATACCGGACGATTGGATAGTGATGCGAGCGCCAAGGAGAAATGACACTTATGTCATGGACATGGGTGCTAAGGATCCAACTGCAGTGGTGGCGTGTTTACTATCAAAAGCATCTGAAGCTGAATCGATGTTGTGGCACAGACGCATGGCCCATATTCACTATCGAAAAATGAATTACCTTGTTAAAAATGAGCTAGTGAAAGGGGTTCCACTGCGGAGGTTTCAAGTGGAAGACAAATGTCTTCCATGTCAAAAGGGAAAACAACACATGAAACCTCACAAATCAAAAACAGTAAATTCCATAGATGCCCCTTACGAATTACTTCACATGGATTTATTCGGTCCAGTGAACGTGAGGAGCATAGGTGGAAAGTACTATTGTTTAGTTGTCACTGATGATTACTCACGTTATTCATGGGTTTTCTTTTTAGGTACAAAAGATGAGATAGCAGAGATGTTGATAGATCTTTTTACAAAATTGGAAAACGTCCATGATGCAAAGATCAAGAGGATAAGGAGTGATAATGGCACGGAGTTCAAGAATCGTATTCTGGATCTCTACTGTCTTCGCAAGGGAATTGAACATCAATATTCTGCTCCTTATACGCCTCAACAGAATGGAGTTGCTGAGAGGAAAAACAGGACGTTGATTGAAGCCGCTAGGACAATGCTTTCAGATTCTAAGCTACCAGTTCTTTTCTGGGGAGAAGCTGTGAATACAGCTTGCTATGTCCTAAACAAAGTTTTGACTGTTAAACGTTTTAACAAAACTTGTCATGAATTAATGTTTAACAAGAAACCAAACTTAGAAGGCTTTGAACCATTTGGATTACCCTGCACCATTGTGCGAAATAAAGATAAACAAAAATTCGGTGAGGTGGCTGACGAGGGCTACTTTCTAGGTTACGTACCTGGCGCACCGAATAAAAGGGTTTTTAATCTAAAAACTGGTAAAATTGAGGTTGTGTTTAATGTTGAAATTACTTCTTACAAACCTCAACAGTCAACGAGTGGACCAGCTATATTATATGATTATGAAAGTGTTTTTAAATCATTTAATATTCCTGAGTTTTCCAATGCAGATGAGTCTCAGCTGATTCAAACAGTGATAAATGGAGATGATGAAGGCGAGTTCATGCCTAGATCAAATGTTGATATGACAGATGCTCCGGAAACTTCCCAAGATGCTGCTGATACTGATTCAAGTGATGGTGAACCCGAACCCAATCAGGGGGAGGATTTCATTAATCCGTTTGCAAATCAGAATATTCAGGGGGAGGTTGGATCAAACCTGGGTGACAATCTAGTAGTCGATGTTGTTGCAACTACACGAGCAAATAGGGATCATCCAGTTGACATGATACTTGGAGATCCTACTGCAGGTGTTCAGACGAGAAGAAGCATAGCAGCGAATACTGGTTTATTTGTGTCGATTGAGAAGACTGGGATTGTGAACGAGTGCTTGTATAGTTGCTTTATTTCCCAAGAGGAGCCGAAGAACATTCATATGGCTCTTAAAGACAATTCATGGGTTGAAGCTATGCAAGAGGAATTGGCCCAGTTTGCTAAGTTGAAAGTTTGGGAGTTGGTTGATCTTCCTAAAGGTGAAAGAGAGATTGGCACTAAATGGGTATTTAGGTGCAAGAAAGATGAAAGAGGTATAGTCACGCGAAACAAGGCTCGATTGGTGGTCAAAGGTTTCAATCAGCAAGAAGGGATAGATTACAATGAGGTGTTTGCACCAGTGGCAAGGTTGGAGGCAATTCGTTTGTTTCTGGCTTTCGCAACTTTCAAGGGCTTCAAAGTTTACCAACTAGACGTGAAGAGTGCGTTTCTTTACGGGAAAGTCCAAGAAGTGGTGTATGTCTCACAACCAGATGGGTTCGTCGATCCAGATTATCCAGATCGAGTGTACAAACTTGATAAGGCTTTGTATGGGTTACATCAAGCTCCCAGGGCGTGGTACGAGACACTGTCTACACATCTGATAAAGAATGGTTTTGAAAGAGGTCAGATTGACAATACACTGTTCATCAAGAGGAAGAAGGAAGATTTTCTGCTGGTACAGGTGTACGTGGATGACATCATCTTTGGGTCATCTGATGAAAGCATGTGTAAAGAGTTCGAGCAGGTGATGAAGAGCAAGTTCGAAATGAGTGCTATGGGTGAGCTGTCTTACTTTCTGGGATTACAAGTTGAACAGAAGGAGGATGGGATGTTTATTCATCAAACAAAGTATGTGTATGACATTTTGAGTCGGTTCAAAATGAATGATTGCTCTACTTCCAACACACCCATATGTGAAAATCACAATCTCGGCCCAGATCATGAAAGTACTGAAGACGTTGATCCTACTCAATACAGGGCAATGATTGGTTCTCTGATGTACTTGACTGCTTCAAGACCTGACATCATGTTTGCCGTATGCTTGTGTGCCAGATATCAGGCGAATCCTAAAGAGTCACACATGAAAGCAGTGAAGCGGATTCTTCGTTACTTGAAGGGGAAACCTAAACTTGGGTTGTGGTATCCAGCTGATAGTGATTTGACGTTTGTTGCTTACACTGACTCAGACTTTGGAGGATGCAAGTCGAACAGAAAGTCTACAACAGGTGGTTGTCAGTTCTTAGGAGGCAGGATTGTGTCTTGGAAATGCAAGAAGCAATCTTGTGTGTCTACATCTACGTGTGAAGCTGAATATATTGCTGCTGGAAGCTGCTGCTCTCAGGTTCTCTGGATACAACAGCAAATGCGCGATTACGGTTTGGATTTCACTCGTACTCCTATTATGATAGACAATAATGCCACTATTTCAATAACTAATAATCCCGTGAACCACAGTCGTACAAAACATATTGACATACGTCATCATTTTATACGGGATTGTGCTGAAAAGAGACTAATTGAATTACATCGAGTCGACACAGAGGATAACCTGGCAGATCTTTATACTAAAGCATTTGACAGAGCTCGCTTTGAACATTTAGTCGAACTCAACGGGATGAGGAATCCTGAATAACTGGTTTTTCATAAGAATTTTTTGTAAATAGTTTACTGTTTTTTTTAAAAATCAAAAACACAAAAAAAATTGAAAAATCAAAAACATAAAAAAAATAGAAAATCAAAAATGAGATTTCACTGTGTGAAAAAGAAGAAATGATACTACATCAGCAAGTTAGACTGTCACACTGAAACTGAATCATAAATTGCTTAAGTGTGATAGCAGCTTCATCATATGATGTACCAGTAGGCAAAAGCATGAAATAATCAACTTACCAATGTGATATAAACTTAAATGAACTGAATATGAGTGGGGAACATATCAGTGATGTATGGTTTAATGACCTTAATTCTTGCGTTGATAGATTGCCAAAATCTGAAGTTTTGGGTCTTTTACTGTTGTTTCAACTAGGGATATCTTGGCTGTCTGTCTGTTAGAACTAAAATTGTACATGACCCCAGGAAAGATAGTCACTTGGAATTAGCTCATTTCTATTTGAATATCTGTATATTTCCCGATACACACAATTTTGATCCGATTCTGAAATCTTCTCTGAAAAAAGTCGTGTACCTCCTCTGCTGCATCCAGATATATGCTGACCTGGAGGTGCTAGGCAACGACAGCTTCTGCTGCATCCAGATACATGCTGACCTAGCTGTACGTTGTCGCGCTATAGATCTAATACACCCGAAAGAGGCCCTCAAGTGCCCAAAAGAAACCCAAGAAACCTATATCAAACTGAGAAAATCTCATTTGATCTGTATATTATACCATCTCTACTAAAGATCTATTCTGTTCTCTTCTCAACCTACTCCCAGTTAAGATTTCAGAAATCTGGATTGGACTTGTGAAATATGTGGTAGGGAAGATACTTGCATGATAGAGTGTGCTGTTTATATTTCCAGGATTTGATTAGTATTTATTTGGGTGTTCATAGTTAAGAAATTAAAACATGATAAAATAGTTTATATGCAGAACTAGACACAGTCAGGATATCTTAAAGGATGACTTCAGTATACTCACCTACTACGATGAATCTTTGTGCATACCTTGATCGTGGGGGTATATCCTGAAGTGGGACACGCTCGTATTTCAGTATAATAAAATTACCTTAACATATCATATGGTAATGGTACTTGAAATGTTCATGCATTTTGTTTAAGTGGAAAAACATACTGGTAATCGTCTTGAACTGCTTTTCACGAAAAATTAAATAAAGAATTATCTAATAGTGTGAAACAGTTTGATTGTGCTGATATGATCTTCTTACCAGTGATTCTCACAAAAATAGAGTGTTTATTGCATTTGTTATTTACTTGCTTTCAGAAAATATAAAAAATCCAAAAATAGTGTCATTTTCTGTTTAAAATTCTTAACGTACGGAAAACTGTTATTCTTGGAGGAATTGTTACTGCTAGGGGGAGACGGTGTTAGAAAGTGAGCTCAAAAATTTTAAAATCTTGCAGGTTGAACAAAAAGTTTTGCGTGTTGGTGATAAGTTGAAAAAGCTTAATCTGTGATACAGTTTGACTATCTCTTGAAAAATAATAATTTATTTAACCTTGTTGAAAAATTCTTATGGTTTCTCGAGATGTTTGTTTTATAGTATACAGATTGAAGCGGTTTGTTGCTGAGAAGTGGCTGTGCAGTGTGAAGATGAGAGTTTGATTGGATGCATGGTAGAACCTCCTTTCTATATTGCAGACAAGATTGAAGAGTTTGAAGATTGCTGTGCAAATGCTAAACTGGAGTTTACTCAAGTGCTAACGTGGTGAAGATTTGGTGATTGGATGCATCAGCTTAGGGGGAGTCTGTTGCTGACAGAAGCTATTGAAGCTGAAGCTATCCAAAGACCAAAGACAGTGCAAGACTACTTGAAGATTGCAAGAAGACCGAAGACAAAGTTTTGACTCAAGACAAAGTTTTATGAAGCTATTGTCAAGGGGGAGTTTGTTGGTGCATATTTGCGACAACAGCTTAGATTTGGTCTTTGGATATCTTGTAATTAGTTAAACGATAAACGGTTAGCGGGTTTAGCTTTGTAATAGTTAGTTGTAATGTTTGGGCTAACTAAACCCAAAGGATTGGGTGATGGGGGGCGAATTGGGCCTGTCCAATTCGCAGCCCAAGAGTGTAAACCTAGCCCACTTGTAAACCTTGTGTTATATAAACAAGGTTAGACATTAGGGTTTAGGTTAATCAGCTAAAACAGTTTGTGATAGTGTAATTCGTGAGAGCAATTAGGCTTGGACGAAATTTGTAGTTGGTTAGGGTTTGATTGATTGTAATTCTCGTAATCGATAATCAATAGAAACCCAGTTTGAAAGTGAATTGTTGTTTCAGTTTCTACACGTTTTCTGCTAATTCTGATCAAGAGGATTCCGCACTCTTGATTGGAAAGACGATTCTGTGAAGATCCATAACATCAAGGGGACCTACAATGCATCAGCAATCGGGTACATAAAATTGCCTCTAATTTGCTCGTACCAGCTTTCCTCATCCTCGCGCAGTGGGCGCACGCCCATAGACCCACCGAAAGTAGCGAAAGCCGCTTGATATAGTTGCGCCTCTACAAGTCAAAATACATAAGTAAAATAAAACAAAAACACGAAACAAGGAATAGGAAGAAAATCACTGACCTTGATCGCCAATCTTCAAAACAGGCACCTCCTTGCTATCTGGTGACCACTGGTCACTCATCCGCACGGCCACCAACACATTTTCCCCAAATACCCGATTCGGGGTAGGGGTTAACTGTTGATACCAACGTGCATTCTTTGGGATCGGAAGGTCCTCCTGCAGCACTGGCTCACTCCAATCCCTGAAAGGCATAGCAATCGGGAGTACCTCTTCCCGAATAAAGAAGAATTTGGGTTTCCAATCATGGAAACTCTTGGGTGGATTTAACAAAATCTTCTTTGTAGCACCACGGCTGGCAAACGAGAAAATCCCCATCATCCGTTGAAGTTGGTAGAAAGCCCGGAACTTCTCGACGGTCGGCTCGATGCCATGGGCTCGGCATAAAAACTCAAAATGACGAACCCTAACCATTCCAGGAGGGCTCATCTGAGAAAGATGAAAGTTGTAATGGTGCAATATGTGCCCCCATGAAGTTCGTCGCTGGTAATCTGAAGTTACCTTGAAGAAAAAAGTCTTCAAATAACGTAATATAACCCGGCGGTGCGTCGGCCGCCGTCTGGTTTTGAGCCGGGTGACGTGCATCCCACTCCGGTGGAAACCGGAAGCTCCTAACAATCTGCTCGAAAAGTCCAAGATCCCACCGAAGAACGGGAACAGGACCCTCTTCCGGGGAAACTCCCTCCTGATGTTCTTCAGTCATCGTGAAGAAAGATGCAAGTTTCTGGAAAAAACTTGAAGATGTGAAGAAAATCTTGAAGATCTGCTACAAGACTTGAAGATTTAAAGAGGAGAAACGAGAGAAAGTTGGAAAGCAAAGAAGAGAAGTGAGAACCTCTCACATCTCTTCGGATATATATACCCATCGCATTTAATGCGATGGGTAAACGTGTCGCTTTCGCCGCTAGGCTAACCAACGAGAGGCTGCCACGTCACACGGAAAAGTAGGGTTGACGGTTACCACGCGCGCGTAGGCCTCACTCTCCTGACACGAAGTGCAACCGTCGCAGTCGGCATGATGACATCCGTGCCAGGGGTCAACTCAGACGTCACAATCAGCGACTTATCTCACCAACTTGCCAGAGTTCAAATTTCGAAGTTTTTCCCGCCATAAAATTACAATTAGCTTCATGCAAAAGTTATCAAGGGCGCGCAAGGTAACATCACCTTAACAACACTTCGCGTCGCGCCACACCAACCAAAAGCAAGACACATTCCCTTCAACTTTTATTTTTTCTAAGTCCAGAGCTCCAACCACTTACGTCGCGCATGGTGCAGCACTGGACTGGGGGGACTTGAAGGGGTATGGTCCCAAAAAGCCACGCAAACCTCCACCAAGGTTGCGCGTGGGACCATACTCCTTATCTTAATAAACTTCCTACCAAGAGTCTCGCGCGAGATACACCACTTTCTGCTATACGTCGCGCGAGGTCTCGCCCACAAGAAGTTCTAATATCAACACTTAGCATACTAAAAGAGCACATGGGCATACTAACCCGCGCGGGTTAGTTAGATGCTCAACAAGAACCGCATAGGAAGGCAGCGCAAGGCTACCTCCAGTGGTACACAAGGTACAAGTGGCAGTGAAAAGAGCCAATGAGCGTCCAGCAGGCTCTAGTCAATCGTGCACCACGATCGTCTGACGAGAAGTACGTAAGGACGCCTACGTGGCACCAATCAGGGGACGGAGGCATCTGACCCACGATCTCCACTTGTCTGCTGATGGCAGGAGAGCAGCAGGGCCGACAACAACGACACGTGGCTCCAATCAAGGTGCGCCAGCACCGGAGAACTTCTAGAAGCCACTAAACGGTCGACACTAGTGAGACAAAGAGCACATCCGTTGTGTTGTCCATTTCCGGCCCAAGGCCCATCAGCCCATATCCTCTTACACCTCTCCGGCTATAAATAGAGACCTCCTTCCACAGGTTAAACATTCGATTCCCTCTACTCTCACTCTTAACACTTGATTATCCTCCCAAAGCAGTTGCTTATTCTCATGCCGGAGCCCGGTTAAGAGGGAAACCCCCACATTCCCCTTTTAACGAGTAACGGTGTTTTGTTTTGCAGGATTGAACCTCAAGTCGGAGCTCAAATATTCATAAGAAGATTAACCATCATGGTAGAGACATAAACCAAACTGATTAGTTCCCTTAATTAGTTTAGTGTTTCTTCAATTTTTCATTTCTAACCCAAAGACTTTCATCCTTTGCATTTTAATCCCTCTATTTTTCTTACTTTTAACCTAAAGTTTTTATAATTTGCAATTTAACCCGAACATTTATTTTCTACTTTGATCCCGTACTTTTCATCTTTTACAAATTTTCCATTTTACGTTTCCTACTAAATTTAGCGAGTTAACATGCTGCAACGTGCGTGTGAAGTTTAACGTTTTTCCGTCTTTTTTTCCAATTTGACAGACCCATCGCAACGGGTCTATTTTTTTTCCTGTTTGACAAGTTCATTGCAACGCGCAGGTCCTTTTTGTTTAGGTTTTACGTTTCAGTCTAATTTCTTCGCATTAACATGCCACAACGGACGTGCGTCGTTCAAAGATTTACGTCTGTTTTTCGTTCGATGTTATTTTTACCTTTTATTTATTTTGTTTTTACGAATCTTTCCGATGTTGATAATCACTTGCAGTGATATAGCATTGGTGCTATTTGACACGGTTTAGGCCCTACTGCAACGCGGGGGTGTAATACTAGTTATTAAAAAAAAGATGACACATTTGTCTTTTTATGGCAAGTTAGTCAATTTTTGTTTTGTTTAGTTAGGCTATAGGGTGTGGTCATGACCATAATGACTCTACACGTCAGTGCCATGTAACCCACCTCTAATCAACCATTCAAAACCACTACCTTAAGGGTGTGGTCATGACCCAAATCACTTGCCCTTTTTTTTATTTAAATTTATTTTTGTCTAAAGAAAAAGGAAATGATTTGTTGAAAAATGGAAAGGAGCACCATGGTTGTCATGGTTTAATCCATGTAAACCATGATGGATCAAGCAAGAGGATGATGTAGCCTTCCATTCATGTTCCTAGGTGGCAAATTATGTTCCAACCATAACCCCACACCCTATAGCCTTACAAAAATTGATAGTTTACCTATCGGTGAATGTTATATTTAGAAAAGAAAATATAGTTTATGTGGTTTGAAAAAGTAACGCATTTAATGTTTAACTTTAATATTACATAAGTTTTTTTTTTAACTTTACATTATTACATAAGGTCCGTATTTTATTTTAGAGTTAAATGTGATTTTAGATTTTGTGTCATTTTGCCAATTTAGTCTAAAAGTTTCATTTTTCGTTTGTGGGTCCAAAATGATTTCACTGTTACCATTTTAGTCTATTGGGTTAACTTTATCCATTTTTTCTGTTAACGAGAAGGGCAATTCGGTCATTTTATATGTAATTCTGTTATCTAGAAGGACAATTTGGCCATATAAAATGACCAAATTGTCATTCTCGTTAACAGAAAAAATGGATGAAGTTAACCTAGTGGACTAAAATGGCAACCAATGAAACCTTTTTGGATCCACAGGGAAAAAATGAAACCTTTAGACTACACTGGCAAAGTGGCCCAAACCACTCGTGATGGCCATCTTCACTCCCCTTTTTCGTTTGCAGAACTGAATCGGAGATCTGAACAAGATCTATTCATTTTGCACCAGATCTAAAAAGAGCCCTCTTTTCGTTTTAATTGTTGAGTATTATGTGTCTTATGTCAAAGGTTTGATGCAAAACTACTATCGTGTCGGGGGGTTTCACTGGAAGCAGTCTCTCTATTCCTACGGGATAGAGGTAAAGCTGTCTACATCTTACCCTCCTCAGACCCTACCCTAGCTTTGTTATTGATAGAATTTAATGAGTATGATGATTTATACTTTTTACCCTTTTCAATGGTAAATAAACTTTACTACGTTTTAAGTTTTAACCTACTTTTTTTTTGATAAAATGAATTCACTATCTGAAAATTATAAAAACTTGATTTGTAAGGTTAAAGCAAGAAAACGATTGGTGGGTGTGTGGGTTATTGGAGGTCCTATCAATGCGTGGTAGAATACGAAGATTTCAAAAGAAAAAATATCAAGAAAGTAAAACAAATAGCTAGATGACAGTTATTTCTAAAACACGCGTGTAAAATATGCTTTAATGATTCGACATGTTATTCTCAACATTTACGTATGCCTTCTAACTTTTCTGGAAGGTGTGGCTAGGGGTAGGGCTGTAAACGAGCCGAGTCAAGCTGAGCTAGACCCAGTTCGAGCTCGGCTCGAACTCGATTCGAGCTAGCTCGGTTTGAGCTCGAATTTCAAATTGAGCTGAGGTTTGAGGCTCGAGCTCGACTCGATTAGAATTCGAGCTAGCTCGGCTCGACTCGATATAGCTCGAACTAACAAAAAACCGCAATATTTACTACTAAAAAAACCCTTAAAAATGAATTTCTTCATAGACTAAGGGCAATAATTGTCATTTAATTTAACCATATGGCTAAATATGCAAGTATAAATAGTTAATTCAGTTTGCACATTGTCTTTACCTTCTTTTATAGGGTAGATACTCCCTTAGATTTTGTTTTCTAAGCGATGTGGGACAGAAAAAAAAAATGAAGGATGTAACCCTTATCGAGCCAGGCCAAGCTCGAGCTCGAGCTCGGCTCGTTTACAAACCGAGCCGAGCTGGCTCGTTTATAACCGAGCCAATTTCGAGCCGAGCTTTCATCGAGTTTTTTTCGAGCGAGTTTCGAGCGAGCTGCGAGCCACGAGTTTTTTGAACACCCCTAGCTAGGGGGCTTTATCACGCCACTTCAGTGCCATCTTAGCGCCACGTCACATAAGGGCTTTAAAGCCCTCCTCCTTTAACTTGTAGGGTGTGGTATAAAGCCCCCTTACCACTATAGCGCCCCCCTTTAAAGCCAATCAACTTCGATGAAGCCCCCCTTTGCTCGTTAATATGTTGGCGGAAGGATCATGGCGCCCCTCTTTAATTGCGGCGGGGGGCGCTAAGGAGGCTGAGATGGCGGGATGACGCCCCATACCCACCAGCTTTAATATAATAATAATGTAAATCAAGCAATGGATACATCACGTATTATAGACTATTTATATAGGAAGCAAAACATGATCAAATCATATATCTTAATATCACCACAAATCTTAACTACTATATTACATTATATTACTCTCTCTTGTTAGTTATGTGTGTGTTTGGTGAGATTGCTATTTAGATCTTATAATTAAGAGTTACTTGAATTCTCAAAAGTAACAATGTTAGATACTAAGGGTTTCGAGTAACAAGTTAGGATTTTATGTATTACTTTTGTAACAATGTTACAATTCTAATACTATTGCTTTAAGGCTTCCGATAAATTTGATAAAATGTCTAAAATACCCTTAACTAACTAGATGAACTATCTTTGTAATGTATGCTAATTTAATTGCATGGAGTATTTTTATAATTTATACAAGGAACCCATGGCATTATAGCCTAGTGGTATTTTGGTGGTGGGATAAGGCTTATGACCATCAGGTCATGGGTTCGATTCCCACATAGGGGGTTTTTCCCAGATTTATTGGGTTTCCTCCTGAATTGGTGTATAGGGGGCATTATTGTCTAGTGGAGATGGATATGATCGGGTGGTTCTGCTGGTGGCACGATGATACTCCAGTGGTCCGTCAGTGATCCAAATTTGCCGTTCAAAAAAAAAATTAACTACAAGGAATATACATGTAATTTACATAAAACTACAATAATAAAAATAAACTCCAATTAAAAAGGTAATACAAATACCACCCATGTCGATCATCTCTATCATCCCTTCCCTGTAACCTTAATCGATGGCGCCACCGTTACAATATATTAGAAAAAAATAATTGATTAGAGACTCAAGTAAAAATGTGCGATAGAGGTTGTGGTGATGATGATGCTAGTGGTGCGGCTTTGATTTTTCAATCATCTATGATGGTGGTTTCATCTCGCGGTGGTTATGGATCTCCTGTTTTGCCCAACAAGTCGTTAATTACTTCGTCGTTGCCGTCAATATCCATCGCACATGACTAGAATTTGAACCATTACAATCATGTCCACTAGCAGCACCTTCAGATTACATCGAATCACTTCTTAATTGGCCTTTCATTCCTCCAAATCAGGTATAATAAACTTTTCACTACTGATATTTGTTGATAAATCGCCATTTTCTATAATTTACACAAATGGTCCATTTGGTTATAAAAGGACATTTTAGTCATTTTACCTAAATTTAACTAAAAAGTTAACAGAAGTTGAGGGCTGTTTGGTAGCCTCTTAATGACCATTCAGATGCTACCTCTTAATGGTTAAAACCTCTTAATGAATAAGAGGTAACCTCAAGTCTGAATGGTTAAGAGGTAATCCTGAATAGTAAATCATCACATGTCACATTCTTCTACCTTCTTATTGGTAAAATTCATAATGGTTCCATTAAGAGGTAGCATCTTAATGACCATTCAGAGGCTACCAAACAGCCCCTTAGTCTTAGAACCTGATGAAACAATGGTTAACCGGGCAGGGTTAACTCACTGGTGTTGGTACATTAATGTCTATCGCCTCCGTCATCTCAGTTCGTAGCTGAAACAGAAGAACTTTGTGTTTACAATGTAATATCTTGTTACTAAAAGGCAAGGTGGCATTATTGTAAATAAGGAAAGTTTCCTTATCACCTTTGGCCTATAAATATAAGCCTTAGGCTTTTAGTTAGGGACTTTTGCCATTTTGATCTTTGGAGCTTAGAGGTTATAGAGAGAAGCTAGAGAGAGAAAGTAGAGAGAGAAAGGCAAAAGGTGATTCACGGTTCTTGTATCTTTTCAGATCTATCAAAGAATCACGTTAATAGTACGTCTCGTGTGTTTCGGTTATTCACGTTCACGGTTTCCGCACGTCGAACGTGTCATACGCAATCGTTTCGGATTCAAACCGGTCCTAACAAGTGGTATCAGAGCAGGAGCTCGATTGCACAGATCAAACGCACGAATTCGCACAGAAATCCTTCAGATTCAGAGTCGAATTTACTCAGATTTGTCAAATTTCTTCATACTTTCTTGTTCTTCACGTTTTTATCTGAAAATCGCAAAATTAACAGTGTTTTTACGGTTGAAATTGGTTGAAATTTTGATATGTTGTGCGCCTATATCTGATCTATGATCCTACAAATTTTCAGGTCAAAATTCCAAGCCGTTTGAGAGAAATCAGTGATTTTGTGTTCGTTTGAGCTGAAACTGTTCGTCATGTTGAAGTCAAACTCTGTTCGATCGAACAGCAGAAGTCCTACTTGATCGAATTGCAACTTTTATTGTTCGGCTAGTGTAGCCGATCGAATAGCCATTCTTATTCGTTCCACCGTTATGTGCAACCAATCGAACAGCAGTTAATACGTTGACCCTGGTTGACCTAGCCGAACGGCTAGCAAGTGCGAACAAAAGGTTGTGTGAATAGAGTAGGTAACTCGATCGAACAGCTGTTCGATCGGCCGGGCAAGTCGTTCGAACAGCAGCTTCTGACTTTCATTAAAAAGTGTTGACTTTGACCCTGTTCGATCGGCTAGCATCCCTCCCTGTTCGATCGGCTAGCATCCCTCCCTGTTCGATCGGCTAGCATACCTCCCTGTTCGATCGGCCAGCAGCCCTCCCTGTTCGATCGGCTAGCATCCCTCCCTGTTCGATCGGCTAGCATACCTCCCTGTTCGATCGGCCAGCAGCCCTCCCTGTTCGATCGGCTAGCATCCCTCCCTGTTCGATCGGCTAGCATCCCTCCCTGTTCGATCGGCTAGCATACCTCCCTGTTCGATCGGCTAGCATCCCTCCTTGTTCGATCGGCTAGCATCCCTCCTTGTTCGATCGGCTAGCATCCTCCCTGTTCGATCGGCTAGCAAGTCCCACTCGAACAGAAATACCTTCCTACTCGATCGAACAGAGACCTTATCCCTACTCGATCGGCTAGTAACCTGACCCCATCCGATCGGTTGATAATAATCAAATTGATTAAATTGTGTTAAAATTGATTTGGATCATATTATTTGTAAAATCATATCAAATCAATTAATTTCCAAAATCAAGTTTGTTAAAAATCTTTGAACTAATCGGTTGTTTACAAAATTCATTCAGGTGATTCGAGGTAGTTCAAAGAAATAGCATCATGGCTGAGGAATTTTATAACACGTTTTTCAACGCGTTCACATCTGAATCATCCGAAGTTACAACTGTTACACCAAAAACAATTACGAAGGCAATCAATGAGAACATCAAGCATGATAACTTTTACGGAACGCATTCTAAACCACCAACACTTGAAAGCATTGAAGATTATACTTGGTGGAAAGAAAGATTTATTAATTGGGCAAAAGCGTATGCACATGAAAGTTGGTTTTGTCTAGAATACGGATACGAAAAGCCAAAAGATGATAAAGGTGAAGATCTACAGTTCAAAAAATTCTCCAAAGACGACAGAGCAGAATTTGCCGCCGAACAAAGGATGATCGCATTGATACAGTCAGCAATTAGAAACGATATATTTGCATTATTAAAACATAGCGGGACATCCAAATCAGTTTGGGAAGCTTTACGTGTTAAAGCTGAGGGTGGCAAACAAATTAAAAAGAACAAAATCGCGCTAATTAAAAAGGAATTTGATCTTTTTGATAGTCTAAAAGGAGAATCGGTGAGACAAATGATAGAAAGATTCTGTCACCTAAAAATCGAACTCGAAAGATTTGAAATTGCTAAAACAAGAGAAGAAATCATCGATAAAGTGATTGAAGCGTTACCACGAGTTGATCAGTGGCAAACGTTTGTGTTTATTTTGAAAAACGATGATTCATATGATACAATTTCTCTTGATGCATTGTTTGAAAAGATTGAGAGTCATGATCTAGAGCTGCAGAAACAAAGCAAGATGACAGAGTCTTCACGTCAACAGAATGTCGGCTTGTATTACAAAAGTAGTGTACTTTCAGAGAAGGGCGTTGGTTCACCAAAGACAGCATTCGTTGGTGAAAAGATGAATGAATCTCAAACAACGTCAACAAGTCATCATTCTGGATATCATACATCTTCACAAACAAATTCAGAAGACACAGATGAAATTTTATGCAACATTGCTCTTAAACTGAAAAATTCTCCAGCAATGAGTATCAATGCAGCGAAGCAGCAAATGAGCTTTCTTGCATCTGTCCTGGAATCATATGAAGGTCTGGTAGCTGGAAAAATCGGTAATTCTGAACTGACAAAAGAAGACTACGACCAGATTGATCCAGAGGAGATGGAGCTTATTGATATTCGTTGGTGTTTAGCAAGCTGCATTAGGAGAGCTCAAAGATACATGGAAATTACTGGGAAACAATCTCTTGGTGGTCCATCAACAAAGCTCGGTTTTGACAAGTCAAAAGTGACCTGTTTCAAATGCAAGCAAAAGGGTCATTTCAAAAGAGAGTGTAAGAATGCAGAAGTTGCTGAAAGAAATGAACGTCCTTTCAATGATGATTATTATCAAAAGGCGATCTATCATCGAAGCAGAGAAGAGCCAAAGTTGATTGAAGATAGACCAAAAACAACTTCAAGAGCTTGTCCTGTCATATATCCTGATGAAGGATATGATTGGTCTCAAATTTGTCCAGAAGAAGATCGAAATGATATTGTTCACAAAACAGCTCATGGGAAAGCTACGACAGCACCAAGAAAATTTGCAAATGTTGCTGAAATTAAAGAAGAAAAAGAACCTGCTAAAAACCATGAAGAAAAGGTTGAGAACAAAGAAAAAACTCGAGAAGAAATCTTGAGTGAGAAAACACATAAAGAAAGAGATGTGGTTTACAGAAGAATGGATGAGATGCAGGAAGAATATGAGAATGCTGTCAGCAACAAACGATGGGACAAGAAGAGAGAGTGTTATTACAACAGAGAAGGAGAACCAGTTGTTCCAAAGAAAGATATAATCTTTGATGATGTTCTTCTTGCTGTCCCATTGAGAGCTGAATATTACAGAAGAGTGACGAAAGATGATGCATATGTTAAACAATACGAGAAAGATATCCGATATGCTATGCTGTCATGCTTGAGAAAAAGGGATGAAGAGAAAATGAAGAAGAGTGTTGAAGAGATGGTGGTTAATCTGAAGAAGGTTGCTGAAGAAGTTGAAACAGAAGCTGTAAAAGCTGAAGCTGTGAAAGAAGTTGAAGAACAGCAAATTGAAGAAGAAGAAATGAAGGATGTCAAGTCAGATGCTGGTGATGTTGGCGAAGAAGTCAGTGTTGAACAAAAGCTGAATGATGCTAAAATGAAGCAGCCAGAGGAAGCTGAAAACACCGAAGTGCCAAACACTGAGGTACATTCTGATTCTGAATTCTTAAAACCATCCATTTGAACAGTGCAAGAAATGCATGATACCGTGCAGAGCTTGTACAGAAAAAGATGAGCAGTTCAGAATAAAAGAACTTGAATTCACAAAATTCGAAAACATTTTCAAAATTAAATGCAAAGAAATGTTAGAAAAAGAAAAAGTTTTACAAGAAAATGATGAAAAACTTTCAGAAAAATGTAACAAATTAGAAAAAGAAAATGAGGTTTTGAAAGAAAACATTTTGAAAATGACAAATAAATGTGAACAAAAAGAGATTGCTTGTCAAGAAATGAAAAAGGAATATGATTCAATGAAATTATCATATGAGATTATAAAAGAGTCATATGAAAAGGTGAAAGACGAAATGAAATATGCACAATCTAGAATGAATTATATGTCTGAAACAACAAAAGAGTTAAAACGAATGTATGCTATAAAACAAGATGTTGTTAATTCCTATATTGAAGATGTTGCTAAGCTAAAGCAACAGATTGTTGATTTAGAACAGGAAAACAACAAGTTAAAAAGTTACCATGTGTCGTCATATGTGCTTGAACGAATTTTCAATATAAAACCGGGTAATGGTGAGTCTGAGCAGAACAAGAAAGGCATTGGCTCAGAGTTTCATCAAGTTCCACCACCGGAAAAGTTTGCATTTTATGATGAGGAAAAGGTCGAAAAAGCTTTCAACATGGTAGACAAATTGCCAGACAACATTGACATAACCTATTCCAAATCTGATGATATTCATGATTCAGAGGTGGTAGGTAAAGTCGTTGAAAGTGTCTTGAACGAAGAGTCGGTTCATACAGGTAAATCTGAATCACATGATGAAGATGAAGGAAATCTTCATGATGCATATCTGAAGAACACAAAATCTGAGAAAAGTTTGAATGATGATTCAAAGGGATTGGTTTATACCATGATTGGATCGGACAAATTATTTTTAGACGTTGTATTCCCGATTCAGAATGTGATTTCAGAAAAGATTGACAAAGTTTTCAAGATGGTTGAGATTGAAAAATCTGAAATTCCAAAATTTGCTGGTAAAGGTCACAAAACTTTTTATAACAAACCTGGTTACAAGAAGAAAAACATGAAGGCTGGTTTGGGTTATAAGAAGAAACAAAATTGGAATAAAAATAAAACTCCGAATTTTCAGGCAAAAATGAACTTCGTTCACGGAACAAGTTCAGAAGAAGAGAAAGAACTCAAATTTAGACAACAGTCAAATGAAGAGTTTCAGGCCCAGAAAAAGCAACAACAACAGGTCAAAGATGTTTCAAAGAGAACATGCTTTAAATGTGATCAAACAGGACATCTTGCTCGCAAATGTCCAAATCTGAAACCTGTTGGTGTTGAGACGAAAAAGAAGTTTGTTTATGTTCAAAAACAGAAATATGAAGTTGTGAATCAAAAGTCAACCAAGTTTGAATCAAAGCAAACTTGGAAGCCAAAATTGTCAAAGGCTGACTCACAACAAACTTGGAAATCAGTGACACCCGAACTTAGAACAACACAAAGTTGGAAAACAACTGTTGATGCAACAAAACCAAACCAATTTTGGAAACCAAAAGATGTTGTTCAGAGTCCAAATGTTCAAAAAGAGTCAAATTTTTACAAACGTGGGACTCCAAAAGGTCAAACATGGAGTGTTAAGAAACATGTTGATTTGGTTAAAAATGAGAAACAAAAACAAATCTGGAAATCGAAAACAGAAACAGAAAATTCAACTTATGAGGTGAAAAAGGCTGAGGAGTCAATTTCGATTGATTATGATGCAAATTTTCCACCACTTAAGGCTGAAAACTTTAAAATTCAGATTGCTAGAGTCAAGGTTACACCCAAGGCTGATGAGGCTTGGGTGGATACAATGTTTGATTGAACAATTTGATTTGCCGGAGCTTCCTTTATCGCGAAGCATGAATCGGCATCCATCTTTAATAAAAAATTATTGAGTCGTATTTGATAAAGATTGAATGTGCAGGTGTTCAAGAAGTCTGAAGAGAGCAGCCTGACACAACAAGAGGAGGAGGCTGTTGCTAGACCCTGTGTTGGTTGAAACAGGGAGTTTATCTGATTTTTTGTACATAAATAAACAATATTTTCAAAACTCTAAAAATTTAAAAACCAAAAATATGTTTTCATTTTGTCAAAAATTTGAAAATCAAAAATATGTTTGTTTTTAGATTTTTCAAAAAAAAATTTTAAAAATTCAAAAATATGTTATTTGAATTTGCCGGAACTCCCAGGTTGGTAATTGAGGAGTAGGAATCGGCATCTTTCTTGAGAAATGTTTTATCAAGGACATTAAGTTGTACTTGATTTAACTTTCGAATTATTTGATGAAAGAACAAGGTGATGAATAAACCCCGTGTGTGAATTAAACAAAACTTATTTTCCGGAAAAACCATTTTGATTAAAACAAACTTAAGTGTTTTGAAATCATAATGGGAAAATAGTTTGTTTGTTATCAGGGGAAGTTCTGATTGAATACGCCGAAACCCTCACGGCTGAACAAACATGATTAATTTCACTAGATTGAAAAACGGTTTTCAAATTGTAAAAATCAATGTGTTGTAAATCATGGGGGTACAAAATTTGACAACATGATACTGTCAGTTAGAGCATGAGAAACAGAAAATGGATGGCGAGACAAAGCTATCTTCATCGGTTATCAAATTTTCTTTAAATGGTTTTGAATTTTAGGGGGAGTAAGAGATATTATTGTCAGAAAATCCAAAAACATTAGAAAATTTGAAAAAGCCAAAAACATGATAAAATTCAAAATTTGAGTTTTTGTTGATAAAAGAGGAAATGATAGTACATCAGTGGACTATCACAGCACGCTAAAGAAATGTAATGTCAAAAGTGATAAATGGTCTCACTAATGATGTGACGATAGGTTTTCGTACATTTAGTAGATTTATTCGGGATATAAACCTAAAATTTCAAACTTGCGAAATTTGTGGGGAACACTACTTGGATATATAGGTAACCCCTGAAATCTCGTTTAAAAGGTCTCGTATTCTGATATACTAGGTATTAATACTCTATGATGTCTGGGGTATTATTCCGGGACTTCTGCTGAACGGTAGTTCTGACCTAGTCCTTGGATAATGCTTTGCAGTAAATGCTTGAAACATAGCATTCTAGCCCTCAGTGATTAGACAATAAAATTGATAATCATCTGTTGTAGCTAAAAGATTCTCTAAAGGGGACACACCGCAAAGTCGAAATTGATATCTCTCTGCTGAACGGAAGTTCTGACCTGAGATCCTTCAATTCTCGCATTAAACCCCTAATTTATGTACAGACATCGTTGTAGTACTCTTGTCTGTAAGACTGAATATTGAGATTCTGGATACGGGAGTATATTCAAGAGGTGGGACACATAAATCGAGCTAAGTTCCTAAAACATCTAAAGCGTATCCTGAATAGATTGAAAATTGTGTGAAAATTTAAGAGGACAACTATATCGTTAATCGAGGTGAATCGTTTAGAACGTAAAATGATTAAAGCTTAACGGTGCTAGTGATTTGTTTCAAAAACTGATATGATCTTCTTACACAAACTCAAACAAAATATTGTCTGTAAATATGTTTGTACATATTTCTTTACTGCTTTATATTTTCAGAAAAATACAAAAAGATTTTGATTTCCGTTTTATTTTCGACAACCGATGTCTGAGTGCTAAGTTTCAAGATCTAAGTATGTTAATCATGTTTCTGAAATTAAATCAAGTTCATTAATTTGAAACTTGAAGTTTTTTTTAAAAAAAAAAAATTTTTAAATCAAAATTCAAAAACAGTTTGTGATATCTCCAAGGTCATTAATTTGGACTTGGATGATTAACAGTGAAGGATTTGGATGCTCATATTGTTAAAATTTTAAAAGGAGTCAGTTTTTCGATTTGGATTCTTTAACGCTGTCAAATCTATAAAGCATTTTGATAAGGGGAGAGTGTCAAGATAATCCTGGATATTTTCATATTATTATATCTTATTGCCAGGATCTTGATTTAGAAAGTTTAAAAGAGCCAGATTACGATTTCTGGACAATTTCAAAACACTGTCACTTATAAACGTATGAGTGTTGCAGATGTTATTCCAGACTACGATCCCGACAGCCGAGTCTGAGGGGGAGTCTGAAGACGAGCTCAATGCTAACGGAAGCGTGTAAGGAGCCAGGTATCGTTCCTAGAAGAGCTTGTAACTGGAAAGCCAGGTGTCGATCCCAAAGCACGGAAGCTTGTCGAAAGGGGGAGCCTGAAGAGTTCGCCGAAAGGGGGAGCTGAAGCTGAAGATAAATCCATCGGGATTATATTCAAGCTAAAGAGAGAGAAAGAAAAGAAAAGAAGCTACGAGTCTGAATGATTGAGATTGACTGCGGCAATATCCAAGGGGGAGTCTGTTGGTACATTAATGTCTATCGCCTCCGTCATCTCAGTTCGTAGCTGAAACAGAAGAACTTTGTGTTTACAATGTAATATCTTGTTACTAAAAGGCAATGTGGCATTATTGTAAATAAGGAAAGTTTCCTTATCACCTTTGGCCTATAAATATAAGCCTTAGGCTTTTAGTTAGGGACTTTTGCCATTTTGATCTTTGGAGCTTAGAGGTTATAGAGAGAAGCTAGAGAGAGAAAGTAGAGAGAGAAAGGCAAAAGGTGATTCACGGTTCTTGTATCTTTTCAGATCTATCAAAGAATCACGTTAATAGTACGTCTCGTGTGTTTCGGTTATTCACGTTCACGGTTTCCGCACGTCGAACGTGTCATACGCAATCGTTTCGGATTCAAACCGGTCCTAACAACTGGTCTCGTCAAGAAGGGTTAATCCCTTCCTCTCGAGGATCGCTGGCTGAATCACCGGTGGGTTGATCTCCTGCACAAGGAAACAAACCGTGACTCGTAACAAGCAGGATGGGGTGGGGGGTGCTCCTTGTTACCACTCTCCGGCGTGAGAATCAGTAGTTTGCTTGGGAAGCAAAGTAAGATAGTAGTAGTAGTGAGAGAGTTGTGAAGAGATACCTCAAACCTGGTTTGGGTTGGTATTTATAGCCGAGGAGTGAAGGAGGCGGTGGATGGATAGACTGACGGCATGCTGCACCTTTGCAGGTGTGTCAGACATGTCGGCCGGGGAGACGACGCCACGTCAGTCTGTCGCTTACGTAGACCTGACAGGTGACTGCCATTGATTCCACTTGCACTGTGGTGTCAGTCCCACTTGTTGAGCGTATAGGATGCGGTGCTAGCCGCATCGCTGCCTGCGGTAACATCTGACGTTATCGCGTCTCTTGCTTGTGATCAAGAAATACGCGAGATGCGGTGTTGGCCGCATCGTCGCCTGTGGTGACTGTTGCTGTTATCCAGCTTCCTTGTATTGATAGAAGTGTTCACTGGACGCGGTGCGAGGCCGCATCGCTGTGAATACTTCCGTTTTCATACATCAGATGTGATGCTATGTCGCATCACTCTACCGTTCTCATGTTCCATGTAAGTCCTCCTTCCTCACTAGATAGATTGGATTCAACCCTTGTGTCGACGCGTTCTCGCATGGGCACAAGTAGGTTGTTAGCTGGTGGGGGTTTTGATAAGGGTAATGGTCACTCGCGGTCGATGCTGACGCAAGATCTGGGACCATACCCCTTCAGAACCCAACATTGTTACAAGAATAAAAACATAAAATCCTAACATGTTATGTGAAACCTTTAGTACTCAGTATTGTTACTTTTAAGAAACCAAAAGAATTAACCCCTAATAACTCTATAACTAAAAAGCAATTATAAGTAAAAAAATCATAATTTATAACATCTAATTTGAATACTTGTTTACCAGAGTTATGTAAAAGCATAATTTCGGACTTAAAACAGAGAAATTACATTCTAATCACAAAGAAATTTTTCATTATTGTTAGATTTTATATAATTAAACAAACTTAGATACATATTTAACTGGTTTCAATAATAAGGCAAAGTCAATGAAAAAAGTTGAACAAAAACCATACATATATCATTAAATAATAGAATAAAATGCCAAAATGGTCTCTGAGTTGATGTTATTTTTGCCACTTTAGTTCAAAAATGATTTTTTTTTGTTTTGTATCTGGGTTCGTGTGGTTTCATTTTTGTTGTCATTTTCATCCAATTGTTAAATTGTGTTATAATTTTCTATTAACTTCTCCCCCTTTTGTTGTTTTCCTCGTATAATGAAGAGTATAATTGTCATTTATGCCACAATATATTCTAATTAAAAAAACAAAAGGAATATGTGGCCCCTATATAAACCCCCCAGATTCTCACACGATAGTCAACGATACAACACCATCGTCCCTGAGTTCCCCCATTTCAGAAATTGAAACCCTAGAAGAGTTGGAACTGATGGATGGTTCAGATGTTTGTAACTGATCTGTTCGAAAAGAAGCCTCAACTTTCAATCGTGATGCTAGATACAATATGTTTTTGTCACACATAACACAATTTAGGTTTGCTTTGTTTTTTTTCTTCAAAAAACTGTATGTTTTCTAATTAAAATATATTATAGCATAAAATGACAATTATACCCTTTATTTAAATGAGAAAAACGAAAAAAGGGGTGACTTTAACAGAAAATTCTAACCCAGTTTGTCAATTGGATTACCATGGCAACAAAAATGAAACCATTGAGATCCAAATACAAAAAGTTTGATTTTTAGAAAGGCACTTAAATTCAGGACCATTTTAACATTTTACTCTAAATAATAAATAAAAAAGGGTACATAATTATCAGAACGATGGGTTAAATAGTGAATTACGAAGTCCATGACGACTATATTTGATTATGACATTTTTTATGTCGGGTACTTGTGTACAATAATTGTTATCAATGTTCTAGCTTATTTAACTGTACATTTACGCACATTTATTTTTTATTTACCTGTGTATTTAAAAATAATAATTATATAGCAATTTCAAATAAATAGTGAAAATAATATAATTATCATATCATTTATGTGAATGAACCAAAATATGAAAAGGGTATAAATTAAAAGGACAACAATCGAAGAGTACACATTAAACATGAAAATCTACTGATTAATTTATGGAGTTACACTGAATTTAATAAAATTTTGATACATGCCTAGTAGAGAGATATTTGTACCAAATCACTAACATTTATGTTTCATTGCTTAGCGTAGGAAAAAAGAAGTCCGAAGAGCACTTGATAACATGTATTTTATGCATTTTTTTTTAATATTTTCGTAATTCGTTAAGTTTGATTTTTTATCTACAAGGTGAAAATAATAAACTCTAAAGAGTATAAATGCTTGTATATACTTTAAGAATAATTTTTTATATGTAATCCATCTTCCTAATATAATGATAATTAAAGTCGTACAATTCTAATAAATTGTTACAAGGATAAGAAAAATATAAAAGTATAAAGAGTTATAATTTTCTGATTAAATACTTTTAGGTTAAATTACTTTTTGAGTCTCTGTGTTTTAGTGGTTTTAATCACTTGAGTCCAAAAGCAAAAAGTTTAACGACCTGAGTCCCTATAAGCATTTTCTTTAACCATTTGAGTCCGTTTGAGTCCAAATTTTAACCTTTTGAGTCCAATTTTTTGGACCCAAATCGTTATAAAATGAACAAAATTAGACTCAAAATGTTATAAAATAAATGACTAGTACTCAGGGCGTTAAACTTTTTGATTTTGGACTCAAGTGATTAAAACCACTAAAACCCAGGGACTCAAAAAGTAATTTACTCATACTTTTAATATGCTCTAATCAAAGCTGCACACAGACAACCACATACTAGACCACACATTATGGTGCGTGAACGTGAAAGGGGAGCGCCGCATGGGCATCACGATCATGGACACATCACGCTGATGCCACTTGGCGTCAAGTGTGAAGAGTGAAAGGCGAAATGTGGTTTTACTCATGTTGTGAAACAAGAGAATGAATCATGTTTTTTTAGATAACAAACCGATATTATATTATAATGTATTATATATATACAGGGCAATCATATGAAGAAATCCCATATTAGTTAAGAAAACTAAGAAACCCAAATGAATGGATCTCCTTTTGCCACGTGTTACACTTTTTTTGCAGACGTGTTACGTGTAACAACCAGAGGCTGCCACGTGTTACGTAACAGCTTTTACTTTTTCAGAATAAACTGAAAGTCTGCAAAAGCCGTTACACGTAACACGTGCCAACCTCTGGTTGTTACACGTAACGCAGTTTGTAAAAAGGTGTAACACATGGCAAAAGAAGGTCCATTCATTTGGGTTTCTTGGTTTTCTTAACTAATATGGTTTTCTTATATATATATATATATATATATATATATATATATATATATATACATATATATAGAGGTCGGTTAACGTACAATAGGGCTTATCGTACATTACGTATGCGATAACCCTAGCCGTCAGATCTTCATCTCCCATGCGATTTAATACCTCCATGCGAACTGTACGAGCTGTGCGAATTCAATCTTCCAAATGCGATTTTCTCCATCTACACACCCCATGCCATTTTTCACATTACCCCATGCTAACCATTTTTTCACATGCGATATTCAATTTTCCACATGCGATTCTACACACCCCATGCCATTTTTCACATTACCCCATGCTAGCCATTTTTTCACATGCGATATTCAATTTTCCACATGCAATTCTACACACCCCATGCCATTTTTCACATTACCCCATGCCATTTTTTCACATGCGATACTCAATTTTCCACATGCGATTCTACACACCCTATGCCATTTTTCACATTACCCCATGCTAGCCATTTTTCACATGTGATATTCAATCTTCCACATGCGATTCTACACACCCCATGCCATTTTTCACATTACCCCATGCCATTTTTTCACATGCGATATTCAAATCTTCCACATGCGATTTTGTCCATCTACACACCCCATGCCATTTTTCACACTACCCCATGCTAACCATTTTTTTCACATGCGATATGTATTGAATTCGCACCAGATTTGCACCTGATTGAACGGCTGGATGATCGCGTACGTATCGTACGATAAGTGCATTTGTATTTTACTCTTTACATACATATATATATATATATATATATATATATATATATATATATATATATATATATATATATATATAAACGGGATCAGGGGAAAACACTCAAAGGTGTGAGAACGGTGAGAACGCTTCCTGGCCCAACACGTGTCACGCCGCTTAGAGAAGGGTAGAGGGGCTTTTTTGTCCTTTCATATTTCTTTTTTTAAACGCGTGTCACTTCATCTTTCCATTTTTTTTGACGTTTAATAAATACGCGACGTTTTTATTGTTTTTAGATCAGAATCATAATAAATATTTTGGCGTTTTAAGTATTGTTTTGGGGTTTTTATTGTTTTTTAGATCAGGATGCAGGCTTTTAATGTAAAAAATATCAGTAATTTTCTTGATTTTATTATATCAAGTGTTTTGTCATGTAGGATACAGGCCTATAATGTGTCAGGCAATTATGGTGTTTTGAAAAGATAAATAAATTTCAATTTTTCATGTAGTTTTTGGCGTTTTGTACTCAATTTTTTTTTTTAAAATAGTAGAGAATTAGATGATAAACAACAGAGAATTAGATAACAAACAATAGAAAATGAAAAAAAAATTAAAAATTATAATCTAATTTCTCATCCAAATCTTCACTGTCATCAGCCTCTTCTACTTTAACCTTTTTGGCGTTTTGAACCTGTTTTTGAATACCTTATGTAGATCCTTATTTTCCTACACAACGGCCATCTTTAGAAGATGCTTATTTTCTGTGGCATCCTTTATGGTGGGTGGATATATACTTGTTTGATGACATGTTGAAGACCAACACCTGCTCTAATGTATTGATCCCTTCATGCCATCATTATATTCATCAAGAACAAAGTGACATGATGCCATATCAGTGTCATCAATCTCTTTATCTTGAATATTTGTCCACCTCATTCAGCAAAAGATTATAAAGATACCCAACTCAGAGAAAAATCCATTCAGTGAAACTTCATTCAGATCAATACTCAATATAGAAGAATCGAGGTTCTGCATCTGTGCCTTTTTTAACTATTATTTTTGGCGTTTTTAAAGTGAATGGTTTCCAGGAAATATGGCGTTTGTTTCTGGTTTTGTGATCAGTTGATTGTGCAGAGATGTCTCTCTTATAGGATGTTTTTGGCACGTAGTTTAGGCGAGATTTTATTTATAATAAATGATATTAATAAAGTAGCCGTCTTTCCAGTTACTGTGTATTTTTACTTTTTTTTTTGTTCAGCTTTTATGAGCTTTTAGGGTCATAGACTTTCCATCTCCCAAGTTTGGAGTTTTTGAATGGCTTTAAGTAGCTTTTGGCGTTTTTTTTTTCATTTTTAGCTTTTATTAATTAATACTTCTGCAAACTACTTTCATTATAGTTTGGGAGTTTTTGGCGTTTTACTGCATTTATGGCATTTCACATGCATTATGACTGTTTGACGTTTTATTAATATAATGTATTTTTTTTATTCTAAGTTGAAAAATACATAACAAACAACATAAAAAGAAAATTAAAAAAATAAAAATAAAAACAATTCATCTTCCAAATCTTCACTGTCATCAGTCTCTTTCTTCTTTGAATCATGTTCGCTGGTGGTTTGGCTTAGCCATGCTTGTGTTTTTGTGGTCGTTTGGAAAGACAAAATGACATAAGTTTTTTGTTTGAATATGTATCTTCAAACAACTCATCAGTGTCATTCGTCTTTTCATGCCATTATAATATTCATCAAGAACAAAACAAAGAAAATGACATAAGTCTGACCCCAGCATGTTTTTATTTATGATTTGTCGATCTCATGCAGCAAAATGTTATTTGAGTCACAACACCTCAGGGAAGAATGCATTATCCGAAACTTTGGCGTCGAACAATATTTGAATATACAAGAAACGATATTTGGCATTTTTGGCGTTTTACTAAGGAAATAGTGTATCTGAAAGAACCGTCGATTTTTTTGGAATCTTTAATGTTTGAGTGTTTTGGCGTTTTCTAAGATGAATGGTATATAGTAGAAAATATGGCGTTTTTTGAGTAGTTGTGTTTGATGTTTTGGGGATTTTGGTGTTTGTAAGATGAATGGTATTGATGAAACAATGGTTAACCGGGTGGGGTTAACACACTGGTCTCGTCAAGAAGGGTTAATCTCTTCCTCTCGAGGATCGCTGGCTGGATCGTCCGCCAGTTGATCTCCTGCACAAGGAAACAAGCTGTGACTCGTAACAAGAAGGATGGGGTGGGGGTGCTCCTTGTTACCACTCTCCGGCGTGAGAATTAGTAATTTGCTTGGGAAGCAAAGTGTGATAGTAGTAGTAGTGAGAGAGTTGTGAAGAGATACCTCAAACCTGGTTTGGGGTAGGTATTTGTAGCCGAGGAGTGAAGGAGGAGCTGAAGGGACGGACAGATGACGTGCTGCCCCGTTGCAGGTGTGTCAGGCTTGCCGGTTGTGGAGGTGAAGCCACGTCCTACTGCAGTGTCAGTCTGCTGCCTACGTATGGCCTGACAGGCGGCTGCCAGTGGTGCCACTTGCTCTGTGTTTGTCAGTCCCACTTGCCTTGTAGGTAGGATGCGGTGCGGGCCGCATCGCTGCCTGCGGTAACCTTTGATGTTCCCGCGCTCCATGCCTTGACAAAGACATATGCGGGATGCGGTGCCAAGCCGCATCGCCGTCTGTGGTGACTGTTGCTGTTGCCCAGATCCCTTGTCGTGACGAAAATGCCCATATGATGCGGTGCCAGCCGCATCGCTATGCACGTCCGCTTTCATACACAAGGTAAGGCTTCTTCTTATCCTTTGACCGATTGGATTCGAAGGACACGTCCGTGCGGACACAGTTCTTTGCTGGTGGGGGTTTTTTGATAAGGGTAATGGTTACTCGCGGTCAGGTGGCGCGAGATTCAGGACCATACCCCTTCAAGTCCCCCCAGTCTAGTGTTGCTGCCTCGTGCAAGTTGCATGTGGGAGGAGCACTGGACTATGGTGTCTAGAAGGTAGTTTCCAGCCTGGAGAAAATTCTAGGCCATGTAGATGGCGTTCGCTTTTCGTAAATCAAGCTGGAGATCTGTTAGAGTCATGTGACGTCTCTTCCGTACCGGTGAGCAAGTTTCGTCTGATGCGAAATTCTCAGTCGTTTGGGTAGCGGGCTACCTTTTTCTGATGTCATCAGGTTGGTTGCCACCTGTTGGTGTGTCGAACCAACCTCTGAGATCGTGGCTCCATCTTCGAACCAACCTTTGAGGTGGTGAATGAAGAAGAGAGGAGGCTTCGAACCAACCTTTGAGACGGTGATCGAAGATATCCATGCCTGCAAGTGCTTTGCTCAAGCTCTATGTTCAGCAATTGGACATGTAATGATGATCCCTTTTTTGTGGGGTGTTCGTGTTCATCAGTTTAGCTCTCAAGTAACCGCACGTCCTTTGCGGTTACCTCGTTGCGTCATTGTTTAGCCATGTTTGGTCGAACAATGTGAATCTGTACTATGGGCCAATAAACATGGTTATGGGCAGGGTTGTGCCCACCATTGTTTATTCTATGCGGCGCATAGGTGGGTAAACAAAGTCATAAGCAGACTTGTTACCGCGGTTCGGTCGCTTGTTGTTCAACGAGATCTTTTTAGATGATTGGGAATCTCGTCCGCATTTGTTCTGTAGCCATCTTCCTGCACGCTCCAATACCGGGGAGCTTTCCTTGAAGTAGCTTCGTTCATCTGTGTGATGACTTAGTTGTGGCTCTTCTGTAGCAACCATTTGCGGAGCTGTAGGTGTGTCCGCAGCGACTCGTGAGTGTCTGCGGTTTTGTAACCCAAGACTCGTTTGAAAACAGTGTGTTGCTCGGATGCGGCTCTTGAAGGATCAGGAGTCAGGGTTGCTGATGTGCGATCGCGTACATTCCCATCCTTTTTCCCTACGGAGAAGCTGTTTGCGCACCCTCTGTGGTTGTGAACCGGACACGAGGGATTTGAAGCTTGAAGAGAATGAAGGCAATGCGGTTTACCTGTTTCTGAGATGCGGTTAAGTCCAAAGAACAACGCTGGTTCTGAGCATCTGACACACCTGTACGGGCTCGTGTGTGTCATTTCCGCATATTCCATGTGTGCTCGTGGGTATGTGCGGGTATAATTTATATCCCCTTATATAATGTAGAGATATATATTTTTTGCCTTTTCTGAGGGGTATGTAAAAAAAACGACATGCGGTATGGGTTATGGGTTATGGTGCGGTATACCAGAGAAACCGCATGCCGCTTGTGTTTGGATAATGCTGTCGCTTTTTGTTGCATACGTGGCTGAGCGCACGTGTGAGTTGGTGGAAGTTGGTGAGATTTCCTGGCATGTGCTGAAATGAAAAGACGTTTGCACTGTCCGAGGTCATAAATGCACTGTAGCAGGAGTGTAAACGTCTCCTTTGTCAGGCGCGTGTGCGGCCACGCGCGCGTGGTAACCGTCAGCGGAACCGTCGCTGTACACGTGGCGCCGCATAATTCGTTCTTTTTGGACGTGATGATTCAGTTTCCCCTCCGCATTTATTGCGATGAGTATATAAGGGGAAACTGTTTGTGGTTTCCCCTCATTTGCTTGAAAATTTCAAAATTTTCCGGTGAGAGAAAAAGAGTTCCTTCGTCATCTCCGATAAGTTTTCTGAAATTCTGGTGAGATTGCTTGAGTTTTCGTACTCATTTCTTCTTCTTCCTTCTATATTTCAATGGCTGAACCATCGAATCCACACAATGTGGAGGGTGAGAACCCTGAACAACAGTCACTGGCGGCGGCTGATGAAGATGAAGATGATGGTGGTGCACCCGGTGGTGGTCTACTGGTACTGAAGTGGTCAAAGGGTCAATTTGAGATCCTGATGAAAAGTATACAAATGGCCAGGGAGTTTGGGGCCACCTACCCACAAGAGGGTGATACCAGTGCCGATGCTCCAGCGGGATTCATCACCTTGTGGGTTGAGTTCTTCAATGATGGCAACCTCCGACTGCCTGTGACGGTGTTTGTTGCCGAGGTGTTAGAATATTATCACATTCATATCTCCCAACTGAGTCCGTTTGGGATGTTTCGGATCAGGAATTTCGAGTACACCTTCCGTGCTCTTGGTTTGGACGCTACTGTTGAGAATTTCCGGCGGTTCTACCAGTTAACGGTAAACACCAGATTCTTTTCTTTTAATCAACGATATGGGAGCATGAAGTTGATGACACCTCCCAAGGGTCTGACAAAATGGAAGACGAAGTTCTTCTATGTTAAAGCTGTCGCGGTGGCCGCGAAGATGACTTTTCGGAATGTGAAAGATAACATTCTTGTGGAAGATATTGCTCTTCCTACTGCTGATACAGTGAGTTGGTTCCCACGGCTGAGAGCTATTGAGCTCAAGAAACTGGACAACAATGAGCTATGGGTGCTGCGGATGATGCTGACCAGGCCGGATAGGAAGGCAAGGCCCGTTCTGCGGGAAAAAAGTGGTGGTAAGCATTTACACTATTGTGCGGTTTCCTTGCGTCCTTATTTGTTGTACTGATTTTGCATGTGTTTTTATCAGAGAATGCCCCCCTGTGGGGGATGTTTGATCCAACCTTCGAGGGCAAGGTTGAGTTGCTTCCGTGTGGGGAACGTGAAGGCTTTAACTTGGAGATTGTTGGCAATTTCCGCGTTCCCACACGTGATGTGTTGAATGCATCCCTGCCGCAAGGCAAAGGTATATTCTAAGACTTCCTTGTTCATTGAAGTTCACCCTTGAGATCTGCTTGCTTGATTGTTTATACGCATGTAATCTTGGGGCTCTGGGAAAGTTTGAAGTAAAAACTGTCCCCAAGAAACATGCGGAGAAGAAGCATGTGAAGAAACCTGCGCGGGGTCGCGGTAAGGAAAAACATGAGGGTTCTGTTGCCCCTCCTTTGGTGTCGCAGGTAGCAGGTATCTCTCGTTCTTGTTACCGTAGAAATACCGATTACGTGGTAGTATCTGACACCCTGGAGGGTTTGGTGTTCCAGGTGGTGGTGCGGCTGCAGGTGGGACCTCTGCGGGTTCCAAACCTGCTGGTGAGAAGAGGAAACCAGAAGAGAAGGATGCTGCTTCTGGTGAGAAAAAACGTCGTCGGATACAGACCAAAAGGTCAACTGGTGCGACACAAAAGAAACATGCGGCCAGTTCTGGTAAGTGATTTATAACCTTTGTAAGTGTTTGCATTTGCAACTTGTTGTTGATGGTTATTGCTGTTTTGCTTGCAGAACCGCAACAAGAGGACTTCTCCTCTTTGTTTGATGTGCCTTCTTCTCCCCCGCATGACACAGCTGCGGATGCGCGGGTTAATAAAGAATTTGCCGGTCCTTTTGTCAAGGTGGTGAGCGAGCCTTCTGTGCAGGTATAGGGTACTGGGGAGAAGACTGGGGCTCAGATTTTTGATACTGTTGATTCCTCTGATAATCTGATCACCCCCAAATGATACTAATGATCTGAATTTGAGGTTTTCTGATGCTGGAAAACAAAAGTCTGATACTAAAAAGCACAAGTCTCCTGCCGCTGAGAAGGTTTCTGGTTCCGCTTCTGGGGGGTGCGGGTTATGAAGGGCCTCCGATTCAGCCTGGAGAGACTGAATTGGAGCACTACTACCGCACCTACACGGAGGACCGGGCTGTGAACTATCATCGCCCCCCATGGAGTGTTATGCAGGGGGATGATATTGTAAATAATCCTTCCTTCTGCAAGGAGATTTTGGGTGGCGTGGGCACCCCGCTCGAAGTGAACCGAGCCCGCGCTTTGCCGCGTGAGCTCCGGGTCAACCAACTCTCTTCCATGCTTGTGGTGAGTTCCATAATGGCGAATGCCATTATGGAGGACTACCAAGCATTGGGCCGCAGGGAGGTGGAAGCTGCGCGCTTGCGGGCCGAGGCGGAAAAGTTGGTGAAAGCTGCTCGCGAGGGTGTGGAGCAGCTTGAAAAAGATAAGGCTGCTTTTGAGAAGCATAAGCAGACCGAGGATTGGGCTGCAACTGCTGAACTTAAACAGGTTCGTACTCTTGCCAAGTTGCTTTCTGATGAGCGCAAGAGTTGGAAAGAAACCCTTTCTAATGAGCGCAAGACATGGAAAGATTCTTGGGCCAAACAGAATGAAAACTTGTTTCGTGTTCGTCAGGAGTTAGCCAATGTCAAGGCAGCGAATGCTGCTTTGGTTAAAGAGAAGGCTGCGGCTGATGTCACACCCCTAATTTCCACGTGTCACCGGTGGGGAGTATAGTGACGTAGTTGGCATCATCATAGACAACAACACAATATATAAATGCACAGCGGAAGCAAAGATAGATTCATTTCAACTTTAATAGAGTGTAATATCAAATATCACTAATTAGTTGAAACGGATCCACAGGCGGATCAAAATAAAAATAAGATATTGTTCAACAGATTTATTGTCATCCAAGCTTGCGAGACTTATTGTGGACGCTCTGGAAGACAGCCAGCCTATTACGTGTAGTACCTGCACTTAACCTTTTGAGAAAATACGTCAGTTTACACTGGTAAATACAATTTAACTGACTCATTTTGAAAAGGTTGAAAATTAATTTAAATGCACATGGCATAAAACATTTTATAACTTGGAATAATTATGCAATATAATCTTGTAAGGGATTTACATGTTACTTATGCGTTCAGTAGCCCGATCCGTAGATCGGGTTAAAGATTAATAGACACACCACAATATAGAGTTATACACTGACGGGTGTACGCCTACACCCCGTGCTCAGGTCGTGGCCATCTCGTAAGATGATGCCAAGGATATCCGGGACATGGTCATTAACCCCCCAAAGGCTTTAAGCAATAAAACACATTCAAAACAAGGCATCTCAATAAATTTAACCTCTATTCGATTAAAGAATTCGATGCCGGACCAAGCGGTATTTTATATACCGTATCCCAAGCCCGTATAGGGAAAATAAGTTAAAAGTATTTACCTTGGTAAGTATAAATCACAACTAGCAAGTGAAGGTAGCTTTTACTGGTTCTTCTATTCTGGAACAAAGGTTTATAATAACCTATTAGACTCCTAACGGATCTTTATTTAAGCCTAAGCTTAGACCGGTTAGTTTTAAGGACGATACGGTTCAAACGCACGATTAAGCGAAGACCGGATAGAACGTGATTTAGACCCGACAAGTTTGAATACTTGTATAATATGGGTATGCTAAATACATTCTGGATTTTGAGACAAAACTGATAATGTTTGACCCGTTTCGGTCAATTTATGCAAACTAGTTACATAAACCGAACCGAACGCTAAAAGTGCGTTATGGGTCTCCATAAGAGTCATATGCAAGTTCCCTGAGATAATATGCTCTAAATATGTCATAATATCAGTAAGTTATGTTCTATTATGCCCCGAATGAATTTAAACTCAACTTATGCCTTATAAGGGCATTTTGGTCATTTAAAGATAAAAGAGTTAAATTTGTGATCTGAGTTGTAGGTCTGATTCTTACAGTAAAAATACTTAATTTAACATATTATAACAGTAGGGTATGACCCATATATGAAACTTATCGTTTAAAATCAAACTATGCACCTTAGGGGTATTTTGGTAATTTCACAAGGGCTAAAAGTGTCAAAACTGGAAACCTGAGTTCAAAAACTTATACTTACTGTTATTTTATAAAAATATACTAATTATATGTTTAATATGGTTATAGTGCATACTAGGCGTTAAAAACGCTTAAATAGGCGATTTAGAGCCGTTTCCGGATTTTCAAAAGAAAGCTGATATTTTTATATTTCCAGAATGCTCAAAATAATTTATTTAACAAATGAAATCAGTGAAAAAAGGTTTGGGGTCAAAAAGATTTATAAAACTCATTTTATGGCTTAAAAGGGTAAATTCGGTATTTATCGAATTAAACTTAGAGACCTATGATACGATCAGCCAAAAATTAAATAAAAATCTCCAAAAATCCCAAAATATTATATAACATCAGTGGGTAAAAAGTTTTATATCAAAAAGTGGGTTTAAATAGGCTATACGCTAATTATGCCGTTTACTTAACATAAAGCTTTCAAATTACGATATTGAGCATAACTCTAAATCTGGACCTCAAACTGATATCAAATTTTTGGTGCAAGTTTATAAATCAGTAACAAACGTTTCTACTCTTTCACTTTTTCAAAAATCGCGTTTTATAGCAAAAAGGCAAAATAGTCATATTTAAGCATAAACCGGTAACATGCATATGAATCGGACAAGTGTAGAACTAAGTTGTAAAATCTCAGAGAGTTGTACATATATAAAGATGGTCCAAAATAAGCTCTAAGGCAGATCTCAAACATGCATGCACGGATCCGAATCGAGAGTCAAAGAAAAAGTCATTTTATAAGACTTTCGGTTCCGATCCGGGTTTAAACTGAAAATTGTCGAGTTGATCATGATGAAACATGTTCTTACATTAATTACAAAGTTATTTTGATGATCAAACAGGTTGCATGTGACCTACATTACTATTTATGTTAAATTTTGCAAAAACACATTCTGTTGACTTTTTAAGAAAAGCTTTGACTCGACAATCATCATGCTTAGAGTGAGAATCTGAAAATACCCTTTTGAGGGTTTGTTACCTACATAAATACCAACTTGTAGGTACCTTCAATTCGAGAAATGACTGAGCCATTTTCGTTTAATCGAAAAGTCAAACTAAATCTACGACGGATTGACTTTCGATTGATTAACTAAGCTAGAACGAATTTGAAAGAGTTATGAATACTTACAAGAGTCCTAATAACAAGTAGAAAGCCCTATGAACCCTTGATGATGACCAGAGAGCTCCAAAATTGCTCTTGTGAATTTTTGAAGATGAAAGTGTTCTTGGTTTTACTACTTCAAGACCCTTATATGCAGAATTTGATCTCATTAAAGGGTGCCACAGAAGTCTAGAGGTGTTGTAAGAAGGTTACAAGTGCCCCTAGATGCATGTAAGTTGATTGGTGAGGCTTTAGAGTGGGTAACAGCTGGTTACAACTCGGAATCAGGCCCTTAACTGCAATAATCCGTTTTCTGTCGCTGGGCAGGCCTCGCGTCACGCCTAGGGCCCTAGGTGTGACACCTAGCCCCATCTGATCCTCAAATCTCTTTTAATGTTGAAGTTTTGGTCCTTGGTCCTTTATTACGTGGTTTTGGCTATCAATCTTGCTCATTAGACCCTCAAACTTGATTTTTATGGACCTTGGGACATTTACAAACATGGTAAAGTCCTCGGTTAACTTTGCGCTCACCCGAAAAGTCATGAAATTCGACGTTGACGCATTTAGCCCTTCGTGCATGGTTTTGATCATAACTTTCTCATACGATCACGAAACTTCATGAAATTTTTACCACATATTCTAGTGAGTATATTTTAGCATTACAAAGCTTCGGGTTTGCCAAAAGATCACTCAGAGGTATAATTTCAACATGTTGACACGTTTAGCCCCTGTAGTTTGTAATTCCTCACTTTCTTACATTTTCCGCTTTGTATGATCCATGATTTAACCGTTTGAGACTATAAACATTATGTAGGGTTATTTTAGAGCCTATCTTTCCATTGTTGACACTTTGGACCCTTATAATTCCATAGTTTCACTGTTTGTCAACTCTAGTCCCTCTAAAGTATGTTTTCACATATCCAAAGGCTATGCCACGTGTCTATGCATTATTGGATGTAAATTTCCGAGGTTTTACATCCTCACCCCCTTAAAAGAAATCTCGACCTCGAGATTTACTGGAACAAATGAGGGTATTTTTCTTTCATCGTGGATTCTACCTCCCATGTGTATTCGAGACCTCTACGGGCATCCCACTTGACCTTAGCTATAGGTATGTACTTTCTTCGGAGCTTTTTCACCTGTCGATCTTCAATCGACAATGGTTTTTCCACAAACTTCAAGCTCTCATCAATGTCTATATCTGTATGCAGTATGATCAGTGATTCGTCAGCGAAACACTTCTTCAGATTACAGATGTGGAACACATTATGTATACTACTAAGCTCTTCCGGTAAGTTTAGCTTATAAGCAACTGATCCGACGCGTTCGATAACCTCAAAAGGTCCTATGTATCTCGGGCTGTATCTCGGGCTTAGCTTACCTTTCTTACCAAATCGCATCACTCCCTTCCAGGGTGATACCTTAAGCAATACTTTGTCACCTACTTCGAAGTGAAAAGGCTTACGCTTTGGATCAGCGTAGCTTTTCTGCCTATCTTGGGCAGCTTTCAAGCGATCGCGAATCTGGACAATTTTGTCCGTTGTTTCAAAAACCAAATCTGGTCCTGATAATTGAACTTCTCCTACTTCTGCCCAACAGATGGGTGTTCTGCATTTTCTACCATATAATGCCTCGAATGGCGCAGCCTTAATACTAGTATGGTAGCTATTGTTATAGGAGAACTCTATCAAGGGTAGGTGGTTATCCCAACTGCCACCTAAATCAATCACACATGCTCGAAGCATGTCTTCCAATGTTTGGATGGTACGCTCACTCTGTCCGTCTGTCTGCCAACCGTTATGTGATAGTGCTTCTTGACTTATTGGCGAAACATATCCTTTAATCCTTAGGGTGTAATACATTGCGAGCTCCACCAAGCTCCTTAAATAGGTTTTAGCTCATAAGTTATTTGATCTTTGATACATTTGATTCCTTCAAATGATTTTATATATTCAGAGCTTAACTAGTCTGGTAATTAACAAATTGGCACACTCTTCCAGAGTGATATCTTTGTTGAACCTTATTCCTTAACAAGGACTTAGGAGGGTTGCTATTTTCATTAATCTTTGATTTTTTTTCTGCCAAAACTGGCAATCTTACAGATGATCATGGATTTGTATGATCCTATTCGTTGTTTCCAAGGAAATTTTCAGATCCCGATGATTGGACGTACCAATCTTCTATTTAACAATAGGTATTCAACATTCCATCTAAGCAAGGTCTCCAAAGGAGCAGCCTTGATACTTATACATCAACTATTATAGAAAAGCTTATCTTAATGTGAAATGGTTATTCCAACCATTACTTAAAACTAATCTTAAGGGATAGTTAATCCTCACAGTTAGTCGAACAAATCGACGATCCTGGGCAGCTGATGGAAATTCTTAATTGTTGCCTAATTTGGGTTGCGGTATTTAATGCATAAGCAAAATGAACCGTCTTTCTTAATTAACAATACCGAATTCTTAGAATATATGGTTAGGCTATATGAATTCTTTATTCTCAAAACTTATTTAATTGGGGTTTGGATTCTTCCAATAATGGCACTAGCCGTCTTGGAGATTTCGTAAAAATGCAACCCTAAATGGGATACAAATCTTAATTCTACCTGCCTCTCAGGAGGTAAACAGGGTAATCAAGATACAATGAGGTTACAGAGATTTTCCAAATCTCAGGCTCCAGTTCATCTGTCATATTCTGTGTCAGATAAGTGACACATTTATGTCACAAGTCCATGAATTCCTTAATCGGGAACATTTACTTTGGCAAATCCATCCTGGATATCTTCCTTGAATACCATTAGTTGACTTTAGTACCATATGACTATTAGAATATCCTTGCGGTTCCATGCATTAAACCTCCATACTGATCAGGCATGGAAGCAATCTATGGAACATATTAAGATACACCAATCCTCATGTGGCGCTTTTATCATACCATCTGGTATTCGCAATCGATAGAGATCAAAGAGATATCAACTATATATGCTGACGCACTTCTTCTAGAGAGAGGATACTTCTAGAATTCCATAATTAGAGATTTCTAACAGAAACAGAAGAAATGGTTCTTATAATTTCGCCTGTAAGTTTTACCTTACACTTAATATCTGGGGTTCTTACGGTAAAATTTCTAAAAGTTTGCTAAGCTTAAAATCTTATGAGAGACTTAGCAGTACCTGAATCCAAACGTAACCCTTAACCAAAAGAATCACAATAAGGGTTTATCTGGCGTCATTATTAATGTGAACCGCCTCTAATTATTGATCAGGAAGGTTAAACGCCTCCATTCTTAATCCTTTTAAACTTAGCTATAAGATCTTTGACAATTTGTAGGGCAGTTTCGACCTTGACTGGTTATTCCTTAATCTATAAAACGTGAGTAGCTGAGGTGGATCCATAATGGATTCATAGTAAGCAGGCTTTGAAACCTTAATGTGCCCTCTTATTGCTGATGCTAAATCATAATATATATATATATATATATATATATATATATATATATATATATATATATAGTGCTATGCTTAAATTCTAGGTTAACCGAATAAGAGCACTATTTCAACCAATGAATCAATGTTTGCAACCTACTGCCGATAGTTTATAGCTCTTATGGGGGTCGGAAAAATTCTTATTCCATCTTTTCCACTTCGCAAAGCGGATACCAAGTTTTTCTAATAAGGTCCTTAAAATTTGGACCATCCCACACTGTATAAGGGGACTCCATTAGTGTCCTCACAAATCAAGGGTATTACCACCGAATGATTGGGACGCACACCTTACCGCGTGCTTTCCAGCATAACCACTGTTATACCTAATGGTTTCTACTTCTTTTAACAATTCCTTGCAATCAATGGCCCCTTTTAACTATTGAAGTCTCTTGACTTCCAAGAGACGAAGTGGTTTTTTTTGTAAGTACATCCAAAAAAGAATGGGCTCCTTGCCACATATGATTTTATTTGGGTCATTCTTCGCATATGGAGTATGAATAAAACTCTTATTTTGAGTAGCGACATGTGTTTTAGAGTAAACAACATTTGGCTTCTTGAACCATTTCATGTGTTTTCTTATAACCTTTCTAACAACTGCGTTAACTTTGGTTTTGGAGATTAACTCCTTTAACATTGAGGTTCACTCTTGATGCACCGTTAACATTTGTCGCATCTCTAGCATTGCGACTGTTGTTTGTCTTATATGAGTTTTCCATACTCAGATCTTTTGGTATTAAATACCAAATGTAACAATTTATTGTGTGCATTTCAACAGCTAGTCATCGCTCTGATGACTTATCATACATTCAACATGGTATTATTAAACCATATAAACATTCCTAAGGAGTGTTATTTGATTGTACATTAATCATATTCAGCCTAAGACACAAAAGGATCATTAATGGCCTTTAGGGTTTTGACCGAGTCCGTTACCCTTTTAACAGGGGATCAAAATGTCCCAGCTGTCTTTGGCATATAGATGATTTTAGATAGCTCGAAGGCTTGCCATAATGGCTTTCTAAAATATGAAACATTAGTCTGTCAGGAAGGACATAAATAATCATATGGCACGGAGGCCTTGTTGCATAGGACGTTATAAGATATGGCAACAAATGCCTGTCATAGAGGACATTAATTTATAATCCGTAATCTTATTAGATTAGGGGTTTTAAGATTTGAATCTAGTTCTTCACCATTGGACAGGGAGTCATAGGCTACCATTATCATCGTCTTGAAAGGCGATTTATTTTGGCACATAGGCAAATCCTAGGACATCATTAATGGATGTTTACATATATACATATATGTATATATATGATTATCATCATTGAGTATATTAGTCATGATCTTATCGATCTCATAGACTTTAAGGCTTGGGCATTGCCCATCACCTTCGACGATGTACCACAATGGTCATATCTGACAAAGTCTCTAATGGACAATATAATATATAACCCGTGGGTGATATAGATCTTATCGGTGATTCAGGATAACACCACGAAGGGTGGTACAATAAACACACTTATATATAGGAAGTACCAACAGCGTATCCACCATGTGTTTATTGTATTACTCTAGTTTCGTTATCTAAATCACCGTCAAGATGCATATAATCATAACTGTGACACTCTAGGTTTTTCCGAACGAACACCTTGTAATATTTTGTGCATATATGATTATTATTAAATGAAAACGTGACTTTAGTGCATGATATGTGTTGTGTATGTGTATTATATATAAATATATAAGAGCCGAGACTACGACCCGAGACCACGACTCGCAACCACCCGGTTGCGAGTGGGCCACTCGGTCTCGAGTGGGCCTAGTGAGCCGAAACCGGTTGGGCCGAGACCCCCTTAGCCTACTTGATGCTTGGTGTATAAATTCCAACCTTTTCCACACTTGTTTCATTTGGTTGCACAAACACACCCACACTTCTACTATTTCTCTCAACTAGAAACCCTCAACAACACACCCCAATCCCTTCCAATTTTCGGTTCAAGCAAGGATCCCGGACAAGAAACTCGGTCAAGACTATCACTCGTACACCCCATCTTTTCGGTTCTCTTCTCTTTGTTTTTGGCTCCTTCTTTCATAACCGGTTAGTATTATCTTTTTGTATAAGATTTATGAATGTTTATAAACTAGAAAATGGTTAGTTAAAATTGTTATGCATGACTTTTAGTATGATTGTGAAGATTGACTATATGTGAAAACCCTTGTGTACAAAGCTTGATAACATGTTTAAAATAACTAGAAATGGTAGTTAAGGGAGTTCATGACCAACCAAACTATACTTCTTTATTTCTTGCAAAAATGATGATGAGTAAACATAAGATTTCGGCTATATAATGTATGTTTTCTTGTTTTGCATCATGATCTGGTCAAAAATATGTGATTTTCGGTTCATAAATGTGTGTTTATGTTGGCATGAAAACCCTAGAAAACTATGAACATAGGATGAACTTGTTTGAATATGGTTTGAAGGTTTTAAAAATGGCAAAGTTTGATCTATTTTCATTGCTGGTCAGTTTAGGAAAAATGTTAGTGGAACCTTATTGGCTGTTTCCTAATATGGGTCTGATTGCATAGTACATATTGGACTGTTAGATCTGCATCATCACGTGTACATGAAAAAGACAGCATTCCGACTCGCAACCGCACCGTTGCGACTCGCAACCAAGGCAAGACAACTCGAGACCACGTAGTTGCGACTCGCAACCATAGCATGACAACTCGAAACCTCATGATTGCGACTCGAGACTACGACGGTTGCGACTCGCAACCACAGCATGATGACTCGAGACCACACGGTTGCGACTCGCAACCATAACGTGACAAGCCGAGATCTCCTGGTTACGACTCGAGACCGTCTGGTTGCGAGTGGGCTGCTCACTTTGGTTATTGGGCCATTATGTGTATCATGGGCTATCTGTTAAATGGACTATGTGTCACTGTGTTCTGTTTGAATGTGTGAATGTTAGAACCGGCCCAATAACCCCATGACTGTTTGTATTGTTTTGCATGTTACGTGCCAGTTATGTGTATAGTTTTTACGTGATTGCTTGTGCACCAAACCTGACCTATACCGGTAACCATGTTAGGACGTGGTGACCAGCGTGTTTGACAAGTAACATAAATCTACCGAGCAACCCAAGGTGAGTTCACAACTTAAAAGCATGCGTCCCGGTGGTTTGGGACACGAGACTAAAACAATCCTATCCCCTGGTAAAAGGGGATACCATTTACATACCTTCCCTGGTTATTGGGAACAAAACTTACTTTTCCTTCCCAGGTATTGGGAAACCTTTTGGTTAATTACAGTTTATACGGATTGCAACTAACGGCACTAAACGAAACTCTATCACTCAAGTCCCTACTACATAATACCGATTAGTCGCCGGAGCCAGGCGAACGGGTTATTAGTTGATAGCGCTATTTAGGTGTTTACCAGCCTCACACCGTGCCCTGGTTTGGGATCGGTCGTGAACTAATAGACTCAGGCATCCGTCAATGATGATAGAACATTGACATCGGGGCATCCTGCGGATACGCAACGGTTACCTAGTGTTCGGTATTGGAAAAACAGTTTAGTCGCTAACTTTTGGGGTAGCTCCCCAGGGCATGTATAAACGGGTAAATTAACCGGTGAAACAAGTTTTTGGTAATTAAAACTGGACAACTAGTGAACTCACTCAGCATTATTGTTGACCCCTTACTGCATGCTTTGCAGGTAACCAATGATTCAGGAGCTGCTGCTTGGGGATGTGTGGTGTTCGTCAAACCCGTGTGTTGGGATAACTGTTTTGAACAATGAACTGTCTTTAAAACTATTTTGGTTTATGCTTCCGCTGTTTTGTTAAACTAATTACCGAATCTAAACTCTAATGTTGCTAATTACTCCGGATATTAAATATTTCTACTATTAATTAAATGCTCAGTATGATTGGTGGCTGGATCCCGGTCAGTCACGCCCTCGAAGCGGGTGTTATCCGCAGGTGGATTTTGGGGGTGTGACAGATTGGTATCAGAGCCATTGGTTATAGTGAACTTGGTTTTAAAAAGGGGAAAATCTTTTTGGAGAAAACCAGACTATAACCCGTGACTCGTGACGACACTACACTCCAAGTACAAGGCTCAACACTTTTGACCTCATAGCTCGGACCAGTGTTTACTTGTTTGCTTACTTTATGTTTCCTGTTTCGCTATACGTACTAGTATGCCTAACTAGTGAACGCCCACATACGATATTGCATGTGATTGCACGTTAGCACACCAATATGAATTCATGTACACTTTCTCGTATCATGTGATTGATAGGGTGGTAATTCCCTAAACCTCCATGACTTACACTACTTGATGCACTTTGAAATCTACCCGAGTGTGGGGAACCATTTGACATGAGTTAAGAGGAGCTGAGAGGAACATGCAAATCACAATATTATTGTGGGTGCACACATAATAATATAGTGGGGTGGATGTGAGTCCCAGTGAGGCTTAACAAGTGAAAAAGGGGTTCCGTTTCGTTATTTGTATGATGAGAAACACAACAGTCCATAGGAGCCGTAGCAGTGATTGTCTCCTACTCGAACACGATCTTTTCACTTCTCACTGCACCCCTTTCGAACCTCGATGCTATCGAGTATTGCCTGAACACCCATATGAACGCCTAGCGAACTGTGTAGAACATTAGGTGCTTGTACGAACATCCCCGGGATGGATGTTGAAACGACAATGATTGGTCTATATCCTTCTCACCTTTCTTCGCTTGCTGGAACTTAACGTGTTGACGTCTTAAATCCCGAAGTGCGATCACTTCTGCAACACTATCTCAACATACCGTGTATTACTCAGTCAAGAGGGTAGACGTAGTACCTTACTGGCTTCAACATTTGAACGACCCTAGTCACCGACAACGAGCATCAGCGAATTGACTCCAGTCGAACCCTTAACCCTAGTCAGCGGCTCATAGGAGCCAGCTCTTACGAATCAGTCGGGCCATAAGCGATGACAATTGACAATGGTGCGGAAATGCGTAACGGCCAGCTCAATAAGTACCCCTTGGGACGCGGCACGGAAACGCGACAAGATGGACTTGTCAGTGAAGGATCGTAGCGCACCATTTCAAGCAACGACATCAGAAACAACTGTCGCGACAACATCAAGGTCAACAACCAGGGGAATGATGATAGTAATGGGAATCCTCGCAACCGTAACAACAACATTGGAAATGATGCTCGTGGAAGGGCATTTAGGATTGGCGCAGGCGACGCCAGGCATAGTAGCAACATGGTAGCTTGTATGGGTAGTTGTTTGCTTCATCTCTATTCTGCTTGACCCTGATACTTCTTGAAACCGAACCAGATGTGGAATCGACTGATGGCAAGTCAAATAGAATCTCAAAAGTTCGTTAGGATGTAAACACGACCTTGTGGGACGAGTATCCGATGTCGACCTTCCTTCTACCACCCTCGATGGTTACAACGCAGTAGTTAGTGTGAATTGGTTACCCAGGAATCACGCGAATATACCCAGTGAGGAGAAAACTTTGTGTGGAGAATCAGCATTTAAAGCATCAGAGTAGTTCAATAGTTAGCGCCATTTCAGCTGTGAAGGCCAGAAGTGTCTACAGAGGGATTACTCCGCTGTGTTAGCAACCGCTATGGATGTTAAGGCTAAGGAAAAGTGGAACGAGGATCCACCAGTTGTTCGTTGTTTCTCTCGGCGTGCTATCCGAGGAACATTCAGTTTTTCTTCCGAAAATTTGTTAGGCGGAATCTCAGTTTGATCTCACGTCTGAGGCAGCCCTGATTACTTGTACTTTTACCATTTTGCGCCAGGAAGGTCGCAAGATCTATCAAAGCAACTATAGGAACCGTTGGACAGGAGTTTTGTAGGGTCTAGTTCTTCGCTTTGGGGGAGCCCCACTTATCCTAGGGAAGATGGGCCTTTTCGTGTGTATACTGACTATTAAGAACTCATCAAGGTGACAGCCCATAACCGTTTGTCTCGATCCCGTATTGACAACCTGTTGACCAGTTACATGGGTCATGCTCCTATGTGAAGATTGAGTAGCGAACGAACTAACATCAGATGGAAGTCCAAAGGGAGGATGTTCCTAAAACGGCATAGTGAACGCGATAAGGCCATTTCCAGGGGGCACCGGATGAATTATTCCATGACCTTTTGGGGTGAACAACCCACCAGCTGCTTTATGGATCACACTGCAATTGTGTTTATCTAGTACGTTTTGAATCACTTCTAGGAGAAAGGGGCACCTTGAACAACACTTGTATTCCATTGTAGAGCTTCTAGGGGAGGAGCGTCTACGTGCGAAGTCTACCTAAGTATGACTTCAGGATTCGGGAAGTACACATTTTCTTTTTATCAAACAACGAAGTGGGAATACACATGGATCTCGCTAAGATCCATTTTGTTAGGAACTGATCAACATCGAAGATCCCTTCGAGGATACAGGAGTTTCTTGGTCCCACTAGATACTATCGCAGCTTAATCACAAGATTTTCGAAGGTCGCACAGCTTAAGTCTCGTTGGCACAGCAGGGTGTTGTGTTCGTGAAAGACCAAAACAGGAGGACGTGTAACAACCCGCACCTTCGTGCGTTGTTACTACTCGATACACTCGTTACGCCTAGCACCGGAGATTCGGATCATAATGTAACTATATCAATTATATCGCTAAATCGAAGTATAATCGAATGATTACGCACATTCTATCATTAGTACAAACCTATTTTTTTGCAAAACACTCACGATGATGTCGAGTAAAGGCCTAATCTACCCTTCTCGATAAGCGTGAGGTGTCAAAACGTAAGTAATCAACGCTAACAAGGACTATCGGGTGAGTGCTACGACTCCAGCCGTCATGACGATGATAGCAATACGAGTAAGTAGTGCCCCGGTAATCATTGTGGCACATCACATCGAAGAACGCACTCGAAGGCACGCGTAACTCGATCACCGCACTGAGAATTGGATACATAATTACGTATATACGGCCCTTTTGTGATTAATAATAATAAATAATTTAATAATTATATAAATATATGAAAATATGGCTCAAACCGTCGAAATCGCACCAAAAACGGGATCAAAAGGCTTCCGAACGGATCAATTCGATCAGGCTAGTCAAATCAATCATCGAACTCAAGTGTGGAGATTCTAGTACTTTTATACGTGTGTGTGTGCCTTATGTGTTAAAGTGTGTGGTGAATCAATCAAATCAATCAAGACTCAAAGGTGAATCAAACTCAATGGAAATCGAACCCGAAATGGTTGTAAGGATGCTCGTATGTTAGATATAGTAGTTGGGACTAAAAGTAATTTGATTAGGAATTCTATCATTCTCAAATCATCGTTCATCGAAGTCGAAATATCAAAAATCATCGCGAAACACTCAAAACCAGGCAAGCCGATCGAACAGGGCAACCTGATCGAACAGGCTAGCCGATCGAACAGGGCAACCTGATCGAACAGGCTAGCCGATCGAACAGGGCAACCTGATCGAACAGGCTAGCCGATCGAACAGGCTGTTCGATCGGGCAGCTGCTCGATCAGGGATGCTGTTCGATCAGCTGACCCTTTCCACTTTTGGAAGCCTATAAATAGGGCTGTCCTTGTCAAGCTTTCCACTTTTGGAAAAGCTCTGACCGACCAGCCTCTTCTTCTCACTAAATCTCAGATTTCTCTCCAACCGGTAAGTATTACGCTCTAATCCTTGTACGTTTTTGTTCATTAATCGATTCTACATCTTTCTATCTTTCAAAACTTGGATTTCATCCATGAAATCACCAAGATCTAGGTGTTCTTGGGTGATGTCATCATGTGTTCTTCAAAAACATTAAGTTTTGGCATCACTCCACCAAGAATAACTTAGATCTAACCGATTTCCACATAAATAACCTAAAATCTACCAAAGATCTTAACATTTCACGGTGGAAAAGGATTGGAAGATGGGTTTTCATCTATCTTTCAACTCTTTTACACTCAAAAAGGTGAAAACGAGACTTGAACCGATTTACAAATCAACCTAAACAAACACATGGTTCAAGATTCGGGTTTTACCGAGAGATATACCGATTTCGGGTAGAACGTTAAACTTAAGTTCCAAACCGCCTCTGGCCGAGCTTGGGTGATTCCTGCTCGAGTCAGTAGACTAAGTAGGGACTTCAGCTTTGTGGTTCAACTCGTAGTCAAAATATCTCTAAAACATCAACAATTAACGGGAATAACCAAGTGTTAAGTGATAGGTTAACCGAATCGAGTAGCTGGCCGAACGGCTAGGCTGTTCGATCGAACAGCCCAACCGAACGACTATGCCAGCCGATCGACTAGGCTAACCGATCGACTAGCACTTAGTCCCACAAACTCATGAAGTGTAATATTGACAGAGTTCTATTCGATCGATCGAGCCACTCGATTGTGATCATTACTACTCGAATCATGAGATACTACACTTCAAAACACTTAGACTTTTCGAAACATTGGAATGTCACCCGATCGAGCATGCCAACCGATCGAGTGACATATTTGAAAACAATGAAGTGCTAGCCGATCGGTTGGGCTAACCGATCGAACAGCTGTTCGATTGGCCGACTTGAAAGGTAGTACAAACCATCATACACAAACACATCCTTCTCATCAAAGGAAGAAACAATCCACTTGAAGGAACCAGCCGATCGAGCCAGCCAGCCGATCGAATGGATGTTCGAACGGACTTTCAAACCAATCGAACAGCCCACTCGATCGAACTGCTGTCCGATCGAATGGCCTACTCGATCCAAGTACATTGTTTACGTTTTCCGCGTTACTCATCGCTGTGTTATCGAACTATTCAGGCTAACCTATTCTCAGTGCTCCTTTCAATCCACGATCAACCACTGTGAGTATACTTGACCCCTTTTATCGAATTTTGGGTGTAACATACGTTCCATAAAAACCAAACTTATCAAACGAATGATTTAATTGGACTATTTATCACTTGCGAATAACTGTTTGCATAGATATACGTGATGCTAGTACATGTATGCTAGGACTTATACTCGTGACGTCCCACCAAGACTAGTATAGTACTATTTCGCCCGACGGGGTCTAGTTATGCCATCAAGAGTCGAGCATCGAGGACTTAGCTGGTAGTATCAGTTTTGTGAGTATATATGTTGTGTATTACGTTTATGCATGTGGAAATTCGCAGCACTTTCAATCTATCACACTATCACATATCAAACCTGTATACTCGCCAATACTTTTGTATTGACAAAGTTTTAACGTATGTTGCAGGTTTAGCCGAAGTATACATCAAATCAAGCTAGGAAGTCTAGAAACTCATCTAAAATCTAGATTGTCGGATTTGAATTGTTCGAGAGGACAAGAAATCTGTGATGACTTACGTGATTGTATTGTTTGTTAGTATGGGATGACAAATGTAATAAATATTATCGCAATATAGTTGTTATGGATTCTCTTGAGCAATCTGATTCGCCTAGTGCCGCGCCCCGATGATTCCGCCATCGGTTGGGGTGTGACAGATTGGTATCAGAGCCATAACTATAGGGAATTAGGCAAAGTTTGAGACTCGACCTAGTCCGGGTCGATGTCTTAGAAAATTGACCTAGTCTATAGTCTAAGTACCCACAGGCCGACTCTTACGAACTCGTTAGGGTTTGTTTGGGCCAACTTGCTACTCTCGATCGAATTTGTTGAAAGTTACAACTATTGTGTGAACACCGCATACTATAGCTTCACACAAAGAGCCTTTCCTAAGGCTAGAATATTACTTAGCCTTCCCTAAGGCCGACACAATACACATGTTTTCAAAACTACTCGTACAACAAAACCGGGTGATCTAGTCGAGACCAGGTGTGAAAACCAAGAACTCTCGATAAGATCGCTCACTCAGCGTATTTTCCTAGCACGAGAACTCTTCGTCGAGCCAGGAGTGACATCCGCATCTCGACAAAAGGTCTCCATTTCAAAATTCTAGTGGAACTCTCGAATTTATTCGATGATCGCCACCACAAATGGGAACGAAGTTGTTAAGCCAGGGGTGAAACCCATACCTTAATCAACTGTTCCACTCCATAAAATGGTTTACAAAAGCCCTCACCAAGGTCACGGCCATAACAACGACTCAGGCTACGCGAAGACTAGAGAGACGAATGTCAGGAGCTGCATCCCAGTGGAAGCATGAGTCCCCTAGGTCAACGCGTATGCCCGAACTTGTTGGGTATAGTCGGGTTACTTGGGTAGTCAACGCCTAAACACCCAAGGCATTCTATCTAAGCTGTTACGTTTATGGTATCGATTACGTTTAAGTGTTTTCGAATTTAAACTTTACGATTTATCGATTTCTCGATTTATCGGATTTACGATCCTAGATTTACAAAGCGCACAACTTGCACAGCCATCGCAATCTAAAACAAAGACCGAATGATCGCAACAAAACAAACGCCTAAGTACTCGAATTCGCTTACGCCATTTCTCTCGTCGCGTCCTCGCGAATTCTGAACCAATATCTATGTGTAACCTACAGCTATACCTATACGTACTATATACAAAACGAATCAATTATGTGAGAGTTTAGGAACCTAGAATTTACCTATGTGGCTCCTATGTGTTTAATTAAATTCTATACCGAGTTTTGATCGAATCAAATCGCATCAAAAGTTCAGAAATCATTATGATCGAATCTCATTCCGAATCCTTCTGTCTAGATGCCTTCCAACAACTCGATCTCGAGACGAGTAGCTAGGAGAAGAGCCCAACGACGCGCCGATAAGAGGATTGCCTCAATTGTGACCAAGGAAGTGGTCAAGCTCATTCCTCAAATTGTCGCGCAAGTGCACTCTCAAAGCCACTCTCGAGCCCCGGAAGACGTCAAGACGGAATCTGCATTCCTCTACAAACACTTCAAAGCCTGTGATCCGATGCCTTTCACGGGTGAAGGAGATGTTTCTCAATTACTCCAGTGGTTCGATGCCATCGAGGTTACCCTTCGTCAGAGTGGGTGCCCCGAGGACCTTCAAACTACTTGCGCCACCGGAGTATTTCAATCGAGAGCACTCGATTGGTGGACCGCCGAACGCAACAAACGTGGGATCTCCGCAGCTTACGCCCTCTCATGGGGCGAGCTGAAGGAACTCATGAAGGAAGAATATTGTCCCCCTCACGAAGTCCAGAAGCTAGAGAACGAATTTTGGGAAATCAAGCAAACCGAAGGTGACAATGCGAGCTATGCAGCAAGGTTCAAACAGCTTAGCATGATCTGCCCAAGTCAAGTCGACACTCCAAAGAAAGCTATCGCGAAGTATATTCGTGGCTTACCAGAGTGTGTGGGTGATTTTGTCGAAGCTGCAAAACCTACTACCATCGAAGAAGCCTACCGTCTAGCCGCAGAGCTCAACAGCAAACGAGTCGTGGACGGATTCTTCTCCAAGAAGCCTGTCAAACGAGCTCATCAAGCAATCATCATCAACTCGTCCGACGATTCCTCTGGAGAATCGGTCGATGGATCATCTGACAGCTCCTCGGAGGATTCTTCTAAGAATTACTCCGACAATGCCTCCGCTAAATAGTCAGGCGAATCCGAAGACGACGCCGCATCAACTCAGGAAGCCCAACCGAGCCGCAAACGAAAGACCGTGAGCCCAGACTCTTCAACAACTGAACTGCCGCAACCCGAACCTCTCCGATCAGTTCCAGTTCAGTCAAAGCGAGCTTACAATGGATCTCATCCCCTGTGTTTCACATGCACGTATCATCACCCGCTAGAAGCAAAATGTCGCTATTGCGCAAATTGCAACTGGTATGGGCATTATACGTCGCAGTGTCGTACAGGACCGTGACCTGGAAGGAAGTCATCAGCAACCGCCGTCTCCGCAAGTATCCACAACAACGTTATTTTGATCCTAATGTTGTTGTAATAATCCGACTTATCGCTATCATTTCTGGAACTTATTTCATATATCATCGTGTGTGGATTCTATTTCTCTTACAATCGAGCACTATCTAGACGCTAGCACTATGTACTATATCATGTATTTTATCCCTATAACACTCTTAGAACGAGGTACGGTATACGTGCAAGGGACAACTAATCACGGGTGCACACGGGATTATCTTGGTCAGTGCACGGAGATCGTAGTGAAGTTCTAATGGTGCCATAACGTTTAAAAGCACGGTCAAGGCCGTGTCAACAAAGTGTGACACCAAAGCACGGGGCATAAGTAGTAGGGGTGACGCGGGGGTACGCTTTACCATACTACCGAAACTTCGTGAAGAAAGTGCCATGTGGAGTTGGACGTTATTAGACCTATTATACTATTTTGGTTAATTTGACACTCTACCATCAATCACAAGGCGTAACAAAACTAAACCGCATCACTGCGAGGCTTCTCGTAAGTCCGCGTACACAAATTGCCACATCGATGAACTTAGGTAAGTTCACCCCGAAGAGCAATTGGAGCAACGCGAGACTGGTCGTAAAGTCTAGAAAGCAACTTAATCGCAGTTTTGCCGGATCAATCTCGCAATCAAATCATTCGATAAGTGGCTCGAAATCGCAATCGCATCATGTGTTTGTCTAGAAATCTCTAACGCTAGTTGTTGTCAATTGTGTGAACTTCTATCAGCTGGTGTGGATCGTCTATTGTGGATTCGCTAGACGAGTATCGAGAATCACTCGCCGCCTTCCACTCTTAACGCGCCTCGCACCTAATCCACCAACTCGATACTCTTATCACGGTTCGCTATTACTTATCAATGCACGCATTCTACGAGTCATGTTAGCGCACAAGACCTCGCTTCACGAGACGAAACTAACAAGGTTGAAACATGGTGATGTTTTGACCATATTAGTTGACCTTGTGGAAAAAGGCCGTGTGGGCTAGCCTTAGTACTATTCGTGGTGTAATCAGTTCAATCAATCGTCTATCACTCGCAACGCAACAATCGTCGCTTATCAATCTGTTGAAATCTATTGTCTATCGATGTTCGAATGTTACTTGGAAGTCATCGCAGGTGGTGTAATGTTAGGGTGCATGACATTGCTTCACAAGATAAAACTAATATGGAAACATGGTGTTTGTCATATTAGCAAGTCTTGTGGAAACGTGCCATGCGAACTTCGTGTGGAATCAAATCGAAATCTCATTTACCCGAATCAAAATCGTGTCATTCGTTGCCCAACCAAGCATACCATATCAGCGTTGTGCGACCAGACTACTCGCACCCGCTGCCTACGCTTGGTTTGCATCCAACTTATTTCTATTCAAAACTCGGTCTAGCACCTCATCGCTAGGATCAAGGGAATCGAAATTCTATCTGTGTCTTATCGGCACGCATGACACTGCCTCATGAAACAGAGTTAATATGGGTAAAGCATGGTGGATACGCCGCTGGTACTTCCTATATATAACTGTTTTAACCATATTAACGAACTTTTGTGGGAAGGTGCCACGTGGGGCCCGATGCAAGTTATTTTTCCATAGTATTAAGGAAAACCTATTTTTATAAAATTTTTACTAAAACCGTTGGACAAATGAAATTCCTGACAACATGGAGAAAACATTGAATCAGTTTGGCTCCGTGCCCAATGAAAATTTCATAAGTCCAATTCTTTTCTTAAAAACCCTTGCAATGACCGACAGGAATCTTCCCGAGAACGAGGGTTTGGCAGTCGAGTTCCGCTCGAACCCACGTTGTAGGAAAGTTTTCTTAAAACTTATTTTGCCACCTGATTCTTTTAAAATGTAAAACTCAAAACCTGTTATCAAATAACAAAACCCTCCACATAGCGCTGGTGTGGACATCAAAACGGTCGACACCGCGCCATGAGGAGACTTTTCTTAATTAACTTCGGAAATTAATCGAGTATTGGTAAGTTTAAAACGCTATAAAAATTGCTTTTTGTATGTGTTATCACTTCTAAATAATCGAATCGTATGCTCTCTCTATTTTCACTCGCCAAATCGTAATCGATCGCTCGTTGTCTAGACGCTATTAATCCCTTCCATCAATCGCATCAACCCTTACGACCCTACTATTGGATTAATTTCGGGACGAAATTTCCTAAAGGAGGGGATACTGTAACAACCCGCACCTTCGTGCGTTGTTACTACTCGATACACTCGTTACGCCTAGCACCGGAGATTCGGATCATAATGTAACTATATCAATTATATCGCTAAATCGAAGTATAATCGAATGATTACGCACATTCTATCATTAGTACAAACCTATTTTTTTGCAAAACACTCACGATGATGTCGAGTAAAGGCCTAATCTACCCTTCTCGATAAGCGTGAGGTGTCAAAACGTAAGTAATCAACGCTAACAAGGACTATCGGGTGAGTGCTACGACTCCAGCCGTCATGACGATGATAGCAATACGAGTAAGTAGTGCCCCGGTAATCATTGTGGCACATCACATCGAAGAACGCACTCGAAGGCACGCGTAACTCGATCACCGCACTGAGAATTGGATACATAATTACGTATATACGGCCCTTTTGTGATTAATAATAATAAATAATTTAATAATTATATAAATATATGAAAATATGGCTCAAACCGTCGAAATCGCACCAAAAACGGGATCAAAAGGCTTCCGAACGGATCAATTCGATCAGGCTAGTCAAATCAATCATCGAACTCAAGTGTGGAGATTCTAGTACTTTTATACGTGTGTGTGTGCCTTATGTGTTAAAGTGTGTGGTGAATCAATCAAATCAATCAAGACTCAAAGGTGAATCAAACTCAATGGAAATCGAACCCGAAATGGTTGTAAGGATGCTCGTATGTTAGATATAGTAGTTGGGACTAAAAGTAATTTGATTAGGAATTCTATCATTCTCAAATCATCGTTCATCGAAGTCGAAATATCAAAAATCATCGCGAAACACTCAAAACCAGGCAAGCCGATCGAACAGGGCAACCTGATCGAACAGGCTAGCCGATCGAACAGGGCAACCTGATCGAACAGGCTAGCCGATCGAACAGGGCAACCTGATCGAACAGGCTAGCCGATCGAACAGGGCAACCTGATCGAACAGGCTAGCCGATCGAACAGGCTGTTCGATCGGGCAGCTGCTCGATCAGGGATGCTGTTCGATCAGCTGACCCTTTCCACTTTTGGAAGCCTATAAATAGGGCTGTCCTTGTCAAGCTTTCCACTTTTGGAAAAGCTCTGACCGACCAGCCTCTTCTTCTCACTAAATCTCAGATTTCTCTCCAACCGGTAAGTATTACGCTCTAATCCTTGTACGTTTTTGTTCATTAATCGATTCTACATCTTTCTATTTTTCAAAACTTGGATTTCATCCATGAAATCACCAAGATCTAGGTGTTCTTGGGTGATGTCATCATGTGTTCTTCAAAAACATTAAGTTTTGGCATCACTCCACCAAGAATAACTTAGATCTAACCGATTTCCACATAAATAACCTAAAATCTACCAAAGATCTTAACATTTCACGGTGGAAAAGGATTGGAAGATGGGTTTTCATCTATCTTTCAACTCTTTTACACTCAAAAAGGTGAAAACGAGACTTGAACCGATTTACAAATCAACCTAAACAAACACATGGTTCAAGATTCGGGTTTTACCGAGAGATATACCGATTTCGGGTAGAACGTTAAACTTAAGTTCCAAACCGCCTCTGGCCGAGCTTGGGTGATTCCTGCTCGAGTCAGTAGACTAAGTAGGGACTTCAGCTTTGTGGTTCAACTCGTAGTCAAAATATCTCTAAAACATCAACAATTAACGGGAATAACCAAGTGTTAAGTGATAGGTTAACCGAATCGAGTAGCTGGCCGAACGGCTAGGCTGTTCGATCGAACAGCCCAACCGAACGACTATGCCAGCCGATCGACTAGGCTAACCGATCGACTAGCACTTAGTCCCACAAACTCATGAAGTGTAATATTGACAGAGTTCTATTCGATCGATCGAGCCACTCGATTGTGATCATTACTACTCGAATCATGAGATACTACACTTCAAAACACTTAGACTTTTCGAAACATTGGAATGTCACCCGATCGAGCATGCCAACCGATCGAGTGACATATTTGAAAACAATGAAGTGCTAGCCGATCGGTTGGGCTAACCGATCGAACAGCTGTTCGATTGGCCGACTTGAAAGGTAGTACAAACCATCATACACAAACACATCCTTCTCATCAAAGGAAGAAACAATCCACTTGAAGGAACCAGCCGATCGAGCCAGCCAGCCGATCGAATGGATGTTCGAACGGACTTTCAAACCAATCGAACAGCCCACTCGATCGAACTGCTGTCCGATCGAATGGCCTACTCGATCCAAGTACATTGTTTACGTTTTCCGCGTTACTCATCGCTGTGTTATCGAACTATTCAGGCTAACCTATTCTCAGTGCTCCTTTCAATCCACGATCAACCACTGTGAGTATACTTGACCCCTTTTATCGAATTTTGGGTGTAACATACGTTCCATAAAAACCAAACTTATCAAACGAATGATTTAATTGGACTATTTATCACTTGCGAATAACTGTTTGCATAGATATACGTGATGCTAGTACATGTATGCTAGGACTTATACTCGTGACGTCCCACCAAGACTAGTATAGTACTATTTCGCCCGACGGGGTCTAGTTATGCCATCAAGAGTCGAGCATCGAGGACTTAGCTGGTAGTATCAGTTTTGTGAGTATATATGTTGTGTATTACGTTTATGCATGTGGAAATTCGCAGCACTTTCAATCTATCACACTATCACATATCAAACCTGTATACTCGCCAATACTTTTGTATTGACAAAGTTTTAACGTATGTTGCAGGTTTAGCCGAAGTATACATCAAATCAAGCTAGGAAGTCTAGAAACTCATCTAAAATCTAGGTTGTCGGATTTGAATTGTTCGAGAGGACAAGAAATCTGTGATGACTTACGTGATTGTATTGTTTGTTAGTATGGGATGACAAATGTAATAAATATTATCGCAATATAGTTGTTATGGATTCTCTTGAGCAATCTGATTCGCCTAGTGCCGCGCCCCGATGATTCCGCCATCGGTTGGGGTGTGACAGGACGTCTCTTCAGCTTTCGAATCCCAACTTTGTAATGCTCTGAGCATCATCTTCACCCTAGGGTACGGGTGATCTAGCGGTATACCATGATGCTTCGAATCAGGATCCCAGTTACACACGGATGCAACGCGAGAAGGTTATTGCTTACGCCTCTCGACAACTTAGGACGCACGAAAGGAACTACACAACGCTTGATTTGGAACTGGGAGCAGTGATCTTCGCACTTATGTTATGACGGCATTACCTATACGGAACCAAGTGCGCCATCTACACCGACCGCAGAAGTTTAGAACACATATTCAAGCAGAAGGAACTGAATATGCGACAGCGACGATGGGTCGGACTGCTGAATGATTACGAGTGCTCTATCAGGTATCACCCGGGCAAGGCCAATGTAGTGGCAGACGCCCTCAGTCGGAAGGACACTACGCCTAAGCGCGTAAGAGCTTTACAACTCACGATCCATTCTAGTCTACCTTCGCAAATACGAGCTGCTCAGATAGAAGCACTGAAACCAGAGAACGTTAGAGCTGAAGCCCTACGCGGGTCAAGGCAACGCTTAGAACAGAAGGAAGACGGTGCTTACTATGTAACAGGACGCATTTGGGTCCCACTCTATGGCGACTTACGAGAACTTGCGATGGATGAAGCGCACAAATCTCGCTACTCAGTACACCCTGGTTCGGACAAGATGTACCACGATATTAAGACTACGTATTGGTGGCCTAGCATGAAGGCCCACATAGCAACTTACGTCAGCAAGTGTTTGACTTGTGCGCGAGTCAAGACGGAATATCAGAAACCCTCAGGCCTACTCCAACAACCAGAGATACCACAATGGAAATGGGAGCAAACTTCCATGGATTTCGTTACTGGCCTACCTAGATCACAGCGCGGAAACGATACTATCTGGGTGATCGTGGATCGACTCACGAAATCCGCACACTTCTTGGCAATCAAAGACAACAGATAAATTCTCCACTCTGGCAAAGATATACCTCAAGGAAGTTGTTTCGAGGCACGGGGTGCCCACCTCTATCATCTCTGATCGAGATGCACGCTTTACTTCGGAACTGTGGCAAGCAATGCACAAGTCTTTTGGCTCACGTTTAGATATGAGCACAGCGTATCACCCACAGACGGACGGGCAGTCCGAACGCACTATTCAAACATTAGAAGACATGTTTCGCGCTTGTGTAAACGACTTTGGCAACAGCTGGGAAAGGCATCTGCCACTCGTGGAATTCTCGTATAATAACAGCTACCACACCAGCATTAAAGCTGCTCCGTTTGAGGCATTGTACGGACGTAAATGCCGGTCACCTCTTTGTTGGGCAGAGGTGGGGGATAGTCAAATCACTGGTCCAGAACATGTGAAAGACACTACTGAGCGGATTGCTCAAATACGACAACGCATGGCGGCCGCTCGTGACCGTCAGAAGGCTTACGCCGATAAGGGCAGGAAACCACTTGAGCTCCAGGTTGGGGAGCGGATATTACTCAAAGTTTCACCCTGGAAGGGTGTGGTTCGTTTTGGTAAACGCGGCAAACTCAACCCACGATACGTTGGACCTTTCGAAATCCTTGAGAAAATAGGCAAGGTGGCCTACAGACTGAACTTACCAGCAGAACTCGGTGCAGTTCACAACGTTTTCCATGTGTCAAATCTGAAGAAGTGTCTGTCAGATGAGACGCACGTAGTTCCTCTGAAGGAACTCACGATCGACGAACAGTTGAAATTCGTCGAAGAACCAGTCGAAATCACGGACCGGGATGTTAAGGTCCTTAAGAGCACCAGAATACCCCTTGTGCGAGTTCGTTGGAACTCACGGCGCGGCCCAGAGTTTACCTGGGAGCGGGAGGACCTGATGAAGTCCAAGTATCCCCAGTTATTCCCAAACGAAAACCCCAGCACTGAAGCTACAACCGAATTTCGGGACGAAATTCCAAACTAACGGGGGGATGATGTGACACCCCGTTAAAACACGCTAGCTTGGCAGTGGCTGCTTCAACTTTCGGGACGAAAGTTCTTAAAACTTGGGGATAATGTGACACTCTAGGTTTTTCCGAACGAACACCTTGTAATATTTTGTGCATATATGATTATTATTAAATGAAAACGTGACTTTAGTGCATGATATGTGTTGTGTATGTGTATTATATATAAATATATAAGAGCCGAGACTATGACCCGAGACCACGACTCGCAACCACCCGGTTGCGAGTGGGCCACTCGGTCTCGAGTGGGCCTAGTGAGCCGAAACCGGTTGGGCCGAGACCCCCTTAGCCTACTTGATGCTTGGTGTATAAATTCCAACCTTTTCCACACTTGTTTCATTTGGTTGCACAAACACACCCACACTTCTACTATTTCTCTCAACTAGAAACCCTCAACAACACACCCCAATCCCTTCCAATTTTCGGTTCAAGCAAGGATCCCGGACAAGAAACTCGGTCAAGACTATCACTCGTACACCCCATCTTTTCGGTTCTCTTCTCTTTGTTTTTGGCTCCTTCTTTCATAACCGGTTAGTATTATCTTTTTGTATAAGATTTATGAATGTTTATAAACTAGAAAATGGTTAGTTAAAATTGTTATGCATGACTTTTAGTATGATTGTGAAGATTGACTATATGTGAAAACCCTTGTGTACAAAGCTTGATAACATGTTTAAAATAACTAGAAATGGTAGTTAAGGGAGTTCATGACCAACCAAACTATACTTCTTTATTTCTTGCAAAAATGATGATGAGTAAACATAAGATTTCGGCTATATAATGTATGTTTTCTTGTTTTGCATCATGATCTGGTCAAAAATATGTGATTTTCGGTTCATAAATGTGTGTTTATGTTGGCATGAAAACCCTAGAAAACTATGAACATAGGATGAACTTGTTTGAATATGGTTTGAAGGTTTTAAAAATGGCAAAGTTTGATCTATTTTCATTGCTGGTCAGTTTAGGAAAAATGTTAGTGGAACCTTATTGGCTGTTTCCTAATATGGGTCTGATTGCATAGTACATATTGGACTGTTAGATCTGCATCATCACGTGTACATGAAAAAGACAGCATTCCGACTCGCAACCGCACCGTTGCGACTCGCAACCAAGGCAAGACAACTCGAGACCACGTAGTTGCGACTCGCAACCATAGCATGACAACTCGAAACCTCATGATTGCGACTCGAGACTACGACGGTTGCGACTCGCAACCACAGCATGATGACTCGAGACCACACGGTTGCGACTCGCAACCATAACGTGACAAGCCGAGATCTCCTGGTTACGACTCGAGACCGTCTGGTTGCGAGTGGGCTGCTCACTTTGGTTATTGGGCCATTATGTGTATCATGGGCTATCTGTTAAATGGACTATGTGTCACTGTGTTCTGTTTGAATGTGTGAATGTTAGAACCGGCCCAATAACCCCATGACTGTTTGTATTGTTTTGCATGTTACGTGCCAGTTATGTGTATAGTTTTTACGTGATTGCTTGTGCACCAAACCTGACCTATACCGGTAACCATGTTAGGACGTGGTGACCAGCGTGTTTGACAAGTAACATAAATCTACCGAGCAACCCAAGGTGAGTTCACAACTTAAAAGCATGCGTCCCGGTGGTTTGGGACACGAGACTAAAACAATCCTATCCCCTGGTAAAAGGGGATACCATTTACATACCTTCCCTGGTTATTGGGAACAAAACTTACTTTTCCTTCCCAGGTATTGGGAAACCTTTTGGTTAATTACTGTTTATACGGATTGCAACTAACGGCACTAAACGAAACTCTATCACTCAAGTCCCTACTACATAATACCGATTAGTCGCCGGAGCCAGGCGAACGGGTTATTAGTTGATAGCGCTATTTAGGTGTTTACCAGCCTCACACCGTGCCCTGGTTTGGGATCGGTCGTGAACTAATAGACTCAGGCATCCGTCAATGATGATAGAACATTGACATCGGGGCATCCTGCGGATACGCAACGGTTACCTAGTGTTCGGTATTGGAAAAACAGTTTAGTCGCTAACTTTTGGGGTAGCTCCCCAGGGCATGTATAAACGGGTAAATTAACCGGTGAAACAAGTTTTTGGTAATTAAAACTGGACAACTAGTGAACTCACTCAGCATTATTGTTGACCCCTTACTGCATGCTTTGCAGGTAACCAATGATTCAGGAGCTGCTGCTTGGGGATGTGTGGTGTTCGTCAAACCCGTGTGTTGGGATAACTGTTTTGAACAATGAACTGTCTTTAAAACTATTTTGGTTTATGCTTCCGCTGTTTTGTTAAACTAATTACCGAATCTAAACTCTAATGTTGCTAATTACTCCGGATATTAAATATTTCTACTATTAATTAAATGCTCAGTATGATTGGTGGCTGGATCCCGGTCAGTCACGCCCTCGAAGCGGGTGTTATCCGCAGGTGGATTTTGGGGGTGTGACAATAACCATTGAGTCGGAAAGTACTTCTTGAAATCTCCTTATGAAGATAGGAAGGCCCAAGACTGTACTTCCAATATCCTATAAAATAATATGATCATCATATCAGATGATATTAGTCAAGATCGCACTGATCATATAGACTGTTAGGGTTGGGTATAACCCACCACTTTGAACAGGGGATCATAAGACCACCACTAGCTTTGTCCTATCTCAAATAGAACAAAATATAGCCCGTAGGCTTTTCATCACTAGGGATGTTAGTATTATGGTGACCATACTGATGATACTGGTCAGGATCGCATTGATCATATAGACTGTTAGGGTTTGAGCATAGCTCACCCCCTTGGGCAAAGAATTATAAAAGATTACAATTGCTTGTCACTATTGGACAATATATTATATCCTGTAGGCAAAATATCACTAAGGGATGTTAAATAACATGATCATCATATTAGATGATATTAGTCATGATCGCATTGATTTTATAGACTATTATGTTTGGACCTAGTCCAATATATTTTTTTTAGACAGGGAGTCGTAGACCACAACCGTCGTGTTGTCTTATTGGACAACAAGTTTAGCCCGTAGGCACTTCATCACTAACGGATGTTTATAATATGATCATCTTATAGAATGACATAAGCCATGATTCCTAATTGCTAGGCTAGACAAGAGAATTGGAAGAATCCAATATAAGGATGACTGTTGTGATTTTTTGAATCACATTTGTCAAGAGTGCTAACACGTTCTTAGGTGTTAACAAGGATCTGAATCCCTTGAGTAGATTTCACCATCTTGGCCACGTAGGCTAGGTCTCACCTTTAAGATTCTTTTTAAAATGCATACTGACAGGGAAGGAAGGATATTTATTTTATTCAGGATTTTTGTCATAAACCCTAAGTTATAAGTTAATAATAGCACAAATGGCCTAGTCGCGTAGACAAGTTAGATTTTTAAGCCATGATTTCAGAGAATCGTGGCATTAAGGTTTGAATCAAAGTTCATTACCTTTTCCTGACAGGGAGCTGTAGGCTACCACTGCCTTTAGTCTTATAGGACATTAACTATAGCCCGTAGGCACTTCCCTTATAAGGGATGTTTATTACGGGATTGCCCCTTAGGGAAATTCATTAATCATGGTAAGCAGAGACCATATTTGATTAATTTATCAATCATTTTTAAGATTTCTATAATAATTTATCCTAATTATAAAACAATAACAGTTTTATTTGTGGCACAAAAGGCCTAGTCACATGGACAATTTAATTTATAAGTTATGATTTCAGAGAATCAAAACATGAAGGTTTGAACCTAGTTCATTACCTTTCTCTGACAGGGAGTCATCGCTACCACTGTCTCTTGGCTCATATGGAAATAAGCAGGGCCCGTAGGCACTATATTACCACGTATGGTAAAATTATGATCATCTTAATTGATGACCTAAACCCATGATTCAGAGATCATAAGATTGGGTTAGGAATCTTTAGAAAGATCCTTTTATATAAAAGTGACGTGTGTGATTTTTAATGGATCATGTCTGCCAGGAGTGTTAACATGGTTTCAGATGTTAACAGGGATACGAATCTTTTAAACAGGTCTTACCATCTTGGCCCGGTCTTATAATTGACCCGAAGGCTAGGTTTCACTCTTAAGTTTCTTAGTTTATAATTAACGCAGAACAAATTTTTAAATTGAAATGTTAATAAGGGTCTGAATCTAAATTGAGGAAGTGCCATCTTGGCCGGGTCTCAATATGACACGAGGCTAGGTCTTGTCCTTTTAGATTTTGCCATTTTATTATAATGGTAGATCTTGCAAAAGGAATGTTATTTTAATTTATTTCATATATTATATTCATATATATTGAATAAATGAAATTTTTGATAAAGCATTCCAATGATTCTAAAAATACTGAATTACCCAAAAAGGGACTTAAAAGAAATGATGTTGTCCTCAAAGAGACTGAAAGATAAAAATGTCCTTACAAGGACTTACTAAGGAAACGAACTTCAGCAAAATGAGTTTCTTCTTTATTTTATTTCTGAATGCCTTCTTATCGGTTGTACATTAATCCTAGTCGCAATACGAAGCTCGGCCTTTCCTAGGCTTCAAATGGGGAGAAATTTCACTACAGCTCCTTGCTTGGCGACATGTTAAAATATATATAATTGAAAGTAACAATCCTCTGAATAGAGTCAAGAGTATTCCTATGTTAAGTCTAGACTCGGAAGGTTAAAGAATGTGCTATCGTGTCATTGAGATTAAACACAAAAAGCTAGTGTTTAATTCACTCAATGTTGGCTCTGATACCAACCTGTCACACCCCTAATTTCCACGTGTCACCGGTGGGCCCGGTGGGGAGTATAGTGACGTAGTTGGCATCATCATAGACAACAACACAATATATAAATGCACAGCGGAAGCAAAGATAGATTCATTTCAACTTTAATAGAGTGTAATATCAAATATCACTAATTAGTTGTAACGGATCCACAGGCGGATCAAAATAAAAATAAGATATTGTTCAACAGATTTATTGTCATCCAAGCTTGCGAGACTTATTGTGGACGCTCTAGAAGACAGCCAGCCTATTACGTGTAGTACCTGCACTTAACCTTTTGGGAAAATACGTCAGTTTACACTGGTAAATACAATTTAACTGACTCATTTTGAAAAGGTTGAAAATTAATTTAAATGCACATGGCATAAAACATTTTATAACTTGGAATAATTATGCAATATAATCTTGTAAGGGATTTACATGTTACTTATGCGTTCAGTAGCCCGATTCGTAGACCGGGTTAAAGATTAATAGACACACCACAATATAGAGTTATACACTGACGGGTGTACGCCTACACCCCGTGCTCAGGTCGTGGCCATCTCGTAAGATGATGCCAAGGATATCCGGGACATGGTCATTAACCCCCCAAAGGCTTTAAGCAATAAAACACATTCAAAACAAGGCATCTCAATAAATTTAACCTCTATTCGATTAAAGAATTCGATGCCGGACCAAGCGGTATTTTATATACCGTATCTCAAGCCCGTATACGGAAAATAAGTTAAAAGTATTTACCTTGGTAAGTATAAATCACAACTAGCAAGTGAAGGTAGCTTTTACTGGTTCTTCTATTCTGGAACAAAGGTTTATAATAACCTATTAGACTCCTAACGGATCTTTATTTAAGCCTAAGCTTAGACCGGTTAGTTTTAAGGACGATACGGTTCAAACGCACGATTAAGCGAAGACCGGATAGAACGTGATTTAGACCCGACAAGTTTGAATACTTGTATAATATGGGTATGCTAAATACATTATGGATTTTGAGACAAAACTGATAATGTTTGACCCGTTTCGGTCAATTTATGCAAACTAGTTACATAAACCGAACCGAACGCTAAAAGTGCGTTACGGGTCTCCATAAGAGTCATATGCAAGTTCCCTGAGATAATATGCTCTAAATATGTCATAATATCAGTAAGTTATGTTCTATTATGCCCCGAATGAATTTAAACTCAACTTATGCCTTATAAGGGCATTTTGGTCATTTAAAGATAAAAGAGTTAAATTTGTGATCTGAGTTGTAGGTCTGATTCTTACAGTAAAAATACTTAATTTAACATATTATAACAGTAGGGTATGACCCATATATGAAACTTATCGTTTAAAATCAAACTATGCACCTTAGGGGTATTTTGGTAATTTCACAAGGGCTAAAAGTGTCAAAACTGGAAACCTGAGTTCAAAAACTTATACTTACTGTTATTTTATAAAAATATACTAAGAATATCAGTAGGTATCAACCTTATATGTTTAATATGGTTATAGTGCATACTAGGCGTTAAAAACGCTTAAATAGGCGATTTAGAGCCGTTTCCGGATTTTCAAAAGAAAGCTGATATTTTTATATTTCCAGAATGCTCAAAATAATTTATTTAACAAATGAAATCAGTGGAAAAAGGTTTGGGGTCAAAAAGATTTATAAAACTCATTTTATGGCTTAAAAGGGTAAATTCGGTATTTATCGAATTAAACTTAGAGACCTATGATACGATCAGCCAAAAATTAAATAAAAATCTCCAAAAATCCCAAAATATTATATAACATCAGTGGGTAAAAAGTTTTATATCAAAAAGTGGGTTTAAATAGGCTATACGCTAATTATGCCGTTTACTTAACATAAAGCTTTCAAATTACGATATTGAGCATAACTCTAAATCTGGACCTCAAACTGATATCAAATTTTTGGTGCAAGTTTATAAATCAGTAACAAACGTTTCTACTCCTTCACTTTTTCAAAAATCGCGTTTTATAGCAAAAAGGCAAAATAGTCATATTTAAGCATAAACCGGTAACATGCATATGAATCGGACAAGTGTAGAACTAAGTTGTAAAATCTCAGAGAGTTGTACATATATAAAGATGGTCCAAAATAAGCTCTAAGGCAGATCTCAAACATGCATGCACGGATCCGAATCGAGAGTCAAAGAAAAAGTCATTTTATAAGACTTTCGGTTCCGATCCGGGTTTAAACTGAAAATTGTCGAGTTGATCATGATGAAACATGTTCTTACATTAATTACAAAGTTATTTTGATGATCAAACAGGTTTCATGTGACCTACATTACTATTTATGCTAAATTTTGCAAAAACACATTCTGTTGACTTTTTAAGAAAAGCTTTGACTCGACAATCATCATGCTTAGAGTGAGAATCTGAAAATACCCTTTTGAGGGTTTGTTACCTACATAAATACCAACTTGTAGGTACCTTCAATTCGAGAAATGACTGAGCCATTTTCGTTTAATCGAAAAGTCAAACTAAATCTACGACGGATTGACTTTCGATTGATTAACTAAGCTAGAACGAATTTGAAAGAGTTATGAATACTTACAAGAGTCCTAATAACAAGTAGAAAGCCCTATGAACCCTTGATGATGACCAGAGAGCTCCATAATTGCTCTTGTGAATTTTTGAAGATGAAAGTGTTCTTGGTTTTACTACTTCAAGACCCTTATATGCAGAATTTGATCTCATTAAAGGGTGCCACAGAAGTCTAGAGGTGTTGTAAGAAGGTTACAAGTGCCCCTAGATGCATGTAAGTTGATTGGTGAGGCTTTAGAGTGGGTAACAGCTGGTTACAACTCGGAATCAGGCCCTTAACTGCAATAATCCATTTTCTGTCGCTGGGCAGGCCTCGCGTCACGCCTAGGGCCCTAGGGGTGACACCTAGCCCCATCTGATCCTCAAATCTCTTTTAATGTTGAAGTTTTGGTCCTTGGTCCTTTATTACGTAGTTTTGGCTATCAATCTTGCTCATTAGACCCTCAAACTTGATTTTTATGGACCTTGGGACATTTACAAACATGGTAAAGTCCTCGGTTAACTTTGCGCTCACCCGAAAAGTCATGAAATTCGACGTTGACGCATTTAGCCCTTCGTGCACGGTTTTGATCATAACTTTCTCATACGATCACGAAACTTCATGAAATTTTTACCACATATTCTAGTGAGTATATTTTAGCATTACAAAGCTTCGGGTTTGCCAAAAGATCACTCAGAGGTATAATTTCAACATGTTGACACGTTTAGCCCCTGTAGTTTGTAATTCCTCACTTTCTTACATTTTCCGCTTTGTATGATCCATGATTTAACCGTTTGAGACTATAAACATTATGTAGGGTTATTTTAGAGCCTATCTTTCCATTGTTGACACTTTGGACCCTTATAATTCCATAGTTTCACTGTTTGTCAACTCTAGTCCCTCTAAAGTATGTTTTCACATATCCAAAGGCTATGCCACGTGTCTATGCATTATTGGACGTAAATTTCCGAGGTGTTACAGCTGAGGTGGCCTTTGGTAAGGCCAGGGAGGCGGAGGCTCGGGCTGCAAAGGCTCTTAAAGAGGTCAAGGAGGTGGGGGCCCGTGCTGCCAAGGCCCTTGAAGAAGCAAATGCTGATCGCTCTCTTTTAAACACAACCGTTGGAAGCCTCCAGGTATGAGTTGTCTATGCTTTTTGGATTTCTAGACTTGTTTCATAAATGCTTATCTTTGTATGCCTGTGTTCCATGTTTTTGAAAGGCTGAAGTGAAGAACCGTGAGGCCATGCTTGCGGAGGTTACTGCCCGCGCGACTGAAGCTGAAAGGCGGGCTAATGAGGCTGCTGAGGCTAGAGATAGCCTTACCTCTTCGTTTAATCAGCTTGAGACTGACCGTGAGTGGATGCGGTGTCACGGTATTGCACATGTAGGTATCTGGTGCCTTTGCTTTTGTTTGGATTTGCACGTGATAATCTTATTACTTGTGTGTTGCAGATTGTTAAGGCTATCCTGGATGCGCCTGAGACTGCAATTGGTATAGACCTGATTAAGCAGCATGCCTGGGATGCTAGATTTAAAGCTGGTTACAACCGATGCATCAGTCATATGAACATCCTGGCTCAAGGTGAATACACCGATGAACGGTCTGGGTTCCATGGTGTGAATACTGAAGCGCTTCTTGAGGCGGCTTCTGCATCATTCTATGATATGTCTATTTCCGCCCTTGAGAAGCTTGACGAATGCTTGGATGCGGAAGACTACGTAGACCGCTTACGGATGTTGTATACTGGTGCTGAAGAATCGGAAGAGGAACAGGCTGCTAGTGACGGCAAAGATGGCGCGGGTACCAGCGGTACAAAGTAGGACTAGGTTGGCCTGCGTGCCCTTTTTTTTGTTTTCCTCTTTGTAGATGTTAGAACTTTATGTAAATCCGTTGTACACCGCATGGGTGTAAGAATTTTTTGAATATAAATTTCAATTGTTTTTGCTCAATTTGTACAAGTGTTTTTACTTCTTGCATGGTTGAACGTGTGTATGCATAACTCTACCCGTTGTAAACGCGGTTGAGTATACTCTATACCTTTGTCGTATGAATATTAGTCAATTCCTGTGTTTGTCCCGTTAGGGTTTAGGAATTGTGTGGGTTTTGTAAAAACCGTATGTGTGTATCCGGCTGGATAGACACTTAATGTTTTGTCTTTGCTGGCCTATTACAATATTTGTGTGTGGTCACCATTTTGTGTGGGTATCGCAAATGAAGATTTTGCCAATCTGTTTTTGCAGATACCGCAAAGTGGAACACGTATTTGTAATAGTAGTAATAAACAATATTGTAGTGAATCGTTCATTTATTAATTTTCAAATGGCCTGCGGCCCGGTAGGTTACGTGGAGAATGTAAAAACATGGCTTACATGTAACAGCGTCGAAGCTGTTGTACATTCCATGTGCGTGCGATAGTTTCGCCCTCTAACGTTTGTAGTTTATACGCGCCTTTACCCAAGACCTCTTTGATGAGGTAGGGTCCTTCGCACTTGGGGTAAAGTTTTCCTGGGCGTTCAGCGTTAGATGCTTCGTTATCGCGAAGGACGTAGTCTCCCGGGTTAAAGGTACAAACCCGCACGCGTGAATTGTAGTATTTTTCAAGCTTGGTTTTGTACTTGGCCTCGTTGATGGCAGTGTTTTCACGCCTTTCTTCTAGGAGGTCCAAGTCAAGCCTGCGTGCTTCATTGTTGGCTATTTTGTTGATAGCCAACATTCGAGGTGAAGGAAGATCTACTTCTGCGGGGATTACCGCTTCTGAGCCATAGACCAGGCTGAAGGGTGTCTCCCCGTTGCTCGTTTTTGGGCTTGTTCTGTGAGCCTATAAGATGCTTGGGAGTTCATCGACCCAGCCACGCCTGGCTGTTCCCAACCTTGCTTTGATGCCTTCGACTAGACTTTTATTGATACTCTCAACTTGGCCATTTCCTTGCGGGTGTGCCACGGAGGAGAATATGTGTTCAATATGTAGTTCTTCTAGCCATTTTTGAAATTCGTCGGCAGCAAAGTTGGTTCCGTTATCGGTAACGATGCACATTGGTAGACCGAACCGGCAGATGATGTGTTCCCAAATGAATTTCCTCGTTATCATAGAAGTGGTTGAGGCGAGTGGTTTTGCCTCTACCCATTTTGTGAAGTAATCGACAGCTACTATGATAAATTTGACCGCACCTGGTGCATCCGGGAAAGGTCCGACCACGTCAATTACCCATTTTTGAAAGGGCCATGCGGTGGTGACCGGGATCAAGTTGTTCTTGGGGCGCAAAGTCTTGGGAGCATTCAGCTGACAATTAATACATTTGCACAACTCTTTGATTGCATCCAGGTGCATGCCGGGCCAGTAATACCCAGCATTCATAATTTTAGCCACTACCATGCGTGGCCCTGCGTGTATACCACACATTCCCTCGTGTATCTCTCTGATGAGGTATGTGGCATCTTGGGGGTCGACGCAGCGTAGGAGTGGGCCTAGGTATGATTTACAGTATAAGATACCGTCTCCCATTTGATAATGGCACGCTTTGTATTGTAACTTACGTGCCTCTGACTTGCTTTCGGGAGTAACACCTGATTGCAAGTATGCAATAATTGGTGTCATCCATGATGTTGTACCGTACTGGATGACATTGACTTGGCGCAGGGGTACTGAGGGATTCTGCAGAATCTCAATGCGTATCTCCTTTGCCAGGTGCTGGAAGCTGGTGGATGCGAGTTTTGACAGTGCATCCGCGGATTTGTTTTCACTTCTATTGATATGGCGGATATTGAAGGAAGTGAATTTTGATTTTAGTTGCAAGGCTTGCTCGAGGTAGAGGATCATGATATCCCCTTTTGCGGTATAGTCACCGCGCAATTGCCCTGCAACTAACAAGGAGTCGACGTGTGCTTCCAGATGTTGTACGTCGAGCTTGACTGCCAGACGTAGTCCTGCCAATAGAGCCTCATACTCTGCCTCGTTATTTGTGCTTTTGAAATCGAGGCAGATTGCATAGGTAAGCTCTTGACCATCGGGGCTGACGAGTCACAGACCTACGCCTGCACCTTCCTCGTTGGATGCACCATCGGTAAAAAGTGCCCATGTTTCTGAGGAGGATGGTGGTGGTGCAGGGTTTTGTTCTTGTTCGCATTCTTGGATGCGATTTGCCGGTACTTCGGCAACGAAATCAGCTAGGACCTGGCCCTTGATTGCGGGGCGCGGCTTGTAGTTCAGCGTGAGTGCGCCCAGCTCAATTTCCCATTTCGCTAATCTCCTAGAGATGTCAGGTTTTGATAGGATCGGGCCGATCCTGTAGTTGGTTAACACTGTGATGACGTGGTTTGCAAAGTAACGTCACAACCGTCGCGATGCATGCACCAGTGCAAATACCAATTTCTCCATGATGGAGTACCTCGTCTCTGGGTCATTGAGCATTTTGCTGATATAGTAGATGGGTGTTTGAACTCCCTGTCGTTCCACTATGAGTACCGCACCTACCGCGTTGTCTGCGGCAGATAGGTATAAGATAAGTGGCTCATCCTTGCGTGGCGCGGTCAGTGTTGGGAGTTGAATCAAACACTCTTTCATCTCCCGGAAGGCGTCTTCGGCCTCTGCGGTCCATTGGAATTGTTCCTTTTTTAAACAGTTCCGCAGTGTTTTGATGAAAGGATAGGACTTAGCCGCATGATTGGCTAAGAATCTGTTTAGTGCGGCTAGCCTGCCGGCTAGTCGTTGCATTTCTTTCATCGTGGAGGGCGATGGCATGCGCTCTATCGCCTGAACTTTCTCCGGGTTTACCCTGAATCCATCTTTTGTTACAATAAATCCAAGGAATTTGCATTCTTTCATTCCAAACGAGCATTTCCCTGGGTTGAGCTTCATATTGACGCTTCGCAGAGTTTGGAATGTTTTTTCGTATTGGTGAGCATGGTGTCTTCCTCCATGCTCATGACGACCAGGTCATCCATATAGATTTCGACACGTTTGCTGATCTGGCCGCGAAAAGTGTCGTTCATCAACTTTTGATAGGTTGCGCATGCATTACGCAACCCGAACGACATTTTTTTGTAGCAGTAATTTCTGGTAGGTGTGCGGAATGCCGTTTTGTCTTCATCCTCGATTGCCATTTGTACCTGGTGGTAGCCTTTGTAACAATCAAGGAAACACTTCCATCGAAATGGTGCGAGGTTATCGACCTTTTCGTCGATCTCTGGAAGCGCATAACAATCCTTGAGACAGGCTTTGTTGAGGTCTTTATAATCGACGCACATGCGCCAGCCCCCGGATGGTTTCTCTACCATGACTGGGTTGGACAACCAAGTCTGGTACTTGACTTCTCGCAGGATTCCTGCGGAGAGCAGTTCTTCGACCTGCTCATGCATCGCCTGATTTTTCGCGGATCCAAGGTGGCGTTGGCCTTGGATCACGGGCTTGATTCCTGGCAAGGTTTTCAAGAAGTGTTGCGCAACTTCGCGTGGGACCCCCGTCATGTCTGCGGGTGTCCACTCAAAAATATCTTGGTTCCTGAAGAGAAGTTACTCCAGGTGCGCTTTGATGTTGGGGGACAAGGCATGGCCCAACTTGACCTTTTGTTCTGGGTATCTCGCGTTGAGAACCCATTTTTCGGGTTGGTTGCTTGGGGGTAGGCCTTGCTATCTTGGTCGGACGCAGCTCGTTCGACGCCATGACTTCCCTGCGTGCATAGATTATCGCGACCCCTGTTTCGGTTGGGAAACCGACTGAAGAATGGGGTACGGAGGTAATCATGTTGAAGTCGCCTTAGGATTCTCTCCCAAGGAGCATGTCGTATTTGGAAGTGTGAGGTAAAAGTAAAACCATGAAGTTCACCTCTTCTGTTCGCGTGTGCCTTCCGCTGGTGAGGCGCACAGGAAAAGTAATTTGGCCCTGGGGAAAGAGAGTTTCCCCTGCGAACCCGGCCAACGGGTAGTCCACCGCTTGCAACCGATCTTTGTCCTCCTGATCGAACTGGTTGAAGCACTGCTCGTATATGATATCAGAAGTACTGCCCGGGTCGATGAATAATCGCTCGGTGCAGTAATGAGCCAGTTGGCCTGTAATAACGACGGCGCGCCTGTCGCGCGGGCCGCCTCGGACTTTTGGAAAGATGACTTTCTCGTCTTTCCAGTCATTCTCCGGTCTTCTCGCCGCCTTGCATGGCCTTCCTTTGCCTCCATTGATCATATGGGTTGAGGCCACATACATGGTCCTCTTCCCTGTGGAGGTGCCTTCGCCGTGGGGGGTAATACGCTTGGTGGGTTTTTGCCCACCGGGCAACAGATGTTGCAGCTTCCCCTCCTTTAAGGCTCGCTCAATCTCCAGCCGGAGACTGATGCAGTTGTTTGTTGCGTGGCCCGAGTCCTTGTGATAGTCACAATAGAGTGTGAGGTCCTGGTTTTTCTTGGACTTCATCAGCTGGGCCGGTCGCAGAAAGTGCGCATCCGTAAGGAGGACGTCGCTTGGTGACTGGGTAATCTCGGTCCAGTTACGGTCCCGAGACTGTTTTTTCGACGCCTGGTTCTCACGTTGGGCGTTGATGGACGCCCTGGCGTCGGGCTGGCTGTTGTGCGGGACGTATGGCTTGGACTTGCTGCCGCGATTCCAAGTGTCCCGGTTATGCTTATTATTGCTCTTAGGCTCTTGGTGGGAGGACTGGCCTTCCACCCGGGGCGGTGCCTTGCCAACATGCGGTTTGAGGGACCGCTGAGTTTAGGCGTATGTTTTGACTGCAGTCATGATATCTTCCCATTTCTTTGGCAAGCCAAACTTGCCAGAGATAGTCATAACCATCTGTTCATCTCTAACAGCTACGATGAAGTGGTTACGTGCCATTTGGTCGCAAACGTCACCTATCTCTAGGCATTCTTTGTTGTATCGGACGACGAATGCTTCCAGCGATTCGTCGTTCCTGCGCCAGATGTTCATGACGTCCATGGAATCACGTTCATGGCGTCGTTGCTGGCTAAAATGCGCGAGGAACTTTGCTTCCAAGTCCTCGAATGATTCCAGTGATCCCACTGGCAAAGAATCGAACCAGACCCTTGCCAGACCCGTAAGGGTCTGAGGGAAAAACTGACACCAGGTGGGTTCGTCCCAGTTGCCGTTGCATCCTGAGCCGGTGAAGATGTTTATGTGGTCGTCCAGATCGGACGAACCATTGTATTTCCCAATATTCAATGGGAATTTTGTGGTGTTGACACCGGCGTGAGCGATTCTTGGGACGAACTTGGAGTTTTCGGCCGCAGATTTTGGCCGGTAGGGTTGGCTCTCGGGGCGCTTTGTGGCGTGGAGGTATGTGTTACGGGGGTGAGTGGGAGGAACGTAATGGCGTCCTCCCGGTCTGCTGCTGGTAGCATGAGATTCCCCGCAATATGTATGGTCGTCCGGGTCTGTACGGCCATATCCTTCGTGATGGGACTGCGGTCCCAGCCGACTTTGAGTGCCGGAGCCGCGGTGGGCTGTGGATTGCCGCCTGTTATTGCCTTGAGGGCCCAGGCGGCTTTGTATTGGGCCTCTGGCACGAGACCCATATGAGGAATCGTCCTCATCGATTGTGCGGACCTCACAGTAAGAGGATCCGCGGTCTTCACGCCTGCTTCGGGAGGCTGGGCGTGAAGGAGCCCTGCCGTCGCATTGTAAAATACGACCCGCAGGGGTATGTGGTGCCGGGGTAGGGCCGGTCGGTACCTGCGCATCTGCGCAGGCTCTGTTGTATGCTGCGGCCAGCAAAGCTGTTTGCTGGTCGTACCAGGCATAAAGACTCATGTCTGGAGGAATCACAGGTGTGTACTGTGATAGGTTATGTCCAAACGTAAGGGATGCGCCCCCTTGCGTTGATGTGCCAATGTGGCCAGGATTTGAGGTTGGGGGAGCAGTCCCCGTGGGCCCTGGGTTTGTGGGGTTTAGGTTATCCCCGGTGGTATTGTTTAGACGATCAAACATGATCTTTTGAGAGGGAGAGGGATGGTTAGGAAAGTGCTAAGAGTACCGGTGGGCGCCAATGATGAAACAATGGTTAACCGGGTGGGGTTACCACACTGGTCTCGTCAAGAAGGGTTAATCCCTTCCTCTCGAGGATCGCTGGTTGGATCGTCCGCCGGTTGATCTCCTACACAAGGAAACAAGCCGTGACTCGTAACAAGAAGGATGGGGTGGGGGGTGCTCCTTGTTACCACTCTCCGGCGTGAGAATTAGTAATTTTCTTGGGAAGCAAAGTGTGATAGTAGTAGTAGTGAGAGAGTTGTGAAGAGATACCTCAAACCTGGTTTGGGGTAGGTATTTATAGCCGAGGAGTGAAGGAGGAGCTGAAGGGACGGACTGACGACGTGCTGCCCCTTTGCAGGTGTGTCAGGCTTGTCGGTTGTAGAGGTGAAGCCACGTCCTACTACAGTGTCAGTCTGCTGCCTACGTATGGCCTGACAGGCGGCTGCCAGTGGTGCCACTTGCTCTGTGTTTGTCAGTCCCACTTGCCTTGTAGGTAGGATGCGGTGCGGGCCGCATCGCTGCCTGCGGTAACCTTTGATGTTCCCGCGCTCCATGCCTTGGCAAAGACATATGCGGGATGCGGTGCCAAGCCGCATCGCCGTCTGTGGTGACTGTTGCTGTTGCCCAGATCCCATGTCGTGACGAAAATGCCCATATGATGCGGTGCCAGCCGCATCGCTATGCACGTCCGCTTTCATACGCAAGGTAAGGCTTCTTCTTATCCTTTGACCGATTGGATTCGAAGGACGCGTCCGTGCGGACGCAGTTCTTTGCTGGTGGGGGTTTTTTGATAAGGGTAATGGTTACTCGCAGTCAGGTGGCGCGAGATTTAGGACCATACCCCTTCAAGTATACAGTAGAAAATATGGCGTTTCAGGTTCTAGGGGGTGTGTTTTTATGTCTGGGATGTTTTTGTTTATATAGCGATGTGTTATGGTCCGTAATGGCGTTTTATTCATCAGTATGGCGTTATGGTATAGATGTGTAAAGACCTTTTTACCCTTAATGAGGCACGTCCACGTAATAAAATTGATGTTATTTATGAAAACGCCACCGCGCCAATCTAGTCCATAGATTGTTCTAATCGGATGATCCATAAGTGTTCTCGCCGTTCTCACACTTTCTGCCGTTTTCTCTAAATCCCGAACCTATATATATATATATAGAAAAAGTATATCGTACATTACGGCTTGACGTACTTCACGTACAACAACGTACATGATTTGTTCTATAACATGCGTGATTAATGTTTTCCATATGCGTGATTATTGTGTTTCAACATGCGTGATTTTGGATTTTTGAGGTATAACGTGCGTGATTTTAAAATGAACGTGCGTAATTACCTGTCGTACGTGATGTACGTTAAGCCGTAATGTATGTTAACCTTCCTCTATATATATATATTTCAAGGCGTTGTCCTTTATGTTCAAAATTGACGAGTTATGTCCTTTATGTTTTCATATCATACACAGTTTGTCCTTTAGGCCTAACAAGGTTAGTTTTTTCAGTTAAATTTTGTCATGTGCTTTGCATATGTGGGCATTTTTGTCAATTCAAAGGTTGCAGAAGCTTTGAGCTGTAAATCTACCGTCGAACTTACATTTGAATTGACAAAAATTCCCTCATGTACAAAGCATATGACCAAATTTAACTGAAAAAACTAACTGGGTTAGGCCTAAAGGACAAAACGTGTATGATATGAAAACATAATGGACAAAACTCGTCAATTTTGAACATAAAGGACAACGCCTGAAAATAGATATAAAGATAAAGCACAATCCTTGAAATTCACTCTATATATATATAAGAAGTGAATTGTAAATTTTGTCATATATCTTTATACCCAATTTCAGGCGGTGTCCTTTGTCTTTAAAATTGATGAGTTTTGTACTTATTGTTTCAAAATTTTACAAGGTGTGTCCTTTGACCCTAACCCAGTTAGTTTTTTTATGTTGAATAAGATCACGTGCCTTGCATATGAGGGTAGAATTGTCTTTTTACCCTATTAGTTAAAAAAGCATCTTAAAAAAACTAAAAGAGAAAAGTGCCCGGATAGTACCTGTGGTTTGCCCAGATTTCACCTATAGTCCCTACACTTCTAAAATTACAGCTATAGTCCCCAACTTTTGCACATTCATTCTCAGATAGTCCCTAGCGTGGTAAGAGTTAGTTTTTCCAGTTAAGTGGTTTGAAATTACCTAAATGCCCTTAATATTAAAAAATAATAAATGAGGCCTACTTTTTACTCACCTACCCACCCCCTCATCTTTCTCTTTATCTCCTTGTCTGCACACACCTTCACACATCCACACCACACACAACTATAACACCACCATTACCACACCCAAATCCCGCCATCGCCGAAAAAAGAACCACCAAACCACCACCACTTCATCAACCCACACCATCCAATTCCAAAAATAAATATAATTTGAAAGGTACAAACAATTTGAATTTCAAATCATTAACTTGAAATTGTATTCAAAATTCATAATCAAGACAACCATTTAAGTTCTTTATTTCTGTTTTTGACATGATTTCTTGATATTTATAATTTTTAGTATCTATGAATAACTTTATTTTAATAATACAATTTTTTTCGTTTATATAACACTATGTTTTTACCCGGGATTTCTTCCCGGGCTCGGGAAACTTAGTTATATTAATTACTATTTATTATTAATACGACCACATTACATTAACCATCTCATTCGACTAAACAACAATGTCCTCAAATCACCGGATTAGATAATGAACCCATAATTAAAATGGAAATAAACTTTGCACACAATCAAACAAGAGAAATGCTTTCAACACACATTTTAACATAGAACCGAATTTATTTCAAGATTCAAGTGTTTCTTCAATCATCCGTTTAACCCCTACTTTCACAAGGTAATCCTCTACTTCTTTATCTGCTGCTGTTATTTTATCCATCTGCATTTGATTCCTTCTTTGGTTAAGGATGGCAGCAGGTGGAGCAGTGGATCTCCTGAAATGTTGCTTTTGTGGCTCAGCTGAAACCACTGCTTCAAGATAATCAGGCTTTTGTGGAATATTAGGATTTTTCTTCCTTAGTACTTCCAGCCTTTTGTAAGATGCAAACACTTTATCCTCTTTCCATCTTAACACTTGATTCCTTGACCCAAAAGCAACTGTAATCAGCTCTTCTTTCATCCTCTGAAGCTGCAGAGTCCTTTCTGGTACATTTTTCTTAAACTTTGCCCAGATAGGAGGAGTCTGCTTCACCTTGTTTTTGATCATATCTTGAATTCCGGCTGCTTCACTTTCAAGCTTACTAATCGTCCATTATTTGTACATGTACCTTTCTCCTTTATACATTTTGTAAGCCATGATGTTATCAAGATAATCTTTTCTCAAGGTTTCATCTGCTCTTTCTGATAGTTGCTGACAAAGATTTTTTGCAAACTGCTCCAATGATCTGACCTGAGTTAGCAGGAATTGATAGTATCTTTGTATTTCCTTATCAGATTTACCATGTGAATTCCTTTTAGAGATATCCTCTGCTTGTTGAGCTTTTAACCTCATATATTCTTCAATGTTGTTTGGCCTAGGATATCCTTCAAGAGATGGAAAACTCCTTTTAGCAGGGTCATCTTCAGTGTAGAAGGATTTGATCTCCCCTCTAACTGCTATAAGCTCTAAAGGGTACCGAGCACCTGCAGGAGTGATGGCAGTGTTTGGTTTTTGAACTGGAGCTGAAGAAAGAGGAACAGGGTTTGGAATAGGTACAAGTGGCAGTGATTGTGTGGTTGTTTGTGGTGGTGAAGTGATATCATATAGAACAACACTGGTTACCCTTCTCCTTTTGGGTTTCGGAGAGGTTGGCGGGGTTTTGATGGATTGAGTGGTAGTGATTTGAGTGGAAGGTTGCTGACTAACAGTTGTTTGAACAACTGGTGTTTCAACCACTGTTGTGATTACAACAAATGACGTGTCATCTGAAGTCTTATGCTTTTTAGCAGGAGATGATGGTGGTGATGAAGTTGTTTTTGGTGTTGAGGTGATTCTTGGTGGTGATGATGTTTTTGGTGAGGCAGTGGTTGAAGTGGGAGCAGTAGTTGTAGTGTGTGTTGAAGTGGTGGCAGTTGTTTGGGTAATAGCTGCTGAAACCACTGAAGTAGCAACAGTTGTTGATACAACAGGAGTTTTAACCTCTGTTGGTTTGGGAGATTGATGTGTGGAGTTTTTAGGATTTTCTTCATCCTTTGGTTCTGAAATACCCTGATCATTCATTTCCATAAAAACTCTCTTCTCATGTTCAAACCTTGCTTTATCCTTTGCCTCCATATCCCATTTTACCCTTGCTTTTGCATCAGCAATGGCATTTGTGGTTACTTCAGTCTTTTTAGTACCATCTGGCAAGGGGATGTCTACAAGCATACTTGACTTGTCTGGTTCAATGTACACACCATCTTCATATCCCTTCTTTTTAAACTGCTTCAATTTCTCCCCCTTTTTGGCATCAGCTGGTGGTGGTTTATCCACAAAGATGATAGAGGGAGGAGCAGTGCCAGTGGTATTCAGCAAATGGGCCTTGATTGCCTTGATATCTGCCTGTGTGTCTTTAAACCTTGCTTCCATAAGATTTCTGATCTTTTGAACTTGTATCTCATGTTGCTGATCAGCTAATTCTCTTTGGTGGTGTAGCAGAGGTTGAAACAAATTCCACAGCTCATTTGGAGCGGGAGCAGATGATGGAGCAACTGTTGGAGTTGGTGCAGCAGGGGATGGTACCTTTTGTGCTTTCAACAACTGTTGCAGCATGTCTTTGATTTCTGCAACAGATGTATCAAGCTTGTCAACTCTATCCGTCAATTCTCGGTACATTAAACCATCACCCAACTTAATGGGATCATCTGATTTCCCACTATAGTGGTTGTATCAGTGGTTGCCTTAGGAAAATTTTCCCAAAAGTCATCCAATGATGCCCCTTGTTCTTGGTACTGGGGACTTCTTTCCTCAGCAATTGATAACATTTTAAATGTACAAGTGGTTGGAACAAACACACCAGTGGTTATCAGAGTTGTTGGAGAGGAAATTGCCTTCAAGGAAGTCTGATTTATGAAACAACTGGCCAGGTGTAGGTCAGTGGATCCAACACCTGTAGTTGCTGCTTCGCTTGAACTACTGACAGGAAGTAGTTGTACATCCTGTAGTGTAACCTCCTCTGGTGTTGTTGGTGGGTTAGCAATGATAGGGAGTTCAGACTCAGTCACTTGTGGTGGAATGCATTCAGTGATAGGTCGTTGGGAGGAACTAACTTTTGTCTGATCTATATCAACTGCATCCAACAAAAGTTGTGTTTTTGCAGGAATTTCCGAGGTGAGTATGGTTGTGGAAAGAGAATTTGCCCCGGGCAGTGGGCTGTGGATGATAGGATCAACTGATTCTAGAGCATCATAATTTGGTGTCCCGGTTCTTAAAACTTGTTCTTTTTGAGAAGATGCAGGAGGAGTTTGAGGCTCAGGTTGAGATCTTTATACCATCTGCTGTGAGGAAGTAGCAGCAGTGGTTTCTGGTGACTTTTATGTTGTCACTGGCAGTTGCTCTGGGATCTCATCTTCCAGAGTTGCCTTTGTTTTAGGTTTGGGGGGCTTTTGTGTTTTCTTTTGTCTTGGTCTTTTGGTGGATTTAGGCGTGGGTTTCACAATAGTTGTTTTGCTGCTGTGATCACCTTGAGCAGTGGGCTCAGCAGCAGGTGCCTGAGGAGCAGTGGTAGCTGCTAAAGTCTGCTCAGGAGCCTCTGCTTGTGTTTTGGACACTTTTGATAGCCTTGTAAATGTTTCAGGTGTAAGGCCATTTATTTGAAAATGTTCACCCTGGATGAGTACATGAGCATCATCCTTTCCAAATTTATTTTGAAAATAAAAGCTTAGGAACCTTGGAAATAGTAAAAATGATTTGCTAGTAACATTTTTAACCAAGTCATCAAAGATCTCCTGTGAATAGTTAAACTTTCCCCATGCAAGATAGCATAACCCAGGTATTGGATCTTTAATGGAATTTCATTGAAAGCAGTGGTCCTATTAGAAACACACATTAAGAGGGTATGAAACAAAAACCTTATGGCAGGGGAAAAACTGCCTTTTTGCAAAGTGTCTTTTTTCATTTCCTTTCATACCCTCTTTCTAAAAAATCTTTTTGATACTCTGTTTTAGGGAAAGAAGTTTTACCTTGAAGATCATTGAGTTCAAACACTTCAGAGATGGTTTGTGGTGTGATTTTAACTTTAACTCCCTTTATCGAGGAGTTGATGGCTATGGGTGTTTCACCTTGAGATTCAAGACTTTCATTTTTCCAAAATTCCCTATGGGTTGCCAAGTAAATCGGAGCATCAGAAGTCAACAAAGTTTTGTACTTTGCAGACGAAAGAGCATCTATGACGGAATTGAAGGTCTGAGTGTTACTTGGTTTTGTCAACAGACCCAAGTAGTTATGGGGAGCTTTGTATGGAATTTCTAAGGCCTTTTGAGTGGATTTCTCAGATGATGAAGACGATGATTTTGCCATTTGAGGAAGAAGGACGATGAGGAATTTTGAGAGAAATGGAGGATAACTGCTTTGTGAAAGGAATTTTGAATTTGATTCGACAGTAAAAACCCTGTTTGGGGGTTTTGATCAGGGTTTTATAGGGGAAAAAGTGAATGCTGACGTGGCAGCAGTTACAAAAGATCTGACCGCTATGTACTGTCCACGAGCCAACCTTTGATGAGTAATGGAAGACAGTTGTTTTATGAAGCCAATGATGGAATAATATCAGTGGTTGCAATGGTTACAATGAAAACAGTGGGAGACTTTAAGCTATCAGTGGATAGCCTATCAGACCTGATGGTGCAATGTTGAGATTATTAAAATAAACTATTACAATGGATTTTTGATTTCCTGAAAACATTTTAATGCTTATATTTCATGAAAAATTTGCATTTTAACTATTTTTAAGATGCATGTTGAGATTATTAAAATAAAGTATTACATAGAAAAATAGAAATTTAATGAAATATTTATAAACTATTATTACATGCTAAAGTTAACACTTGTTAGGATTTCGTAGATAAAATTGTAACGATTAGGTAAAATTGTAATTTCGTTGTAATTCTATTTTTTAACTATCAGTAGATAGCCAACAATGATTGAAACACAGATGTTTGGTCATTCAGTGGTCAACATGAAAAATGAAGAAACAGAGGTTGTCTTTCAACAGTGGTTAACATTTAACAATCAGATGTTTGAACCAAAACAGTGGTTGTAACAGAATTTTAAGGATTAATGAAAACTATCATTTTTAACTATTTTGAGGATGTTTGACGTTAAACAGATATTTGACCTTAAACATCTGTTTAGACATAAACAGATGTTTGCGCTTAAACAAATGTTTGACCTTAAAAGAAGTTGGCCCATAAACAACTGTTTGCAAAAAAAGACCAATTTCAAAAATACTATACCCAAACAATGAAAATGAGGAGCTTAATAATCAGTTAGCAAGCTGGGGTGATGTGATAAATACCGTTACATATAAACATCTCAATGATATGAAATTTAACAATCTAACAGAGTATAAAACACTAATGTGATAAATACTGTTAGATATAAATACTGTTAACATAAACAAAGGTAGAATATCTACTGTTGATGCTGAACCACTTTTGTTGTTGGGCAGTGGTTCGTCTTTGAGTTTGTATATGGTTTGGATCGAGAGATAAACTATAGCGAACCACTGCTACAATAAACACTATCACATAAGAAACACTGATACATAAATACTAAAGTTGAATCCGCTGTAGATGCTGAAGCACTGCTGCTACTGAGCAGTGGTTTTCCTTTCGTTGATCAGGCTTTAGGTACATAAGTGCTTGTCTTTAACAGGGCTTTGTCTTCAACAATGGATAGGCCTCCTCAGTCTTTAACTCCATCAGTCTTTATAAGGAGCAGTGGTTAATTATAACAGTCCTTAGCATGATCAGCTGTTATAACCACACCATAACCCTTTGAATGGAAGCAAGTGTCCGTCTATTCATTTAAGAGGACTCATTGCATTACATCCTTGTTGAAAAACAGAATCCATAAATTTAGGGAAAATGGATTTGAAAGATGATAACCCAACAGTAGAGGATCTCATTCTACAGCTCAGATAAATTCAGGGGTATTCTCAAATAATGGTTCCTAGATGTTTGAAGAGCGACAAAGACAGACAAATGTACACAGTGCTACTTCTTTGAACATTTGTCGGTATTCAAACATCTACGAATCTACGAAGCATTATCTCATTGGAATGTGAGCAGTGGATGTTTTTTTAGGAAAACCAATGATTGTAATTTCATTTTAATTCTAGTTTTCATTTGATAATTTCATTCTATAATTAATTAACCACATCAACAATAAACATGTGAGCAGTGGATGTTTTTTAGGAAAACCAATGATTGTCAATATCAGTGGATGTCAACAATAAAAATGTGAGCCGTGACTATTTTTTAACTATCAGTGGATAGCCAACAGTGATTGAAACACAGATGTTTGGACAATGAGTGGTCAACATGAAGAATGAAGAAACAGAGGTTGACCATCAAACCAATCCTTGACACTACTAGGCCTCTGTTGATGATGTGGGCCCAAGTGTGGAGGAGCGGGCCATCTTGTATTTGGAGGCCCAAGATCGCGTAACAAAAGGGGCTTCACTAAAATGACTCTAACTTGGGATACGCGTGTCCGTTTTGGGCGTGCGACCAGGCAAAACGGTCATGAGAACGAAGCCCATCTTTCTATGAGTTATTTATATTTTTGTGTTTTTTAGTGTTTTTCGTGGACTTTTATTTCGTTCTAGCTTTTGGCCCAAGTGTGTTTTGAGGCCCGTTTTCAATTTATGTTGTTATTTATATGGATGTAAAGGGAGGAAGATAATCAGTTTTGAAGTTTATGAAAAGTCATTTTTCTCTCCCAATTCACTTGTGAGTGTTTTGAGTGTGAAACCCCAATTTTTGGTATTCTACGAGAATCAACGAATTTTGGAAGAATCGTTCCTGGTATTCTGGGTGAATCAAAAGGTCCGATTTCGTATCTCATTTCTAGTCTACATCAGTTGACTTACCAAACAGATGTTCAGACACAATTCAACATCAACATAATCTAAATCTTACTCAAACACTAAATAATAAATAAAAATAACACACAGCGATAAGGAAAAAATGTAATTTCATTTTAAAACTAAACGTCTAATAATTACATCACATATTGAACAATATTAAAGTTCAAATCTAAGAATAACAGCAAGAATTAAGAAACTTTAGATTCAACTCCATCGATTGCTGAACCTCTCGATGTATGTCCTTCAGCATTGCCATGAACTGCACGTCTCTATCACCGCACTCTATATTACTGACAACACAAATAAGAAACAAACTTCTAAAATGCAAAGGTCTCTTTTCAACTGTTGTTGCACATCTAAGTTTTCACGATATTGCACGAATCTATACTTTCTATAAAAGAAGAAAATCTTCCTGGCGCAGGAAAACCTGACTTTTGATTTAACGAAAATTGAACAATGCAACTCTCCCATCAAAGAAGATAGCACATGCAACTTTTCAAGATAGAAGATACATATCGTCCGTTGAAGTTGCATCTCTGCCATCAAAGAAGGTAGCACATGCAACTTTTCACGATGTTGCAACAATGATACTGCAGCATCGATATTGAAAGGTTGATGTGGGATGCGAATTTTCATTGAAACGACGGTGTTGGAACAATGATACTGGAACGATAACATGTAAACATAATCAACAAACATTCGAAGAAAGAAGTGTAATCGGAGATAAGCGGCTGAATCACGAGAAAGATGCATTTGAGAGAGAGAGATACGCTCACATATATGAGCGAGCGAGATTTGAATGTGAAATCAGATAATTATGTCTTATTTATAAGATTAGAATATATGGTTTGAATTTTGAATTTCAAAATTACTTATAATATCAGTAATTACTGATCTGATTTGAAAGCAATTGTCATGATGTTTATTGGGAACTGATGTTTATTGGAAACTGAAAGGTAAATAGTGTATATCCTTATATCCTGGTTTATTAAAGTAATTAAATAATAGAAATGATATGCAAAGTAGGAAAAAAAGAGAGAGAACGTCAATTTTAAATTACCATTTTGCATATTTTGAATTTCAAAATTATTGATATTATCAGTAATTACTGATCTGATTTGAAAGCAATTGTCTTGATGACTTTTCTAATTTTTATTTTAACTTTAATCAAGAGATAATAAACGTCAGTTTGAAATTCACATTTTGCATATTTTAAATGTCCAAAGCTCAAGAAATTAGCATTAATTACTGATTTGATTTGCAACAAATAGTCATCAAGAATTTTTTTTATTTTTTTAATTTAACTTTAAATTTTATCACGAAAACAATGTTGGAGGAACTCTTATTTCATTAGAATGTAACGATTAGGTAAAATGGTAATTTCATTGTAATTCTAGTTTTTATTTGATAATTTCAATCTATCACCAATTAACACCATCAATAATAAAAATGTGAGCGGTGGCTGTTTTTTAGGAAAACCACTGATGGTCAATATCAATGGATGTCAACAACAAAAAAGTGAGCAGTGGCTATTTTTCCTATCAGTGGATACCTAACAGTTTTTTAAACACTGATGTTTGGTCAGTCAGTGGTCAACACGAAGATTGAAGAAACAGAGGTTATATTTCAACAATGGATAACTTTTAACAATCAAATGTTTCAACCAACACAGTGGTTGTAACAGGCTTTTAAACACATGTTGGGCCTTAAACAGATGTTTCGCCTTATATATCAGTTGTCTGGACTTAAACAGAAGTTTGACCTTATAAAGATGGATGATTATTAAACACAAGTTTGGCCATAAACAGATGTTTGGCCTTAAACAAATGTTCGAGCTTAAACAAATGTTTGCCCATAAACATATGTTTGCAAAAAAAGACCAATTTCAACAATCAAAATTGGGAACTGATGTTTATTGGGAACTGAAAGGTAAATAGTGTATATCCTTATATCCTGGTTTATTAAAGTAATTAAATATTAGAAATGATATGCAAAGTAGGAAAAAAAAAGAGAGAGTACGTCAATTTTAAATTACCATTTTGCATATTTTCAATTTCAAAATTACTGATATTATCGCTAATTACTGATCTGATTTGAAAGCAATTGTCATGATAACTTTTCTAATTTTTATTTGAACTTTAATTAAGAGATAATAACCGTCAGTTTGAAATTCACATTTTGCATATTTTAAATGTCCAAAGCTCAAGAAATTAGCATTAATTATTGATTTGATTTGCAACAAATAGTCATCAAGAATTTTTTTATTTTTTTAATTTAACTTTAAATTTTATCATGAAAACAATGTTGGAGGAACTCTTATCTCATTGAAATGTAACGATTAGGTAAAATGGTAATTTTATTGTAATTCTAGTTTTCCGATCAGTGGATACCCAACAGTTTTTTAAACACTGATGTTTGGTCAGTCAGTGGTCAACACGAACATTGAAGAAACAGAGGTTGTATTTCAACAGTGGATAAATTTTAACAATCAAATGTTTCAACCAACCCGTAAACAGAAGTTTGGCCATAAACAGATGTTTGGCCTTAAACAAAAGTTTGAGCTTAAACAAAAGTTTGCCCATAAACATCTGTTTGCAAAAAAAGACCAATTTAAAAAATACTATACCCAAACAATCAAAATGAGGAGGTTAATAATCATCCAAGTGTACTTCATTTTTATTTAGTAGTATAAAGATCAAACCACTGATCAATTTATAGTACAAATCAGTTAGCATGTTGGGGTGATGTGATAAATACTGTTACATATAAACATCTCAGTGATATGACATCTAACGATCTAACAGAGTATAAAACAGTGATGTGATAAATATTGTTACATATAAACACTTAAACACTGTTAACATAAACAAAGGTAGAATATCTGCTGTTGATGCTGAACCACTGTTGTTTTTGGCAGTGGTTCGTCTTTGAGTTTGAATCCGCTGTAGATGATGAACCACTGCTGCTTCTGAGCAGTGGTTTTCCTTTCGTTGATCAGACTTTAGGTACATAAGTGCTTGTCTTTAACAGGGCTTTGTCTTTAACAGTGGATAGGCTTCATCAATCTTTAAGTCAATCAGTCTTTATAAGGAGCAGTGGTTAATTATAACAGTCCTTAGCATGATCAGCTGTTATAACCACTCCATAAACATTAGAGAGGAAGCAAGTGTCCGTCTATTCAATTGAGAGGAGTCATTGCATTACATCCCTGTTGAAAAACAGAATTGATAAATTTAGGGAAAATGGATTTGAAAGATGATAACCCAACAGTGGAGGATCTCATTCTACAGCTCCGATAAATTTAGGGGTATTCTCAAATAATGGTTCCTAGATGTTTGAAGAACGACAAAGATAGACAAATAGGAGCAGTGGTTAATTATAACAGTCCTTAGCATGATCAGCTGTTATAACCACTCCATAACCATTAGAGAGGAAGCAAGTGTCCGTCTATTCAATTGAGAGGAGTCATTGCATTACATCCCTGTTGAAAAACAAAATTGATAAATGTAGGGAAAATGGATTTGAAAGATGATAACCCAACAGTGGAGGATCTCATTCTACAGCTCCGATAAATTTAGGGGTATTCTCAAATAATGGTTCCTAGATGTTTGAAGAACGACAAAGACAGACAAATGTCCTCAGAGCTGCTTCTTCGAACATTTGTCGGTCTTCAAACATCTAGGAAGCATTATTTGAAAATAACCCTGAATTTATCAAAGCTGTAGAATGAGATCTTCAACTATTGGGTTATCATCTTTCAACCAAATTTTCCCTAAATTTATCAATTCTGTTTTTCAGACCTCCCAAAGCCACCTAACCAGCTCCAAAGAGATAGAGACAGCTTGAAGCATAACCTGCACTTGCTATAATTCCACCAGTTCAGTATTTAATCCCAATATACCAACTAAATACAAATAATAAATATTTGGTGTGCTACAACTGTAATAACTCAGGAAACAAATTTGAAACCATATAATATGGATTATAGAGATCTATGAATGAAACATGGGTGAATAAAACAACAAAACAGGTTCTGAAAAACAAAAACTACAAACATATAAAAATCAATATACTGGTAAATTATATGGTACACCAATGCAAGCATCTGAATAAACAATGACAAATCAAAGACAATTTACCGATACTTACCGAAGCCATAACTGGTCACATTTATGTGCGGCTCTTAACTACAATCTGTAGAATCTGTACATCTAACAAATAGTCAAAGAACAAAGAAACAAATTATCAGAGATGAGAAACAAACACCTGATGTTGAATCCACTGTAGATGTTGAATCCACTGTAGATGCTGAACCACTGCTGTTACAAACAGATAATACCTCGGGAACTGGAAATTTAAAAGGATCGGCTTCAAAGGCTTCAACAATAGGAAGATTCAAATCTCAAGCAAATGAAACCCCAATTTCAAAAGAATAATCGGTGAACATATTCACAGATCAATAATCAAAAGATGTTGTACTGATATCATCAAAGTTAAGAAAAAAACACTTAGTTTCTGAACATATTCAAACATACCAGTTCATGGCGGAAATCTAGCCTCATGTAAGCAGATCTCAACTTTGATGACAATCGATGAGAACAACCCTGGAACCATATGATGAGATTAGGAGTAGAAATTAGGGTTTAATTAGAAACATTGTACTGAAATAAATGAAGATATAGGGCTTACCTGGTGACGCTTGGAATGATTCATGATGAGATGATTTGGTTTGATCTTTGATTCAGAAGGGATAAAAGTACAGGAGAAGGGGAAGGAGAAGAAGATTCAGATCTAGGGTTTTGAAAAGGAAAAAAGAAGATGAAAGGAGTATAAAAGGGACGGAAGTGTGGTACTGTTGGGCGGGAAAAGAGAATTGAGGATGCCCTAATTAAGTGACACGTGGCCCAAATCACTTTCATTTATTATATATAACAGATGTGTTTTTAAGTACTCTTTTTGGAGGGCCGTTTTCTATGTCACTATATTTTGTAGTACATATTTTTATACGAATTTCGTAACCCTTCATAAAATACTAATGAAAAATAATTGTATAAATGATTTCATGTATCTAATCTCAAAAGTAATTAAATAAATTTTAAAAAATATTATGTAAATATTAATAAAGATTTATATAATACCAAATTACCAAATTTGAAAAAAAAAGTGTGACAATTACTTTTGTTTCACAGATGTTGGAGTAATTTTGTGTATGAACTTAAGTTGGCCTTTGGTGATACTCTCTGTTTTGAAATGCAAAATAAGGCACTTTTTAAAACTACAATTTTTAATAAAGATGATTATGAAACATATTGAGGAAATCAACCTTAGATGCCATTGATCTTGAAGATACTATGACCCATACAACTTCATTGAGCTTCATAATGATTCAAAGTATCATGTTTTCAACCAACTACTATCGATTTTTGAATGAACATTATACATTATAATAATGAGCATTTTATTCTCTTAATTTGATTATGGTATTACTATAGTTTAATTTTAGTTAAAAAAATATGTTACATAATTGCCAGTGTATGTGTTTCTCGCCGCATCATACGGGTGCCACTATAGTGTGCGTGTATGTGTATCTTGATTAGTGTATTATACGTTCAAAATATTTTTTAAACATTTTAACTACTAGTTAGTGGAATTCCCCCGCATGTTGTGGTGGGAATTCAGTCGGTATCAATATTGTTCATGACAGTTTCGGCATAGTATCGGAACTCAATATCGTAACCGAAAGAGAAAACCCAAAGAATAAGATCGTGATATGCCTGAAAGATATCTACTTGTGTTTTACATCGTTCGAAAACCATAAAAATTAAAATCGGTAATGGTTCCAATAATAGTGATGTTGTTCGGTCGAAATCGTTTCGGTTCAACACTTACACCAGTACATTACTAACACTCACTTTAGCTTACGATATAAAAACTAAAATACCTAAAATATAACTCAGTTTTCATAATTAACTTTAAGTAGAATTAATCACCATCCCACTAAAAATAAAGTGTTTAGATAACAATATGCATAACCATGCAAAACTTTTTGAATGTAATTTATAAAGCTTTACATGAAAATTCGGGCAGGGCATATAATTATGTAACACCTCGGAAATTCCTGTCCAATAAAATAAAGACACGTGTCATGTGAGACAAACGTGTCAGGAACCCGGATCAAATAAAGATGTATGGTAGGATTTAAAGAGGGGTGTCATGTTATTGAAAATACCTCTGAACGACCCAAAGGCGACATGTTATTAAAACACCTCTGAGCGACCCAAATTATAAATCCCAAGATCCTTAAATCCTTTGATAAGCATCTGATATATTAACCGGTTGTTTCTAAATAAATAAAATTCCATCTTTTATATGGAAATTGGATCATTAGGAATGTTACTACTAAAATTCTGATTTAAACCTTTGTATAAAGGAAATTGAAAGTAGTTAATTAACATGTTCAACCATTATGAGAATCCAAGATGAAGTCTTGGTATTTTCGTCAACTTTAACCTCCCACAAGATCCAAAAGCATGTAAGGGACATGCAAGCATGCAATGGCTGAGCAAAAAGGACCCACAACTGAAAAGGATGGCATGGATTCGGACTTGTAAGATTGCATGGTCAAGGCTTTAAAGTTTGCAAAATTTTTGTCCTCAGACCATCGGTTACGGACCGTAAGGGTCATAGCCTACGGTCCGTAAGGTGCATACCTGGGCGATTTCAGCAAGGATCGGTTACGGACCGTAACAGTTCAAGCATACGGTCCGCAAGAGAAGCATACGGACCGCAAGGTCTTAGGCTTACGGTCCATAAGCCTGTCGCTGGCAGCAGAAAATGGACAGCTGCCTGTTCAGCCTGTTGCACCGACTTATGAGCATGGTTTTCGAAACCAGGGACTTGCTAGGCAGTATTTAGCCACATAGGGGCACCTGGGATCATCTCACAACAATTGTAGGGTCACTTGGCATGATCTTGAGCCATGAGGTTCACTATATAAGGAGCTTGAGTTGTGTACATTAGACTTGCTTACTTGGAACTTTTGTTCAAGACTTCTCTGGAGCTCTCTGGACAGCAAGAAACCTTCTTAGTGATCTCTAGCCGTAATTAGGACTCTCGTAAGTGTCCTTAACCTCCCTTAATTCAGTTTAGCCAAGTTAATTAGCTAAAAGTCAAACCATCGTAATTAAGGTTTGACTTTGATATTAGTCAATAATTAGTCAGTCAAATCTCGAATTAAAAATACCTATAAGAAGGTAATTATGTGGGTAACAAACCCTTAAAAGGGTATTTCCAGATTCCCACTCTAACTATGTTAATTGTTGAGTCAAAGCTTATCTTAAAAAGTCAACAGAATGCTTATTTCCAAATTAATGCATAATTAGCAATGTAGGATACATGCAACCTGTTTGATCATTAATATAACTTGGTAACTAATGTAAGAACATGTCCCAACATGTTCAACTCGACAATTTTCTGTTTAAACCCGGTTTGGAACCGAAAGTCGCATAGTTTGACTTTCGCTTTGACTTTCAGTTCTGACCCGCTTAGGCCAAGTTTAGGATTGCCTTAAAGTTTCTTTTGGACCTAGTTACATGTTAGTATAACCCTCTGTGATTATATGGCTTGGTTCACTAGTTGTCTAATTATTATGCGAGTTTCCGTTAAATGCCCATATGTTGACCATTATGCCCAAATGACCTTAAAACATGATTTTTGAAAATATAAAAGGATAGACATCTTAGTTACTGAATTATAAACTTGTACCTAAAAGTTGACATCAGTTTGAGGTCTAGATTAAGAGTTATGCTCATTAGCGTAATTAGAAGCTTTCTTAGTAATTAATTAGCATAATTAGCATATAGCCTATCTAAACCCAAATTTTAATATCAAACTTTATACCCACTGATATATAATAATATTTTGGGATTTTTAGAGATTTTTATTTATTTTTAGGCTGAGCATAACTTAGAATTTTTAGCTTAATTCGGTTATTGTCGGTTTTGCCCTTTTAGGCTATAAAATGAGTTTTATAAATCCTTTTGACCTCAAACCATTTTCTACTGATTTATTATGTTAAAATAATTATTTTGAGCCTTCTGAAATTTTAAAAATATCAGCTTTTTATAAAAACCCGGAAGTGGCTCCAAATCGCCTTATTAGGCATTTTTACGACATAGTATGTATCAAAACAAGTTTATATGTATAAGGGTTGATACCTACTGATATATTCAGTAAATTTTTATATTATAACAGTAAACTAAAGTATTAAACTCAGGTTTCCAGTTTTGACCTTTTAGGCTTATGTGAAATTACCAAAATTCCCTTTCGGTGCATAGGATGGTTATAATTAATAAAATTCACATATATATGATACCCTACTGTTATAACATAATAAATTAAGTATATTTACTGATTTATTCAGATATGTAACTCAGGTTACTAGTTTAACTCTTTTATACCCTTTAAAATGACCAAAAACGCCCTTATAAGGCATAAATTGAGTTTAAAATTATTTTGGGCATAATTGGACATATCTTACTGATGTCACAACATATTTAGTGCATATAATCTTAGGAAACTTGTATATGATTTATATGGCTACCCTTTACGCACTTTCGTGTTCGGATCGGCTTATGTAACTAGTTTACGCATACTAGCCGAAACGTGTCAAACCATATCATCTTTGTCTCAAAATCCAGAATGTGTTTAGTTTGACCATATTATACAAGTCTCCAAACTTGTTGGGTCTAAACCACATTTTAATCCGGTCTTCGCCTTCCATGAGATTGAACCGTATTCTTTTATTAAAACTAACCGGTCTATGCTTAGGCTAAATTAAAGACCCGTTAGGATTCTAATAGGTTATTATAAACCTTCGTTCCAGAATAGGAGATCCAGTAAAAGAAACTTGCACTTGCTTGTTGTGGTTTGTACTTGCTCAGGTAAATACTTTTAACTTATTTTCCCTTATACGGGCTTGGGGTACGGTATATAAAATACCGCTTGTTCGGGCAATTGACCCTAACTCATTAGTAGTTAGGTATTATCAATGTGACCCGTTTAAAAATTGGTTTTGTTTGTTTTACGCCTTTGGGAGTTTAATGACCATGTCCCGGATATCCTTGGCATCATTCATGAAATGGCCACGACCTTGACACGCGGGTGTAGGCGTACACCCGACAATGTGTCCATATTTATTAAGGTATAATCCGTTGGTTTCCCGCCACGGATTTATACTATGTGGTGTGTCTATTAATCTTAAACCCGGCACGAACCGGGCGACTGAACGCATAACAGACATGTAATTCTTTTACAAGTTTAAAATTGATTAATTATCCCAAGTTATAAAAAGTTTTGTGCCATGTGCATTCAAATAAATTTTTAAATGTTTTTAAAATGAGTCAGTTAAATTGTATTTACCAGTGTAAACTCACGTATTTTCCCCAAAAAGATTAAGTGCAGGTTCTACACGTAATAGGCCGGCTACTCCTTAGCATCGTTAGAGTCTCGCAAGCTTGGATGCCATTTATCTGTTGAACAGTTTCTCCTTTTTATTCTGATCCGCCTATGGATCTATTTCAGCTACATTATGATACTTGGATATTACAGTTTGTTTGGTTGAAATAAATCTATCTTTTTGCTTCCGCTGTGCATTATAATTTGTGTTGTTTGACTATGATGATATCAACTACGTCACGATACTCCCCCACCAGGCCCACCGGTGACACGTGGAAATTAGGGGTGTGACAGGTTGGTATCAGAGCCAACACTGAGTGAATTAAACACTAGCCTTTTATGTTTAATCTCAGTGCACAAATTGCACATTCCTCGAGTTCCGAGTCTAGACAAAGAACATAGGACAAATTCTGTTTTCGTTTTATTTTGCGTTGTCTTTTATTTAATATATCTTTGTTGTTATCATAATCATGTATGCAGGTCAACCATGCCATCAAGGTTTTTGAGAGGACGAGGCAAGGGCCCAGTTACGGGCCATGATCATGAAGTCGGGCCTTCGCACCGGCGAACGCCATCGATCACCATGAGTACAAGCTCTCAGGAGCCGTGGAGGCTCTACGTCAAACCCGTGGAGCCTGCTACCGGGACTCCGAACCACCCCATCGAAATCTCCGATGGGTCATCTTTTCATGGATCACCTTACCGTGGTCCTGACAGCTACCAGGCGAGGTTTAACCAGTGGGACTGGTATTTCACGCCCTCTGAACACTCGTCCCCATACCAGCAGCAGCAGCAGGATCCTTCCAAGGATCACCTGTTTTTGGCAGTCACTCCGTCACCACCACCACCAGTGGAACAGCAACCGCCTCCGGAGCCACCAAGGCGTAGAAGATCAAACGCACGGATGTCCGTGCGAGGAGGAGTCCGCATTAGCACTCTTCAGCCCCCGAGTGGCAGTCATTATCCGCCACTCCAAGAAGAAGAAGAAGACCAACAGATGGGGGGGTCCATCGAACCTCATCCCAGAGATCAACTCTGCGCCTATGGCGCCACCAGTGGGTTTCGATAACCCAATCTCTGCATACGCCGGTTCAGCGGCGTATAACCCCTTTGAGCAGCTGGCTCATACCCATTATGACTATGCCAATGTGGACCCATACCAAGAGGCGTGGGACTACAACGCTCATCACCCAGAGGGACCCTATGGTGGTCTTTGGACCACTGGTTACCCAACTTATGGGTACCAGCGTCCGCCACCTCCTCAACCTCTGTATCAGCCGCCGCAGCCGCAGCTGATCCTGCCGGAGCGCCAGCAAGAGGTCCTGGATAGATTGGACCACTGTGAAGAGGAAATTCGAACGGTGCGGGAGAGCAACCGAGGCTTCTTCAAGGGTCTGTCGGACCTACTCAAAGGGAAGTCCAAGAGAAGGGATCATTAAAGACCTTTGTTGGTTATTTGTTTAGTTGTAATCAGTCCCTGCGCGGACTTTTTCTTTCTGTACTCAGCCCCTGCGTGGGCTTATCTTTTTCTGCCCCTGCGTGGGCATGTCTTTTAGTTGACCCCTGTGTGGGTTTATTTGTTTGTTTTTCACCCCTGCGCGGGCACGAAATTTTTGTAGAAGTCCCGTTTAGGGCAAAATGTACTGTTTGAATCTTAATGAGGAGTATGATTTAAAAATTTTCATTTCTGCTTATTAATTATTATGTGCATAATTATAAAATATAACATAAATGAAATTAACTTTTTATTAAGAGATCTACCATTATAATAAAATGGCAAAAATCTAAAAAGAACAAGACCTAGCCATATGTCATCTTGAGACAAGGCCAAGATGGCAGTTCCATAATTAAGATTTAGATCTAATTTAATATCTCAAATTAGGATTGCTCTGCGTTAATTATTAAAAGAATCTTGGGGGTAAAACCTAGCCACGTGTCATTGTAGACAGGGCCAAGATGGTAGAACCTGTCCAAAGGATTCCAAATTTTGTTAACATCTCTGAGTATGTTAACATTCTTGGCAAACTGTGAATCAGTAAAGTCACACAGGCCATCTATTAAAAAGGGTTAAGTTAAATTCCCTTACATATAAATAACCGCCCCTTAAAGGCGAAGTGCCTGTGGGCAATAATTAAATGTCCTCTGGGACTAAGGACAGTGGTAGCTTACGACTCCCTGTCAAGAAAAGGTGATGAGCTGTGGTTCAAACCTAAATACCTGGATACTGTAAAGTCCTGGTTTATTATTAAATTAAATTGTCCTTATGACTAGGCCTTATGTGCTATTATTTCATAATTTAGGGTAATAATAAAGATCCTAAAATTGTAGCAAATTAACCTAAAATGGCAATTTAAAACCATGGTTAATATAATATAAAATACTGTAAAAGCTTCTAAATAAAACCTTGCCCATTATTTCTATATGTAGCAATTGAAGCTACATGGCTGGGTCGGATGAAGTCAATAGTCATCCGGTGGAAAACCACGATAACGCTAGAATACAGCTAACTGGTGCGGAGCTGCAAGCATTGGTGGATAATGCTATCACAAAAGCTTTGGATAGACAGTACAGTGAGTCCTCTGGGACCCAAAGTAGAACCCTATCTACACTACATTCTAAGCCAAAGACCCATTCTGAGGCTCACAGCAAACCACCACCTACCCCACCTAAGTCTAAGAAGGGTGAATCTAAGAAAGATGATGATCGACACTCATCAAATGAGAACAGTGTTCACCCTAAAAAGATAGTGTTCGATGATGCACCTCGCGCCAAGGGTTGCACATACAAGTACTTTGTTTCATGCAAGCCCCGAGATTTTACTGGGGAAAAGGGCGTTGTGGATTGCATGACCTGGCTGGATGAAATAGACACTGTTGTGGACATTAGTGGTTGTGCTGAAAGGGACACTGTAAAGTTTGTATCCCAGTCATTTAAGGGTGAAGCCCTAGCATGGTGGAGATCATTGATTCAAGCTTCGGGAAAGGTTCCATTGTATAACATGTCTTGGGAGCAATTTGTTGCTCTTATCAAAGAGGACTACTGCCCTCAGCATGAGGTTGAAAAGATAGAATCTGACTTCCTATCTCTGGTCATGAAGAACCTGGACTGCCAGGCTTATCTCACAAGCTTCAACACCATGTCAAGATTGGTTCCGTACCTTGTGACCCCGGAACCCAAAAGAATTGCACGTTTCATTGGGGGTTTAGCCCCAGAAATAAAAGCAAGCGTGAAAGCCTCTCGGCCCGCTACAATTAGATCCGCAACTGATATATCTCTGTCCCTCACACTGGATGCAGTGAGACAGAGATCACTGAGAAATACTGACGAGGGGAAAAGGAAACGTGAAGATGATAATTCACGTCGGTCGAGCAAGAAGCACAGGGGAAACCATGACCGCAAGAAGGGGTCTGAAGCTAAGAAGGGTGATCAACAATCGGGTGATAGGCCCAAGTGCAAGACTTGCAAGAAGCACCATTTTGGGAGGTGCAGGTTTGAGCAGAAGTCCCAATCCCAGCCTAAGGCATGTGGGATTTGCAAGTCCTCTGAGCACAGGACCCTTGAATGCAAAAAGCTGAAGGATGCAACTTGCTATAGTTGCAATGAAAAAGGGCATATCAAGACCAACTGCCCAAAACTGGCAAAGAAAGCTGAGGAAGGGAAAAAGACCAACGCCGGGGTCTTTCAAATGAATGCTCAGGAGGCCATCCAGAACGACAACGTCATAACCGGTACGTTTCTCATTAATGATGTTTTCGCAAGAGTATTGTTTGATTCTGGAGAAGATAAATCCTTTGTAGATAATAAGTTTTGTGAGTTGTTAGGATTACCTGTTAAAGCCTTAAGTGTGAAATATGAGGTGGAATTAGCTGATGGAACCATGGAAACAGTTTCGACTGTGTTAGATGGATGTGTCATATCCATTAGGAACCACTCTTTTCCTCTGTCCTTATTACCCTTTAAGCTATCCGGATTCGACATAGTAATCGGCATGGATTGGTTATCGCGTAACCAAGCTCAGATAGTGTGCAACAAGAAACAAGTGGTGATCAAGACTCCGTCTGGTGAGCCACTTACCATTCAGGGGGATAATCAACATGGATTGCCTGAGCAAGTGGCTATGCTAAAGGTATCCAGATGTTTGAAGAAAGGTTGTGTCATTTATATGGCACAGGTAACCATTGGTGAGGAGAGACCCAAGATTGAAGATATTCCAGCCATCTCTGACTATCCTGAAGTTTTCCCGGAAGAACTACATGTTTTGCCACCAGATAGACAAGTAGAATTCAGAGTTGACATCATTCCAGGAGCTGCACCTATTGCAAGAGCGCCTTATAGACTAGCACCAACAAAAATGATGGAATTGAGGACGCAGCTAGATGATCTGCTAGCCAAAGGTTTTATTAGACCTAGTTCATCTCCATGGGGAGCGCCAATCTTGTTCGTCAAGAAGAAAGATGGTTCGATGCGTTTGTGCATCGATTACGGTGAGCTTAATAAGGTCACTATAAAGAATAGGTACCCTCTGCCCAGGATCGACGATCTGTTCGATCAGCTTCAAGGAGCGAGCTACTTTTCCAAGATTGATCTAAGGTCAGGCTATCATCAATTGAAGGTCAAGGATGAAGATGTACACAAAATTGCGTTTAGGACTCGTTAAAGTCATTACGAGTTCCTAGTGATGCCTTTTGGGCTCACTAACGCACCTGCCGCATTCATGGATCTCATGAATCGCGTCTGCAAGCCTTATCTAGATAAATTCGTCATCGTCTTTATCGACGACATTCTCATCTACTCGAAGAATCAAGCTGACCACGAGAAGCATCTCCGTTGCATTCTGAAACTGCTACAACAAGAAAAGCTCTATGCCAAATTTTCTAAATGTGAGTTCTGGCTTCGAGAAATCCAATTTCTTGGACATGTTGTGAGTGAGCGTGGTATCCAAGTAGATCCCGCTAAGGTTGAAGCTATCATGAACTGGCAAGAGCCGAAGACGCCTACAGAGATTCGCAGTTTCCTAGGATTGGCAGGATACTACAGACGCTTTATCGAGAACTTTTCAAGAATTGCAGCACCCCTGACTTTTCTGACTCGCAAGAATAGCAAGTTTAATTGGGAGCCTAAGCAGCAAGAATCCTTTGATATTTTGAAGCAGAAGTTGAGCAACGCTCCAGTGCTGACGTTACCTGAAGGAATGAAGAGTTTGTAGTTTACTGTGATGCATCACACATCGGGATGGGTTGTGTATTAATGCAGAAAGGCAAGGTCATTGCCTATGCTTCACGACAGCTAAAGGTGCACGAGAAGAATTACACCACCCATGACATGGAGTTGGGTGCCGTTGTATTCGCACTTAAGCTTTGGAGGCATTATCTGTATGGAACTAAGTGTGTGATCTATTCTGATCACCAAAGCCTTCAGCATCTGTTCAATCAGAAGGATTTGAACATGAGACAGCGACGCTGGATGGAAACTTTGAACGATTATGACTGTGAAATAAGATACCATCCAGGCAAGGCTAATGTAGTCGCAGATGCCTTGAGCAGAAAAGAAAGAGTAAAGCCGATAAGGATCAATGCCAAGAGCATTGAAATCAAGAATAGCTTGAATGAGAGGTTGTTAGCCGCACAAAAGGAAGATGTGCTGGAAGCTAATTATCCTGAGGAAAAGTTAGGAGTGACTGAAGAGCAGTTATCCTATGGCAAGGACGGAATCCTGAGATTAAATGGAAGAATATGGGTTCCTGTTTATGGAGGACTTCGAGACGTTATCCTTCAGGAAGCCCACAGTTCCAGATATTCCGTTCATCCTGGAGCAGATAAGATGTACCAGGATGTGAAGGCAAATTATTGGTGGATAGGCTTGAAGAAGTCTATAGCTACCCATGTAGCCAAATGTCTGACGTGTGCTCAAGTCAAGGCTGAGCATCAGAAGCCGTCAGGTTTGCTACAACAGCCTGAAATTCCCACTTGGAAATGGGAAATGGTGACGATGGATTTCATCACCAAGTTTCCTAAGACACAGAAGGGAAATGGCACTATTTGGGTGATAGTTGATAGACTGACTAAGTCAGCACATTTCCTACCTATTAAGGAGACTTACAGTTCGGACATGTTGGCCCAACTGTATGTTGATAAAATCGTATCCCTACATGGGGTACCAGTGTCTATTATCTCTGATAGGGATACTAGATACACTTCACATTTTTGGAAAGGTTTCCAACAGTCTCTAGGCACGCAATTGAACTTTAGTACGGCATACCATCCTCAGACGGATGGGCAAAGTGAGCGTACTATTCAAACCTTGGAAGACATGCTTCGTGCATGTGTGATTGATTTAGGAGGTAGTTGGTATAGGAACCTACCCTTGGTCCAGTTCTCCTACAACAATAGCTATCATACCAGCATTCAGGTTGCGCCTTTTGAGGCATTATATGGTAGGAAGTGCAGAACGCCCATTTGTTGGGCAGAGGTAGGAGACACTCAATTATCAGGTCCCGATCTAGTATTTGAAACGACGGACAAGATTATCCAAATTCTTGACCACCTGAAAGCTGCCCGGGATAGGCAGAAGAGCTATGCTGATAAAAGGCGAAAACCCCTCAAGTTCGAGGTTGGTGATAAAGTTCTGCTCAAAGTATCACTCTGGAAGGGGGTAATGCGATTTGGTAAGAAAGGTAAGTTAAACCCGAGGTATATAGGACCATTTGAGATCATCGAATGTGTTAGGTCTGTGGCTTATAAGTTAAGCTTACCTGAAGAGCTCAGTGGTCACATTTATGTGCGGCTCTTAACTACAATCTGTAGAATCTGTACATCTAACAAATAGTCAAAGAACAAAGAAACAAATTATCAGAGATGAGAAACAAACACCTGATGTTGAATCCACTGTAGATGTTGAATCCACTGTAGATGCTGAACCACTGCTGTTACAAACAGATAATACCTCGGGAACTGGAAATTTAAAAGGATCGGCTTCAAAGGCTTCAACAATAGGAAGATTCAAATCTCAAGCAAATGAAACCCCAATTTCAAAAGAATAATCGGTGAACATATTCACAGATCAATAATCAAAAGATGTTGTACTGATATCATCAAAGTTAAGAAAAAAACACTTAGTTTCTGAACATATTCAAACATACCAGTTCATGGCGGAAATCTAGCCTCATGTAAGCAGATCTCAACTTTGATGACAATCGATGAGAACAACCCTGGAACCATATGATGAGATTAGGAGTAGAAATTAGGGTTTAATTAGAAACTTTGTACTGAAATAAATGAAGATATAGGGCTTACCTGGTGACGCTTGGAATGATTCATGATGAGATGATTTGGTTTGATCTTTGATTCAGAAGGGAGAAGAGTACAGGAGAAGGAGAAGGAGAAGAAGATTCAGATCTAGGGTTTTGAAAAGGAAAAAAGAAGACGAAAGGAGTATAAAAGGGACGGAAGTGTGGTACTGTTGGGCGGGAAAAAAGAATTGAGGATGCCCTAATTAAGTGACACGTGGCCCAAATCACTTTCATTTATTATATATAATAGATGTGTTTTTAAGTATTCTTTTTGGAGGGCTGTTTTCTATGTCACTATATATTTTGTAGTACAAATTTTTTTACGAATTCCGTAACCCTTCATAAAACACTAATGAAAAATTATTGTATAAATGATTTCATGTATCTAATCTCAAAAGTAATTAAATAAATTTTAAAAAAATATTGTGTAAACATTAATAAAGATTTATATAATACCAAATTACCAAATTTGAAAAAAAAAAGTGTGACAATTACTTTTGTTTCACAGATGTTGGAGTAATTTTGTGTATGAACTTAAGTTGGCCTTTGGTGATACTTTCTGTTTTGAAATGCAAAATAAGGCCCTTTTTAAAACTACAATTTTTAATAAAGATGATTATGAAACATTATTGAGGAAATTAACCTTAGATGCCATTGATCTTGAAGATACTATGACCCATACAACTTCATTGAGCTTCATAATGATTCAAAGTATCATGTTTTCAACCAACTACTAACTACCCTCTCGATTTTTGAATGAACATTGTACATTATAATAATGAGAATTTTATTCTCTTAATTTGATTATGGTATTACTATAGTTTAATTTTAGTTAAAAAATTATGTTACATAATTGCCAGTGTATGTGTTTCTCGCCGCATCATACGGGTGCCACTCTAGTGTGCGTGTATGTGTATCTTGATTAGTGTATTATACGTTCAAAATATTTTTTAAACATTTTAACTACTAGTTAGTGGAATCCCCCGCATGTTGCGGTGGGAATTCAGTCGGTATCAATATTGTTCATGACAGTTTCGACATAGTATCGGAACTCAATATAGTAACCGAAAGAGAAAACCCAAAGAATAAGATCGTGATATGCCTGAAAAGACATCTACTTGTGTTTTACATTGTTCGAAAACCATAAAAACGAAAATCGGTAATGGTTCCAATAATAGTGATGTTGTTCGGTCGAAATCATTTCGGTTCAACACTTACACCAGTACATTACTAACACTCACTTTAGCTTACGATATAAAAACTAAAATACCTAAAATATAACTCAGTTTTCATAATTAACTTTAAGTAGAATTAATCACCATCCCACTAAAAAGAAAGTGTTTAGATAACAATATGCATAACCATGCAAAACTTTTTGAATGTAATTTATAAAGCTTTACATGAAAATTCGGGCAGGGCATATAATTATGTAACACCTCGGAAATTTCTGTCCAATAAAATAAAGACACGTGTCATGTGAGACAAACGTGTCAGGAACCCGGATCAAATAAAGATGTATGGTAGGATTTAAAGAGGGGCGTCATGTTATTGAAAATACCTCTGAACGACCCAAGGGCAACATGTTATTAAAACACCTCTGAGCGACCCAAATTATAAATCCCAAGATCCTTAAATCCTTTGATAAGCATCTGATATATTAACTGGTTGTTTCTAAATAAATAAAATTCCATCTTTTATATGGAAATTGGATCATTAGGAATGTTACTACTAAAATTCTGATTTAAACCTTTGTATAAAGGAAATTGAAAGTAGTTAATTAACATATTCAACCATTATGAGAATCCAAGATGAATTCTTGGTATTTCCGTCAACTTTAACCTCCCACAAGATCCAAAAGCATGTAAGGGACATGCAAGCATGCAATGGCTGAGCAAAAACGACCCACAACTGAAAAGGATGACATGGATTCGGACTTGTAAGATTGCATGGTCAAGGCTTTAAAGTTTGCAAAATTTTTGTCCTCAGACCATCGGTTACGGACCGTAAGGGTCATAGCCTACGGTCCGTAAGGTGCATACCTGGGCGATTTCAGCAAGGGTCGGTTACGGACCGTAACAGTTCAAGCATACGGTCCGCAAGAGGAGCATACGGACCGCAAGGTCTTAGGCTTACGGTCCGTAAGCCTGTCGCTGGCAGCAGAAAATGGACAGCTGCCTGTTCAGCCTGTTGCACCGACTTATGAGCATGGTTTTCGAAACCAGGGACTTGCTAGGCAGTATTTAGCCACATAGGGGCACCTGGGATCATCTCACAACAATTGTAGGGTCACTTGGCATGATCTTGAACCATGAGGTTCACTATATAAGGAGCTTGAGTTGTGAACATTAGACTTGCTCACTTGGAACTTTTGTTCAAGACTTCTCTGGAGCTCTCTGGACAGCAAGCAACCTTCTTAGTGATCTCTAGCAGTAATTAGGACTCTCGTAAGTGTCCTTAACCTCCCTTAATTCAGTTTAGCATAGTTAATTAGCTAAAAGTCAAACCATCGTAATTAAGGTTTGACTTCGAGATTAGTCAATAATTACTCAGTCAAATCTCGAATTAAAAATACCTATAAGAAGGTAATTATGTGGGTAACAAACCCTTAACAGGGTATTTCCATATTCCCACTCTAACTATGTTAATTGTCGAGTCAAAGCTTATCTTAAAAAGTCAACAGAATGCTTATTTCCAAATTAATGCATAATTAGCAATGTAGGATACATGCAACCTGTTTGATCATTAATATAACTTGCTAACTAATGTAAGAACATGTCCCAACATGTTCAACTCGATAATTTTCAGTTTAAACCCGGTTTGGAACCGAAAGTCGCATAGTTTGACTTTCGCTTTGACTTTCAGTTCTGACCCGTTTAGGCCAAGTTTAGGATTGCCTTAAAGCTTCTTTTGGACCTAGTTACATGTTAGTGTAACCCTCTGTGATTATACGGCTTGGTTCACTAGTTGTCTAATTATTATGCGAGTTTCCGTTAAATGCCCATATGTTGACCATTATGCCCAAATGACCTTAAAACATGATTTTTGAAAATATAAAAGGATAGACATCTTAGTTACTGAATTATAAACTTGTACCTAAAAGTTGACATCAGTTTGAGGTCTAGATTAAGAGTTATGCTCATTAGCGTAATTAGAAACTTTCTTAGTAATTAATTAGCATAATTAGCATATAGCCTATCTAAACCCAAATTTTAATATTAAACTTTATACCCACTGATATATAATAATATTTTGGGATTTTTAGAGATTTTAATTTATTTTTAGGCTGAGCATAACTTAGAGTTTTTAGCTTAATTCGATTATTGTCGGTTTTGCCCTTTTAGGCTATAAAATGAGTTTTATAAATCCTTTTGACCTCAAACCTTTTTCTACTGATTTATTATGCTAAAATAATTATTTTGAGCCTTCTGGAATTTTAAAAATATCAGCTTTTTATACAAAACCCGGAAATGGCTCCAAATCGCCTTTTTAGGCATTTTTACGACATAGTATGTATCAAAACTAGTTTATATGTATAAGGGTTGATACCTACTGATATATTCAGTAAATTTTTATATTATAACAGTAAACTAAAGTTTTAAACTCAGGTTTCCAGTTTTGACCTTTTAGGCTTATGTGAAATTACCAAAATGCCCTTTCGGTGCATAGGATGGTTATAATTAATAAAATTCACATATATATGATACCCTACTGTTATAACATAATAAATTAAGTATATTTACTGATTTATTCAGATATGTAACTCAGGTTACTAGTTTAACTCTTTTATACCCTTTAAAATGACCAAAACGCCCTTATAAGGCATAAATTGAGTTTAAAATTATTTTGGGCATAATTGGACATATCTTACTGATGTCACAACATATTTAGTGCATATAATCTTAGGAAACTTGTATATGATTTATATGGCTACCCGTTACGCACTTTCGCGTTCGGATCGGCTTATGTAACTAGTTTACGCATATTAGCCGAAACGGGTCAAACCATATCATCTTTGTTTCAAAATCCAGAATGTGTTTAGTTTGACCATATTATACAAGTCTCCAAAATTGTTGGGTTTAAACCACATTCTAATCCGGTCTTCGCCTTCCATGCGATTGAAGCGTATTCTTTTATTAAAACTAACCGGTCTATGCTTAGGCTAAATTAAAGACCCGTTAGGATTCTAATAGGTTATTATAAACCTTCGTTCCAGAATAGGAGATCCAGTAAAAGAAACTTGCACTTGCTTGTTGTGGTTTGTACTTGCTCAGGTAAATACTTTTAACTTATTTTCCCTTATACGGGCTGGGGTACGGTATATAAAATACCGTTTGGTCGGGCAATTGACCCTAACTCATTAGTAGTTGGGTATTATCAATGTGACCCGTTTAAAAATTGGTTTTGTTTGTTTTACGCCTTTGGGAGTTTAATGACCATGTCCCGGATATCCTTGGCATCATTCATGAAATGGCCACGACCTTGACACACGGGTGTAGGCGTACACTCGACAATGTGTCCATATTTATTAAGGTATAATCCGTTGGTTTCCCGCCGCGGATTTATACTATGTGGTGTGTCTATTAATCTTAAACCCGGCACGAACCGGGCGACTGAACGCATAACAGACATGTAATTCTTTTACAAGTTTAAAATTGATTAATTATCCCAAGTTATAAAAAGTTTTGTGCCATGTGCATTCAAATAAATTTTTAAATGTTTTTAAAAGAGTCAGTTAAATTGTATTTACCCGTGTAAACTGACGTATTTTCCCCAAAAAGATTAAGTGCAGGTTCTACACGTAATAGGCTGGCTACTCCTTAGCATCGTTAGAGTCTCGCGAGCTTGGATGCCATTTATCTGTTGAACAGTTTCTCCTTTTTATTTTGATCCGCCTATGGATCTATTTCAGCTACATTGTGATACTTGGATATTACAGTTTGTTTGGTTGAAATAAATATATCTTTTTGCTTTCGCTGTGCATTATAATTTGTGTTGTTTGACTATGATGATATCAACTACGTCACGATACTCCCCCACCGGGCCCACCGGTGACACGTGGAAATTAGGGGTGTGACAAATTTTTTTTTTATTTTTTTTAACAGCAAAATCACTTTATATATATATTTATATAAAGAGCCAGCAAGAAACTGTGAAACAACAAAACCGAAAAGAAAACAACGAGACAATTACAATAAGTCCAAAACCTAGAACTTCACCCAGTTTTCCCAATCCGGATTTTTATTCCTAGCCCTGTTACTTATCCAAAGAAAGCTATCCTCTTTTATAAATTCCACCGTCTTCTTAATCGGGATGAACCGACCATCGAACACTTTCTCATTTCTGGCATTCCATATCCTCCATACTGTGGCTAGAACAATCGTATAAATGATCCGTTTCCAAACTCCCCCACCCGGCCGCTGAGTAATGAACTCGAAGAATTCCCGAAACGAAAAATTGTCTCCTGGAAAACTTACCCGGACCCAAGCCAACACATTCCACCAAATACATTTTGCCCATAAGCACTTGAAGAAAATATGATCCGTAGTTTCCACCTCTAGACCGCACCGAGGACAACTTTCGTCGCTGATCGGAATCCCCCTATTAATCAGCGCTTCCCAAGATGCGACTTTTCCCATAAGAACCCTCCATAACAGAAGATTAGATTTAGGAGTTGCCCAATTGTTCCACGCAACCGGCGCCTCATCGGGCAAACCGTTCAATTTAGCTATTTCGATATCGGCACGGACCTGTTTCACGGCAAAAGGATCGTCGGCTTCGTTTCCCCATTTCCATGTTCCATTAACCTCGATCATATTCTGCTATAAATTGATTCCTAATTTAGAGAGCTCGGCGTCCATTTTAGCGACATCCTTCCAGATTCCGGGGATCATCTTTTTAACAGGAATGAACTGATTCAAATTATTGTTTTTATGAACCGAGGTAACAACCTTGGCCCAGAACTGGTCCGGGTTTGCCTTAAAGCTCCACCACCATTTAGTTTGCATCACATAGTTATAATCAGCGATACAACCAACCTCCATTCCTCCTTTTTTCTTCGACTTTTGCAGCAAATCCCACCGAACCCATCTAACCTTTTTAACTCTTTCCGAGATACCCCACACAAAGTCCCTACGAATCTTCTCGAGCTTCTTCAGAACACACTTTGGAGCAGCAAACAGAGACAGATAGTACGCAGGAAGGCTGCCCAACACTGATTTCGCTAAGGTCAAACGACCGGCGAAAGACAGATGCTTGGCTTTCCATTTAGATAATTTTGCATAAAGTCTTTCAACGACCGGTCGTTTGAACTTAGTTTTTAAATGTTGAAACTTGGAAAAGATCATATACCATGAAATAAAATAATTTCATATTGGTAACTTATCGATAACACTTTTAATAACGACTCTTCCAAGTTACAACATTTAAAAAGCAGGAGATGACAATATATATTAATTAGATATGACAACTTACACAACCTTACAAAAGTTACAACCTGTTTGGCTACCAATTATTATACATTGTTATTCGTTTATCATTCCATCCAATACGAAAATTGTTAAAATATATAATTGTCATGGATGATTTAATTTTGATCCGTGGTATATGATCTTTTATTGCATATAAATTATCATTTACTACATCAAAATGAAAATATACATCTAATATAGTAAATTAATATGAAAGAATAATAATTTATTTTTCACACTAAGCATCCACCACACAGTCTCCCTTTAAATAGGGCACACACTTCCCTTCATTAGGTCACCTTACTCTTGAAGAAACCCTAGCAACATTCTTTGTCTTAATTTGTCTAACCATGGCCACTCCTTCAGTTGCTAGTATCTTCATCTTCTTCCTCATTTCCACTTTCACATTTTCCAATGCATGCCCACATTGCACACCAACAAAGGGTCTCCCAGCATACCCCTTCTGCCCTAGGGACACACTGAAGCTTGGAGTCTGTGCTGATGTTCTGGGTTTGGTCAATGTTGTGGTTGGGACCCCTGAATCGAGCAAATGTTGCGCATTGCTTGAAGGTTTGGTCGATTTGGAAGTCGCGGCTTGTCTTTGCACAGCCATCAAGGCTAATGTTCTTGGAATCAACCTTAATGTTCCAGTCTCACTAAGCTTGTTGGTCAGTGCTTGTGGCAAGACCATTCCACCAGGATTCAAGTGCGAATAAAGATTCGACATGGTAGAAGCTTTCGTATAACTCGTTCGCCATTTTTATTCTGCGGGTTTCTTTTTAACATATAGAATCCGGAAGTGAAAATGGAATTTACTAAACGAATGGGTAATTTGGTTTTTTATGTTTAAATTGTGAATTTGTTAATGTTGGTTTTCTTAGGGTTTTCTAGTTTTGTGACATGCAATGGGTTTTATATTGTTGGTTTTATATTTTTTTTCTGGATTGAGGGTATGCATGTTTGATTTGTTCAATAATTAGGCAATAATTATTGCCTATGTGTGATGTAATGATTTATTTATCATGGTTTCTGTCTGATTTAAAGTTAAAATTTTAATGAATTTGCATGTGCATGTCTACATTTTGTTTTTAATTTTTTATCGACTAACTACACAGGTGTAGCTACTAAATTCTGTTACACAACTATAATATATATTTTTGTATCTTCACACTTCACTACGGGGCTGTTTGGTAGCCTCTGAATGGTCATTAAGAGGCTACCTTTTAATGGAACCATTAAGCATTTTACCAATTAGAAGGTAGAAGAATGTGACATGTGATGATTTACCATTCATAGGTTACCTCTTAACCATTCAGACTTGAGGTTACCTCTTATTCATTCAGAGGTTTTAAACCATTAAGAGGTAGCATCTGAATGGTCATTAAGAGGCAACCAAACAGCCCCTACGTCCACAATTACAGCTTATTCACCCCTTCTCACTTAGGTCACACCACGACGTGAGAACTCGAAAACTCTTAAAAAAAACTTAAAAAACATATCAATTTTTTTTAAATATTTTTTTTCTGCAAATCTAACATTTTTAAAATACAAAAAAAAAAAAAAAAAAAATTAGTATTAATCATGTGCAACACTACGAAAAACCTAAACCAGCCAACCCCTTACCCCACCCCCTCCCCCCCCCCCCCAAAAAAAAAAAAAAAAAACAAACCTAAACCCCCCAACAAAAAAAAACGAAACCCGAAATCAAAACCCCCTAAAAACCTAACACTAAAAGCTAAACTAAACACAAAACATAAACCCTAAGGCTAAGTAGTATTGCATATGTGCAATACTATAATAGTAGTATTGAAAAAAGAACGACATGTTAAATCTGTTGTTTGTGTCGAAAAAAATGCTCGAATATACTCGAATGAAAGATAAGAAAATTTGTCATCTTATAATGCAATTTAAAAAAAAAAATAAAACATACAAAGAAGATAAAAATGTTTGAAAATTTATATTTATTTCTTCAATTTTACCCCTCAATCATTAAAAGCCCTATTCTCTTCATTAATAGGTTTTTAATTGAAGCCTCATATATATATATATGTGTGGTTTGATGTGTTGGTAGTGTGGAAATATAGATATGCTAGTGGCTTCTATTCATCTGGTGGTTAATGGAAAACAAGTTAAGATATCCTAGAACACCTTCAATAATAATTAAACGTTGTTTTATAAATAACTGAAAAAAAAATACAAAACAAAGTAAATATATAAACAACGGATAATATTTAGGATCAAATACAAACCACATTTCATATACAAACTGTAAGAACCAATTAAAAAATGTCATGTGTCATCAAAACAATTATAGAGAAATGGTAAAATGATAACCTGAATAATACCAATTATCTTGAATTCCTTATAATTATGCTAACAAGCAATTAATTCTTTATTTGGATCTTCCTTTTTTTTTTCAATGTGCTGATAAAGAAAACTGTTGATATCATTTCACATATTTACTAAAATCAATTATCTTGATTAATTTTTATGTACTAATATAATTCAAAAGTGGTACTATTATATATGTATTATTTTAGTACGTGATAATTTAACTTTTTTTAATTGCTAGGATCTGTTCTTACACGGTTTATTAGATAAATATGGTTTGTACCGGAACTAACCCGATATTAAGGTTGTTTGGGGTGAAAAAGTAGACTAGATGACAATGCATACGTTAAATTACACACTACAAAAATATGAAATGGCATGTGAAGGAATGATGAATGAAGCGGTTCATACGCATCAAGCGTCCAACAAGTTACAAATGGCAGAGAATCTTTAGTAGGCCCTCAGTGCATTTCATCAACAAAAGAAAAGGAGAAATTTTAATGAATGCTATTGGACCTATTTTCTTTTAGTAGGCACTACAAAAATTTGTTGTTATATGTCTTTAGTTATTTTTTTTTTCTGGTTATTTTAAACAAATAAGTTTAATTCATAAGATTTCATTTTTTATTAGATTTTAGTTATGGATGTTGGATCAGTTCTGTTTAAGCATGAAGGAAAACATAGGAATTATACCTGTCACCGCAGACAATGCAGAGGAGAATCCAGTGAGAGAGTTCGACATGCCTGTCATCTTGATTTGGTTCCTCCTTAGGGTGCTGACTGATGATGGTGCTAAGAAAACCGAAAAGGGTATCGGTTTAGGAGAGGAGGTTTCGTGATGATGTTATGGCTTATGGGGTGTGAATTGTGAAACTGAGTAACCCTTAAACCTCCACCTTATTCTCCTTATATAAGCACCCAGGAGGAAACCTAATTAGTTACTAAGGGTAATATGGTCCATCAACAATTACCAACTAATTAAATAATAGGTTCTAATATATTTTGATCTCTATAATGTAAATGATTAAGATGGCTATAGATTAAATATTAAACATAACAATATTTAATCTTACATTCTCCCACTTAGCCGAGTAATCATTTACTATGAGTATTAGATAAGCCTGATCAGGAGTTAACACTCATTTTAGCCTTAAACAAGTACTATAGCAGAGAAATACAGCCGTTGAATCATTATGCGACTCAGGACCCCCATTAATCATACTATAGCCTTAATTTAAAACCTAGTCGTTATGATCAAAATACGCGTAAGCCCTTTGTTTGATTTGTAACCTTTTATTTGTCTATATGCCATTATACCGGTTGAACATATTCTAACAGACATACAAAATCAAACTTGAGGAAATTTCATTAAACATAAAACATAAAACATAAGCTAGTACAATATGCTCAAATAAGGTCTTTACATAATCCCATATTCCGAACATGTTCTTCATAAACCTTAGGAGGGAGACCTTTAGTCATCGGATCCGCAAGCATATCCTTAGTACTAATATACTCGATACAAAGATTATTTTCCTCAACACGTTCACGTACAAATAGATATTTTGTATCGAGATATAAACCAGCTCCAGTCGAACTGTTACTGTTCGAGAAACTAACGGCAGCTGAATTATCACAGTAAAGCTTCAATGGTCTAGAAATGGAATTAACGATTTTGAGTCCAGTGACCAGATTTCTAATCAACATTCCATGACAAGTTGCGTTATAGACAGCAATGTACTCTGCCATCATTTAGGAAGTTGTGGTCAACTGTTGTTTATGACTCTTCCAAGAGATAGGGCCGCCTGCTAACATAAAGATATAGCCCGAAGTGGATTTCTTGTCATCTTTGCATTTGGCAAAGTCAGAATCAGAATAGCCCACCACTTCCAAATGATCACTTCTTCTATAAGTCAGCTTATAGTCTTTCGTCCCTTGCAGATATCGAAGTACCTTCTTAGCTGCTTTCCAGTGATCTAAGCCAGGATTAGTCTGATAACGGCCTAGCATTCCAGCAATATAAGCGATATCTAGACGAGTACAGACTTGAGCATACATCAAGCTCCCGACTACTGATGCGTAAGGTATCTGGCTCATTTGCTCCTTCTCAACCTCTGTTGTCGGACACTGAAACGAACCGAAAACATCTCCCTTAACTACTGGAGCGATGGAGGGTTTGCACTGTTGCATGTTATATCGTGTAAGGACACGATCTATGTAGGCCCTTTGGGACAATCCTAAGATCCCTTTGTTTCTATCTCGGTGAATTTCGATGCCAATGACATAAGATGCATCTCCGAGATCCTTCATGTCAAAGTTATGCGAGAGTAACCGCTTCGACTCATGCAACATGTCTAAACTATTACTTGCCAATAGAATGTCGTCAACGTAAAGGACAAGTATAGTAAAGTTGCTCCCACTCATCTTGAGGTAGGTGCATTGATCCACTTGATTTTTCATAAAACCTTGCTTCTTCATGACTTCATCAAACTTGAGATACCACTGACGTGATGCTTGTTTTAACCCGTAAATGGATTTCTTTAGCTTACAGACTAGATGCTCCTGACCTTCAGGCTCAAAGCCTTCAGGTTGCTTCATGTAAACATCTTCATCCAAATCTCCGTTAAGGAAAGCGGTTTTAACGTCCATCTGATGCAGCTCTAAATCGAAATGAGCTACTAGGGCCATGACGATCCTTAATGAATCTTTACGAGAGACAGGTGAAAACGTCTCTTGATAATCAATTCCCTCTTTCTGAGTGTAGCCCTTTGCAACCAATCTCGCTTTGTAGCGTTCAACGTTACCATTCGGATCCAGTTTTGTTTTGAACACCCATTTGCATCCTACGGGTTTGACTCCGTTGGGTAATTCTACCAAATCCCAAACGTCATTTTTCTTCATGGAATCAAGCTCATCAATCATTGCTTTATTCCATTCAGAAGACTGATCACTGCTAATGGCTTCATTGTAAGAGATAGGATCATTGAGCTTTCCGGGATCCATTTCAGTCAGGTAGGTAACATAATCATCCCAATTAGGAGGCCTTCTTTGCCTGGATGACCTCCTGAGTAGATTATCGGGTTCAGCGTTGTCTTGGTTTTGAGCGTTTGATGTGCCTTCATCATGAGGTATAATGGGTTCTGATTGTAGAGGTGAATTTGGAGTTGGTGCAGTAGCTTCAGGTGTAATAATTGCATTGGGTACAAGAGGAGTAATCGGAGTAATGGTAAGCGACGAGTCTCTCCCCCCCGCGTCTTGTACTTCTTGCAATTCTTCGTAAGGGTTGGTACTGCTCCCACTGACCTTGAAATCCTCCAGGAACGCGGCACGCTTGGTTTCAACAATACGGGTGACATGGGAAGGACAATAGAAACGATAACCCTTAGAGTTCTCAGGGTACCCGATAAAGAAACAGGTAACTGTCTTAGGGTCAAGTTTCCTTAGGAAAGGATTGTAAAGTTTTGCTTCAGCAATGCAGCCCCATACTTTCATATATTTAAGACTCGGTTTCCTTCCTGTCCAAAGTTCATAAGGAGTTTTAGGGACAGACTTAGAAGGAACTCTATTGAGTATATGAACAGCTGCTTTTAACGCTTCAGTCCAGAGGAATAATGGTAAGTTAGTGTTGGCTAACATACTGCGCACCATGTTCATAAGGGTACGGTTTCTTCTTTCAGCGACACCGTTCTGCTGAGGTGTACCAGGCATGGTGTATTGGTTCACAATCCCCTGGCCCTTACAAAACTCATAAAATGGACCAGGAGCTTGACCCACATCAGTATGTCTTCCATAATACTCACCGCCTCTATCTGATCTCACAACTTTAATCTGACGATCTAATTGCTTTTCAACTTCAGCCTTATAATCTTTAAAAGTTGTTAGAGATTCAGATTTCTCCTTAATAAGATACAAGTACATGTAACGAGAATAATCATCAATAAAAGTGATAAATGAAGTATGTCCTGTTATGCCAGCGATTTGATAGGGACCACTAATGTCAGTGTGAATGAGTTCTAATAAATTAGAACTCCTAGTGGCACCTTTCTTATTCGCTAATGTCATTTTACCTTTAAGACATTTGACACATGTTCCAAAATCAGAGAAATCAAGAGGAGGTAAGACTTCATCCTTTACGAGACGATTTAATCGCTCTTTTGAAATGTGGCCTAAACGCTGATGCCACAACATGGATGAAGTCTCTAAGTCTCGTTTCTCTTCCATCTTTGTGAGTGATTCATTAATGTTATATGACAACAAAGATTTGGAAAAGCCATCATCTAGTTCTAATCTATAGAGTCCTCCATCCAGAACACCAGTACCATAAAGAACAGAATCATAATGGATAGAGAGTTTGCGATGACCATGGGAAACAATAAAACCGTCCATGTCTAACTTTGGTCCTGATACAAGGTTCCGAGTTACCTCAGGAACATATAAGGTATCATAAAGTTTAATACATAAACCAGTTTTCATAACTAATTGTAATGTTCCAATGGCCTTCACTTCTAATTCTCGATCATCCCCAACCTTAAGCATTCTTTGGTTTCTTTCCAGCTTCCGGATTGAAAGGAATCCCTGAGTAGAATTGGTAACATGAACCATAGAACCAGAATCAAACCACCAAGAATTAGCAGGAACACTTAAATTATAGGACTCAAGTATCATAAAATAATCGTTACCTTTCTTAGCCAGCCACTCCTTAAAGTCAGGGCATTCCTTCTGCATGTGTCCTGTCTTTTTACAGAACTTGCAGCGGATACTGCCTAAGGAGTTCTTAGAGCTGGAAGGTGCACTTGTATTAGGGTTAGGATTAGACTTATGGACTTTAGAAGCATCCTTCCTCTGATAATTGTGCTTCCTTTTCTTAGGATTGGAGGTAGTGAAATTTGCAACATCAGTATGGCGATCCATCCTCATACGCTCCTCCTCCTGTACGCACATGGCGACCAGCTCACTCATCGTCCATTTTTCCTTCTGAGTGTTGTAGTTGATCTTGAATGCTTCAAAAGAAGAAGGAAGCGAAGTAATGATGAAATGAACAAGGAAACCATCACTGATTTCCATTTCCAGCCCCTTCAGCTTATTGGCCATGTCATTCATCATCATGATGTGCTCGCGAATGCCGCTCCTCCCATCATACTTAGTTGTCACCAGCTTAAGAATAAGAGTACTAGCGTGCGCCTTAGACGTCCCTTTGAACTGCGCCTCCACATGTTCCAAGTAGGTTTTAGCATCTTCAGAATCAGGAATAGCTCCCCTGATTGCATTGCTTATGGATTGCTTCATAAACATGAGAGACATGCGGTTACACCTAGTCCACTTTTCATGAGTTAACTGCTCAGCAGCAGTACTTTGAGTGGTAAGGTCCGCTGGCTTTTTCTCTCTTAGAGCATAATCGAAATCAAGCAATCCGAGAGTAAGCATGAGAGCATCCTTCCAAGCAGCAAAGTTATCACCAGTCAAAGGTGGAATCCCGCAGTTGGGTGCTGATAGTGGAAATAAGATGAGCAAGTTATGATACTAAGGAAGAAATTCTAATGTGATCTATGGGCACGTTAAACTAAGGCAGGCAAAATAATGACCATTTTACATAATGAAGCTGTGATAATGTCTATTACTAACATCAAAATAATAGACTTAGCTAAAAAATTCTACTTAAATGAAGACAAAACAGCTTTGGCCAGAAGTGTAATCATTTAAGCATATGTGCAAAGTAGTTGTAACAAATCAGCTTTGGCCAGAAATTGAAACAATCACTTTAGTTATGCACTTGCTAGGTATGCCATCTATGAAAGAATTAAATCAGCTTTGGCCAGATATTAAAACATTCATGCTTATGATGCACACTTAGCATAGCTTTTCGTAATACTTAAATGATAAGTGGATGTATCAAGTCAGCTTTGGCCAGAAATGATATATCAAAAGCTCATTCAAGTTAAGCTATTTCTGGTTTTGTAAAACATTACATTATCTGATTCTGATTAATTAACTAAGTAAATTACAAAACCACTTATTTAATAGCAAACCACCCGTTAGCGCGGATCGAACTCCGCGGTGAGTTCGCTGGGGGGTGCGGGGGACAGCGTGCCCCCGCCCGGGGTTCGGGGCGGGCCCCCGAAAAAAATTTTCTTTAGTTCACATTTAAACAGCTTAAAATAATGAGATTGCGAGTCGCAACCACGATTTCGACTAATGACGTTATGGTTGCGAGTCGCAACTACGGTTTCGACTAGTCACGTTATGGTTGCGAGTCGCAACTACGGTTTCGACTAATCACGTTATGGTTGCGAGTCGCAACCTCATGGTTGCGAGTGATGACATTCTGGTTGCGAGTAGCAACCTCATGATTGCGACTAATGACGTTATGGTTGCGAGTCATGACGTTATGGTTGCGAGTAGCAACCTCATGGTCTCGACTAATGACGTTATGGTTGCGAGTAGCAACCTCATGGTTGCGAGTAGCAACCTCGTGGTCTCGAGTAGCAACCTCGCTAACAGCTGTTAATATGATATCATAACCGAAAATTCGAAATCTAAGGGATTAAGAGATATCCTTTCCTGTTTAAGCTGATCTAATTTTGTCAACAGATTTCGAAATTTCAATCTCTTTATCTTTTAACAGTTTTCTAAAAAATTTAGAGGACAAAATTAGATCAAAATCAGGAAAAACACTTAATAATCCAAATCATATTCTAAAACATAACAGAATATTCGAATTTTCACATAAACATGATGAACCCTAATCATAAAAAATAAAATTCTGGAACCCGAAACCTGAATTTTAATAATTTTACTAAACAGATTTCGGCTAAAATTATAATCCAGTTAATTCAGTGAACAAATAAATGACCTTTTCATCGAAAAACAGAGATCTCGAGTCGCAAACTGATGAACTCGAAATCGGCTGTCATGTTCATACGGTTTCAAAAAATTCCGTTTTCCAAGTTTCAATCCCAGAATTATGGATACGAAAACAGAACTGACTAATCAACATATGCTCTGATACCACATGTTGGATCAGTTCTGTTTAAGCATGAAGGAAAACATAGGAATCATACCTGTCACCGCAGACAATGCAGAGGAGAATCCAGTGAGAGAGTTCGACATGCCTGTCATCTTGATTTGGTTCCTCCTTAGGGTGCTGACTGATGATGGTGCTAAGAAAACCGAAAAGGGTATCGGTTTAGGAGAGGAGGTTTCGTGATGATGTTATGGCTTATGGGGTGTGAATTGTGAAACTGAGTAACCCTTAAACCTCCACCTTATTCTCCTTATATAAGCACCCAGGAGGAAACCTAATTAGTTACTAAGGGTAATATGGTCCATCAACAATTACCAACTAATTAAATAATAGGTTCTAATATATTTTGATCTCTATAATGTAAATGATTAAGATGGCTATAGATTAAATATTAAACATAACAATATTTAATCTTACAATGGATAGATAGAGTTTTCTTTGTTCACATAATACTCACGTTTTGTTTATCCAAATTCATATAATTATTTTTTGCAAGATTTTTATTGTTTGGGGCAACAATATAACTTATGCCAATGTGCGTGAAGTTAAAAAAAAAAAGTTGAATCAACACTAGCCTCTTGCTTCTTAGTAGGATGTCTTGAGTTTAATCCAAATAAAGTGTAGATTAGAAATAATATTCGGTGTAACTTAGGAGTGAATAACCTTTGCCAACTCTATACTATACCTATAATACATAAAAAGGACAAAAAAAAATTAATTTTTCATAACTTTAGTAGCTTAAGTAATTATATTATAACTTTTAAAACATATTGTTGCTTGTAAACCAACTTCCTCCCCACCCTCACTTTTTAAACGGCATAACTTTTTGACTGATACAAAAAACATCAATTACAATGGCCTAAAATTTTAATCAAAGCAGTTCAATACAAAACCAGTACAAAAGAAAACCAAAACACTGTTGTAAATAATACTTGCCTAAGATCTTTGCTATGAACCATTTTATTTAAAAGCTTAAAACAATTGTTATGGTTAAATCCTATATTTTTAATTTTTTATACATCTTTTACAACGCTTAATAATAAATCGTTTTATGAAACACAACGATACATCTTTTACAACGCTTAATAATAAACCGTTTTATGAAACACAATAATACACAACGATGAATACAAATCATTTTATTTTAATACATTTGTACAACTCTACGGAATAAACCGTTTAATTAAACATAACAATTTACACCAGTGCAAGCTTTATTTTAATACATTTTTTACAAAGCTATAGAATATACCGCTTTATTAAAACATAACAATTATACTGATGCAAATATATAACTTTATTTTAATGAATCTTTTATAACCCGGCCTCGAGAGTGAACTATTTTATTAAACATAACACTTTATTGTTATTCTTCATCATTTTCACACTTATTCCATAATTTCATATTTGATGATCATTAATATATTGTAAAAAATTAGGAGAACAAAAGAAATTAACATACATATTATATATGCATCTTATATCAATGATATGGCATGGGCGAAACTTTTAAGGGGCGGGAGGGGGCGGTCGACTCTCCAAACTTTTCGCTTAGTAGTAGAAAGTATGTAGTTTTTGTATAGAAATTTTTGGTTATATATGTTTTCGATCCCGCAGTTTTATAGAAATTTTTAGGTCCGGTAACTTCCGCCCCCCGGTCGGAAATCTCAAGCTTCGCCACTGTGATATGGTAAACAAAAAATACACGGTATTCTTTACAAAATAAACCACAACTAGAATTACCACCCGCCGCAATGCGGGGGGGATTCTTTAGTTATAATTAAATTGATTTAGGACGCACACGTTATGTTGAACCCGTCAAACGGGGAAAAATAGACGACGTAAAAACATTCACACACACACGCACGTTGCGTCCTGTTAACTCGCAAAATTTAGAACGAAACGTAAAAACGCTAAACCAAAGACACACGTTGCGATGTGTTAAGTCACAAAATTTAGAACGAAGCATAAAGCGAAAAACCCCCCAAAGCCAAGGTTACAACAACCATATGCATAATCATTTTTTCTTTCCATAATCATTTTATCTTTGAAAAAACTCCAAAGCCAAGATTACAACACATAAGTAAAAAAAAATCAAAGTGGTTAAATCGCAAAAGATGTAAACTTTTGAATTAGAAGTAAAAAATCAAATTATCAAAGGGGCTAAATTACCAAAGATTAAAACTTTAAACTTAAATTGTCAAAGATTAAAACTTTAGTGTTAAAAAGGAAACAAAGATTAAAAATTTTAAACTTATATTGTCAAAGATTAAAACTTTAGGGTAAATTATCAAGGATTAAAACTTTAGGGTTAAAAAGGAAACAAATATTAGAAGTTTAAACTTAAATTGTCAAACATTAAAACTTTAAGGTTAAAAAGAAAATTTTCATAGTTTTTTGAAAGACTCCCAAAGGTAAGGGTACAACCTTTTATGCACATATAAAACTTGCTTATTTATATGTTAATAATAATACCCCTAGCTTCTTGTTACCACCAAGTTTAATATTGAAAGTAAAACCTTCCTCCTTCGCGGCTACACCTATTTTCTTGTTTGTTATTCTTGTTCATAGAATTTGGTGCACTACACATAACGTCCTCATAGGAGTTCTAAAGCAAAAGTGAATTTGGCTACTAACAAATGTGAATCCGGCAGACAACAAACGTGAATCCGCTCGACAAATGAACACAACTGATGAGGAACCCACCGGGTGAAGGATGATCTTGTGAACAAATGAAAGGAGTCTTAGAAAGACGACAACTATATATGTATGAGAGGGTTTTACTTTTAGAGTGTGGTTGATAGTAAAAGTAAAACCTTCTGATCGTTTATATACGTATGAGGGTTTGAGTTTCAGATTATTACTCCAAAAGTCAAACCTTCGTACATAAAGGTCGTTGGTACTCATGATGGCCTTCAATTCTTCTCAAATTCTTCATCTCGCGGGTTCAAAGGAAGACAAAGGCTTTTACACATAAGGCTTTTTCTCCAGCGCAATAAAGGTCTTCTTCTTGTAGGAGGTAGGAAGAAGAAGACGACTTACCAACCATAGGCTTGGGCCTTTGTATGGCAATCTTCTTCGTGAACAACCAGCATATTCCGCCAAGACTTTCTTCTTCCACGAAAGAATAAAGCTCTTGAAGAATATAGCAAGCATGAAACGAAACTAACTTAATTCCACTCTTCATTAACAAGGAATAAAAACCCGTCCTCAGACCCGACAAATAAACACAACAAATGTCTTATTATTGAAATTCCACGTTCAATTCCCTCAGTACTCATCACACTTATTTCACAATCCATATGGAGTAACACTTAACTCATCAACGAAGCTGGTATATTTAACTGAAAAGGGAAGCAAACATGTTTTGAATAACCTCCTTGCAATGATAACCCAACCATATAGATTTGACGAGAGCATGTCTCAATGAAACTCTCCACATGCCTTGGCGCCATTTACAATTGTAAATATCTCATTATTTTAAAATGCTTTGCAACATTTACATAATCTTTTACACTGGTTTATAGAAATTGATTTATTATTATAATTACATTTTTACACCAGTTACCGTCACCGCGTTATTTACAATACTAGTTACACCGGTTTATATTAATCATTTTTATTTAAGTTTAAAAGTTTTTTTATATATATTTATAAAACTATGTTTTTTAATAAGCGGTTTAAAATAGTTTTATATTTCTTTTTAAGGCCACACGGGGTGGTCCGTTATGGAGTCACCATAACGAGTGATAGCATGTGGAACACCGTCCCGCCCAATTCCATCACTAGTGATGGAGTGTAACGAGTTATGGGCATAACGCGTTGAACTTTGAGGAGTGATAGGCTATGACTTGTACATTGTGCATTAATACTTGTACATTAGAATCTCATCACTAGTGATGCCACCCCCCCTACATTTCTATCACTAGTGATAGAAATTTGGTTGATGACATGACATGATTTTATTGGACAATGAGAGTGATAGAATCTATCACTAGTGAACCACCCCTCCTCCCCTAATCTTATTTCTCTGCAACTTAAAATTATTCATGATAACTAACAAAGCAAACTCACATTTATTCTTGAAAATAATAGTAATAGCTAACATAAAAATCTTCATATCTTATTGGGAACACAGAGATCTTCATTTGTTGTTGCATAAAACAAGATCTTCATTTAATATTCGGCAATAATTAAATCTAACATTTACTATTGAGCCATCCGATCGAACAAACAGATCTTCATAAAAGTTAACCGGAAATTAAATTAAAAAAAAAAACAAACTAGTCACATATTAAGAAACAAGAGATTTGGACATACGGTGTGTACATGTGTTTGTGTATGTGAGTATGAGTGTGAGTGTGTATGTTGTATTTGTATATGTGTGTATGTATCTGTATGTTGTATTTGTATGTGTATGTTCTATTCGCAAGGCCGGCTCCATAGGCTTAGTAATCTAGGCACGGGCCTAGGGCCTCCGAATTTTTAGAAAGTTTTTTATATATAGTTATATGTATTAGGCCCAAATAAACACTTTTATTTCAAATTGAAGAGCCCAATATAAATATTGTTTGGCAAAAAAAGACCAAGTTTCTAAGCCCATTTCGCCTTGATTTCCAGCTATTACAACACAACCACCATCGACCTAATCATCATTATTTAGCGGCCTAAAGCCCCAAAATACAGCCACAATCATCGTTCCCATTTCCCATAGCAATCTGCTTTCAATTTCTAGCCGAAAAAGTAATCGCAATCACCCATGGCGTCAGGATTGGAGGAGAGTTTGTCGGCGAAATTAGGGCCCCCACTTTATAGTTCGCTTAGGGTCTCCAAAAACGTAGGAACGGCCCTGTCTATTCATATGTGTATATGTATGTATAAACAAGTATATGTATGTGTAAGTGTGTATGTATGTGTATGTTGTATTTGTGTGTGTCTGTATGTGTTTGTTGTATGCGTATATATGTATGTTGTATGTGTATGTTGCATGTTCATGCCGGGCGGCTGCCTGACACACGCTCATTTGTCATAAAAATTACAGTTTTGCTCCCAATTTAAAATTATAGTCTTTCCATCGTTTTAGTTGTCTTTAGGAAAAGTATGGTAGTGTTTTGTTTTAATTGGTTGACTCGACGTAGTTTTTTTTTTCTTTTTTCTTTTTTTTTGTTTGAAATCGTGCTATGAGTAGTATGTACAAGTAACCGAAACACAGACGTACATGTTATAATAGAGAGATATTCTGCTTAATGCCCCGCAACGCAGGCAAGGCAAAAACTAGGTGAAAAACAATTGAAATGTGCACCTCTTTAACTATTAAGCCCTAGCCAACAACAGACATCAAATTGAGCTATTGGGGACGTAGTTAAATAGACCCAACTAGGCCCTCAATCTAGTGCTGGTGAGGCCCAACTAGGCCCATATCACAGAATTTCAGGTCTCAAATTTACAACGAAATAACACGACTTCTTTTAGATTAAACAAGACCCAAAAGGCAATCATAATTCATAAGTAAATGATAAAACATATATTCTACATCACTATATACATCTAAAACCAACCAGTCAGCTATTTACAGAAAGATTCAAGACTGCAAAAGCCTAATAAAATCAACCATAACCAAACAAACCCAGATCCCAAATTTCATTTTACCATAACCAATTTGACCGACACTTCCGGTCCAACTTTAAAATTCACGAATTACCTGGAAGTGGTAGCGGTAGCAGTAGTAGTAACCCCTTCTCTGAAAATAATATTAGCCATGTTTGGAGGAAGCCATTTCGCATTCGCAATATCACCGCCCCGCTGAGTTTCCATGGATTCGGAGTTACTTTTCGATTTTCCGATTTTCTTCGGGACACAAAACCCTAGCTTAACTGCAGTCAACAAACCTAACGAAACCAGTAACGGTCTCACAGCCCAGTGAAAATCCTCAAGATGTTGATACTTTTTCATCATGTTAGGACTCGTACTAAACGAGACCAATTCAACTTCAGCTGGATCGGCCAAAAAGCAACTGTTATCATCGCCAAAAGTTAGTTTACTAGGGAATTTAACGACAAGACAACCGTTCGGTAACACGTTAGAAACCCGCCCCGTGGCCCATTCACACCCTCGTTTTCCGACCCACTGAAACCTCGGGCTAAAAACGTTAGACTTTAGCCTCACAAACTGGCCCGGACAATACGTTTCTGCCATCTGGAGATCCGAATAAACACCTTTCCAAAGAGTTTCGAACCCGATAACACCAACGGCTACGTTTCCGTCACGCGTAATAGAATGAAGAACACCGACAGGAGAGTGTTTTTTATTTTCGTTCTTTAAACGGACCCAGTCCCCTGCTGCCAGCCCGAATGTGACCCGCTCCAATGTCGACCCGTGGACTCTAACTGGATCGTGTATGCCATGTACCCGTACCAAAACGTAACCGTTTTGATCACTGTCGGTGTCTAAACCGACTATAGTCCCTTCTGGGACAACCATGCTTTCGGGCTTGCACGAGTTTAGCGGCTTTCTAGATCGAACCATATCACCCACTTGAAGATGATCTTTCGACAAAAACCATTCTGTATAGCCGTTTAAATTTGCTTTGTCCAAAATACCCCTACTACCAATATTTGACCAATTCCCATCATGGTAAACCGCATCTTTCGAGCTGCAAATTTTTGGATATAACAGCTTAGATTATGAAGATAAGAAATTCTTGTATTTAAAAGAGTAAAATGCCATTTTTGTCCCTGATATTTGGCCAGTTTTCGACTTTCGTCCAAAAGTTTGTTTTTCCGCATCTAGATCCAAAAGGTTTGGCATCTTGTCACTTTTATCCTGCTCGTTAACTCCATCCGTTTTTCTCCGTTAAGTCAGGGGTATTTTTGTCTTTTTTGTTAACTTAAAAGGCAATTCGGTCTTTTTCACTTTATGTACAAGCATTTATTACAGTTAGCATTTATTACAGTTATTCAAAACCCTTTGAGTTAACAAAAAAGACGGAAATACCCCTGAGTTAACGGAGAAAATGGATGGAGTTAACGGGCCGGATGAAAATGGAAAAATTTCAAACCTTTTGGATCCAGATGCAGAAAAACAAACCTTCGAACGAAAGTCGCAAAACTGGCCAAACCTCAAAGACGAAAATGGCATTTTACTCAAATGAGATATATACCTTTCAAATACACGTAAAATATCTGACATCAAAGGACGACTCCGGAAGTCATACTCAAAACAGCCCATAATTACATTTTTGACATCGGGTGGAAGACCATCGGGAACGTGCGGTTTTTCTTGCCGTTTAACAACGGAATCATATATCTCGTCAATAGATTTACCACACCAAGGCTGTTGACCAGTCAACATTTCCACAATGGTGCAACCGAAACCCCATGAATCGGTTTCAAAAGCCAGTGGGCCTCTAACGTCAGGTTGCCATTGTTCAGGGGCCATATAATTTGGTGTGCCGAGTCTTCTAGTCATATCGGAACTAGGTAATGGAACGCCTAAAAGAACGCACGCGATTCCCAAATCGCCCAAAATTGCTTTGCGGTCGTTGTTTATGAGGATATTAAAAGGCTTAAGGTTAAGAATTAAGATCTCTTTCGAATGCATTTCCATAATACCTTGAGCTAGATCAATCCCGTACCTGTAAATATTATATCGATCAATAATAAAACAAACTAACAAATCATTTCATTTCATTTCATCATATAATAATGAGTAAATTACAAAAATCGTCCTTTATGTATGTCACTTATTGCAAACTGTGTCCTTTGTCTTCAATAATTACAGAAAACGTACTCGATGTTTGCAAACCCTTGCATGTTATGTCCTTTAGCCCTAACTCAGTTAATTTTTGTGGTTAAATCTGACCAAATGGACCCCACATGAGGGTATTTTTGTAGTTCAATCTAACCAAATGTACCCCACATGAGAGTAGAATGACCAAAATACCCTCATGTGGAGTCCATTTGGTCAGATTTAACCACAAAAATTTAACTGAGTTAGGGGTAAAGGACATAACTTGCAAGGGTTTGCAAACATCGAGTACATTGTCTGTAATTACTAAAGACAAAGGACACAGTTTGCAATAAGTGACATACATAAAGGACGATTTTTGTAATTTATTCTATAATAATATTACCGATTTACCTCAAAACATCACCGAAAGAAAACTTCCCTTCTTTAAGACGAGCCATCCGATCACCAATTGACGCCTCATAAAACTTCATAATAATACATATCTGAAATAAATAAAACCGTTTATCAAAGATAACTATACAATTATATAACTAAATATAATTGCAAAAAGCGTATAATCTGCTTTATTAATTATTACCTTTCCATTTATAACTGAAACACCATGCAACCAACAAGCACCTTGTAATCCTCTAGATTTCGAAAACAAAACATTAAGTTTATCCAACACAGTCTTGATGTTATCTTCCTTGATATGATGTAGCATCTTAACAGCCACTTCATGATACTCTTCATGATCTTCGGAAACTTGATGACGAGTTGCTAACCAGACATCACCAAACGGGCCCCTTCCGAGTCGATGTCTAAGTTTAATAGACGCAGGGTTTATCCATGGATTGATATTATTAGCGGATTCATCAATGGTGTGGTCATAATCCTTGTCGACAATCTCAAAGTCGAAGGACGTTGATGCGCGATTTTCAATGACTTTTCCAGCCATTAACTCTTGAAGGAAGACAAACTAATCACATGTAATCAACACATATCAATAAGATTATAAGAAAGTCAACCACATCAAAATATTCTTCTTAAGTAATAGCAAGTCAAGTTTTCTAATTAAATTAGCAAAGATACATAAGTCCTAATATTTTCCAATGCAATAATTGTATGATGAAAATTCCACCATAATCCCAAATTCCCATCCCTAAATAGTAAATGTGTCGGGTTCATAGGCCTTGTGGGCCCTACACAGGCTTAACTTGCGGAGCAAGTTTGCCAAACCCTAACTAGTCTCTGTAAATACAATTCTTAGAACATGCGTAGTGGTTGGGGTGAATACTGAATAATGCCCCACCCTTGGGCGTTGTGCGCCACGTGTCGTTCTAGTCAGCAAAGGAGCGTTTTTCTAAAATGGGTGTAGTGGGGATATGGGCATTATGTTAAAAGGTGTGTAAAGAATTAAAAAAATTAAAAAAAAAAAACATGAAAAAAATTGATTGGCCAAAGAAGGAGGGGTTAGATGTGATTGGTCAATTGAATCCCACATCCGGCGTGCTTTATTCCACGCTCCAACCAATTTTTCGCAAAAAAAACGCCTACGGGGCCGAGCTCGGGCGTTTTGGGCCCAAAAAACGCCCCAATTTCTCACCACTACGGGTGGTCTTATACTTGTAATTTGATTATTACCTCAATAAAGAATAACCTAGATGTCACCGGTGGACGTAGTTTAGTTTAGACCGAACCACGTAAATCTCTATGTTCGTTTATTGCTTTCGCGTTTCGTGTTCGTATTTGTGTGTGCTTGATCCTAACATAATGAGGTCTTAACAGTTAACAACTACTGAAGTCTATAATTAGCTCCACACACATATATAAGTCAAACAAGGTAAACAGATCCACAAATCATGAACTATTACACTAGTGAAAACAACCAATTATAAACACAAATTATTATTATTATTATTATTATTATTTTTCTTTATAGCAATTTGTGCCCTAACTGTTTTAACTAAACAGAGTAATTTCAGAACTAAAAGCATAAATTTCTGAACAATAGAGGATTACATCGCAAAAGTACTCTTGATCGCAGATTAGGGTTTAGGAATTGAAAATTGAGTTTAAAACAA